>NC_073260.2:75865625-76172500 GCF_029289425.2 Pan paniscus
TTTTGGATCTTCTGTTCTATGATCAGATTATGTGTCAGAAGATGTTTCCAGGTTTTTGTTTGGGAAACCACAGCTATCTCATTGTTTTGCTTCTGTGATTACCTTCCTGTCTCCATGGCTTCCTTCATAGTATTCATCCCAGTTCACTCAGCTAGCTTCTTACCCTCTTCTTTGCCTTTCCAAATTATGACCTTTCCTTTAGTGACTTTCATAAGCCCCTTCAGAAGTGCCTTCATAAGCCCCTTCTGTCATTAAAATATTTTTTAAAAATTTATTTTATAACTTTGTTGGTATAAAGACAAATCCACTTGAAAGTATAATAATTTTTTCTTCTGACTATAAAAGAAAATATTCTCATGGGCTCCTTAAAGTATCACGGGCCCTGGGCACTCTGTCTCCTGTGTCTGACAGAGAACAAGCCATTCCTGCTGCCTGCTCCATAAAGGCACCCGAAACAGATATCTCTCCTCTTATTTCCTCACTTGTATAATTCTTGTCTCGCAGGGTTGCCCTATGTAAAGTGAAATAGCGCAGAGTGCTTAGCACCCAGTCCAACAGCAAATAGCCTGTAGTTAGTACCCATTTTATACTTAAACTGACATTGGGCATTGACTAGCTTGACTTAAATATTATACTGCTATCTACCTTTTTACTTATGTCTAACTCTTTAGTTAAACTGTAAACTCCTAGACGGCTGACAGTATGTTTTAAACCAGTGGTTCTCAAGCTTTGGAGGGCATCAGGAGTTGCTGAAGCTCAGCTGGCTGGGCCTCACCCCCAGAGTTCCTGATTCCGGAGGTCTGAGTCGGAGCCGATAATTTGCATTTCTAACAAGTACTCAGGTGATACTGATGCTGCTGTTCTTAGGACCCCACTTAGAGAACCACTGTTTTAGGCAACTCTTTATTCTCCCAAAATCTAGCACAGAGGGAGACTTACACATTCAGAGTAAATTATTTATGCAAAAGATAATACACATGCCGGAGGGAAAATCTGCCCCATCCCCATTGTGAGAAAAGTTTCAGTACTACAAAAGCTGAGCAGAAAGGGATGAGCAAAGAAATCTTGTTGAAAGAAAAGGTGCTGGTGGCACAATTGAACACTGACTGTCATCTGTTGGATCTCGGGGCATGTGCAAAATGCAGACAAGAAGCCAAACAATAGCTCAGCCAACTCATGGCTGCCTGAGTTCTGAGCTCAATCTATAACAATGCCAGCAGGGCTGCTGGGATCCATCTGCTACTCTCTTTCTGATAACGGATCTGGGGTCTCTCTGGAAGAAAATAGCTTGACAGGAAGAAAGAAGGATTAGGCCAGCTGACAATGTCTGGATTTATGAAGCTGCCCTGGAATATGGTAGAGCTTTTAACCCCTTCTGCACTTGGCTAATCCTCAACATACCCCAGCTATTCTTTCCATTGTCCTTGTTCCTTTCATCAAGAAATGTAATTTGTGAATGCCAAAGCTCCCCTGGACACATTCTGTTTCCACACAAATTAAGTTCCCAGAATTTAATACTGCAGGAAGCCTTGAGATCTTTCAGCCCAACTCACTAATTTTACGGATGAGAAAACCTAAGCCTGGGATTAATCCTAAAATGTATAATCAGTCATGGTAGAGGCAGGCTGGAATCCAGATTCCTTGACTCACTGTGGGTATGTGATGTGTATAGTCCTTTATACTCCCAAGCTGAGTAGCAAAAAGATATCTTTTCTCACTTTTTTTTTTTTGAGATGGAGTCTGGCTCTGTCACTCAGGCTGGAGTGCAGTGACACGATCTCGGCTCACTGCAACCTCCACCTCCCAGGTTCAAGCAATTCTCCTGTCTCAGCCTCCCAAGTAGCTGGGATTACAGGTGCTGCCACCACCCCGGCTAAGTTTTGAATTTTTAGTAGAGACGGGGTTTCACCATGTTAGCCAGGGTGGTTTCAAACTCCTGACCTCAAGTGATCCACTCACCTTGGGCTCCCAAGGTGTTGGGATTACAGGTATGAGCCACCGCACCTGGCCGATATCTTTTCTCTATTACATTTTAAGGAGAAAACATGACTTTCCCCATTACTTAAGTTACTTTTCACAATTTGTTCTTTTGTCCCTGGAAGCAGGTGGGCTTCATAAACACAAATGAAGAGAAATGAAGAATGCTAAACAGTTTCAGCAGAGACTGGAAGCTTGAGGGCAGTGATGACATCCTATTCCCTGATATATGCCCATTGGCTACCCAGAACCATGGCACAGAGCAAGCTCTCAAAAACCACATGGTGAATGAATGAATGAATGACTGAATCACTGATTTAATGACAGTTTGCCAATTTCTCTGCCAATTAGGGAATGAATGTGTTACACTGAGATTTGGAGACTGCTGTGGAGCCTGTCTCTTATCTAACTATAAGTTAGGTGCTTACATAAAACCAGAAAATGCCTTGTATTTGAAAATATGAAAATGCCTCTGTATGCTAAGTGGTGTGTCAACTGAGAAAGTACAGACTTTGGAGGTGGCAAGCTTCGAATCCCAGGTGTCCACTCTGGTTACTTAATTCTAGGCAAATTATAGAAAATTTCTGAGCCTTGAATCCCCCTACTCAACCCTACTCCTTCCATTCCCCCCACTGGCATGTTAGGATTAAATGAGATAATGTATGCAAACTGCCTTGCACATAGTAGGTGCTGATTAAATGTTAGTGTCACTTCCTTGTATTCCCAACTGCCTGTTTAAGAGTCATGTAGGTATTCAAGTAGGTGGGGTGGCAGTTGGGGGGTAGGTATAAGACTCTGAATGAAAATTGAAGGGGCTTTTTGGCTGAAAATGTACATAAATTATCATTATGGTTATAGTTATCTAGTAGCTGCTTTTACTGATGGTGTGCCTTGCATTCAATATAAGCAAAGCTGCTATCATCCAGGTATTCCTCATATTCCATAACCTCTAACCATTTCCCAGGTTTCTAAATAAATTGCTTTTCAGGAAAAAAAATAAATCTAGCTTTTTGCTTACCCATTTGGTCTTGATATCCTGGTTCCGAGCTCAAGGAACTCTGTCTCCTCCTCCATTTCCGTGCCAGGGATCATGTTTTTCTGAACAGGCTGTGGTGAAAGCATTTCCCATTCATTGTCATGGGTGACAGCCTGCAACGTAACTGCATCCGGGCCAGCCCTGCCTCGGCTCTTACTCTTCTGTGATTGGCTGACTGGACCAGAGGCTTCCTCTAGTGCTAAAGATTCTAGAGGCTTCATTTCTTCCAGAATCTGCAGCTGGGGACCCTCACCCAAGCTGAGTTCAGAGAACGGCTCCACAGTCTTGCCAGACCACCCAGGCCCTGAGTCCCTGGCATCCAGTGATGGATCACCAACCTCACTATGGCCCAAGAACATCCAACTCTGGTCTTGTGCAGGGCTTTCGAAAGATGATCTCGTATCGCCTTTAGAAGACATTTTCTCTGCAGAGAGACCTTTTCTTTCATTTAAGGAGGCTGGCTGACATGTGTCTGGGAAGCTTGCTAACTGAGTTCCCTGCAGCCCTGTTTCTTTGGAACCTACGTACAATTCTAATTCAGCTATGCTTTCTCTTTCTTCACAGGTCTCTGGCTTTGAGTGTGAATTTTCTTCACGGTTTACAAGTATGTAATCCATGTGTAGTGCATGACGATCTTCATTCTTCTCTGTACATCTTTCTTCCTTGTATTCTGATTTTATCTGCTCAGGCTCTTTGGTAGGAATTGTTTTTTCTTCTTCCAATTCTGTTATTTCCTTGCTGGCACCTAGAAGTGGAAGTTGAAAGTGAGAAGAGGAGAACAAGGTTTAATTAACACATTGTGTGATTTGTGATCCTTGCAAATGATCATCTAAAAGAGGTAACTTAATATTTTTTATATATTTTAGTTATTTATTTATTCATTCATTTGAGACAGAGTCCCGCTCTGTCACCCAGGATAGAGTGCAATGGTGTGATCTCGGCTCACTGCAACCTCCACCTCCTGGTTTCAAGCTATTCTTCTGCCTCAGCCTCCCGAGTAGCTGGGACTACAGGCGCCTGCCCCCACGCCCAGCTAATTTTTGTATTTTTAGTAGACATGGGGTTTCACCATGCTGCCCAGGCTGGTCTCGAACACCTGACATCAGGTGATCCCCCCTCCTTGGCCTCCCAAAGTGCTGAGATTACAGGCGTGAGCCACCGCGCCCAGCTAGAAAATATTTTTATTTTGTAGAGTCATTCGATTTTCTCGTGCACTATCAGGAATAGGTATTACATATGCACTAGATTTTACTGCTGTTATAATACAGGACTTAGTGAGGCATGCCTTGCAAATGTAGTTAGTTTTCTCTCTACCCTCATTGGTAGGAAGAGTGTGTCTTACAAATATGCACTAGTTTAATCAACGCAGCAGTTTCTTGGAAGTGGAAGAATGGAATGTTTCTTACCATTTGGTGGTCCTATGTCTCCACCTGCTGGTAAATCAGAATTATCTGTTTCTACTTCCCAGTCAACGTTTGATGGAGACAAAATGTTGGAGCCTGCTCCTACCGGCAAATAAACGGACTCAGGGTCTTCATGAATATGCAGCACAGCCAGCTGGGATCCAGGCAGTCTGTTTTTGGTCTCAGCCTGGTTTCCCTCACTTCTTCGATCAGGAAGTGCAGAAAGCACTATCTCTGCTGCTCTGCATCCCAGAGATTCATCCTCTGGAGACCCAGCTTCCTCCATTGTTTCAGCACTCTGGGCAGGTTCTGTGAGATAAGACAAATCAAAGGGAGGTGTGTACGGTGCCAGCGACTGCTTCAGAGAATCTTCCTCCAAAGGAGGGTCACCACCATACAGGAAGTGTTCAGGCTCTCTCAGTAAATCTTCATCGATATTCTGGCCCATTACATCATATTCAAAATCACCCCACGAGGCTTCAGATGAGCAGATATCTTGCTTCCCTAGGTCCCCATCAACTGGCGTTTCCGGATGGCCTTCGGATAATGTCAGTTTACTCATGTCATCTATTGTTCCCGTGGATGTGTTGAGACCTGAGGCATCGCTGAAACTGTGGTCAAAGGCAGCTTCGCTTATATCCAGACAAGTGTCTGAGGCTAACAAAGCATCAGGAACCAAGGCAGGATTCTCTGTGGATAAATGTGGATCACCATCAAACAAAGCTCTTGCACCAGGCTGACTTTCAGGAGAAAAGCTGTCTGATATCCAAGAACTGTCACCTTCTGGAGTTGGCTCTTGGTGAGTTACAAAAATGCTAGTTGCCACATTTTCAATCCTTGGGATTCTTCTGTCAACTGGTTCCAAAATTGGTGCCATATCTGGGCTGGCTCCTTTTTCTGATACTTGTAAACCTGTACTGTTGTCACCGTTTATTTCAGAAGGTTCAGGTGAACCTTTATGAGAGGTGGGCTGAGAGGAGCCCTTTATGTCTGCTTGATAGCCAATTGGAGGCAGCAGAGTTACGTTTTCAGAATCGAGTTCTGCATTGGATGGGACAAACTCCCGTCCAGGCTCATAAATGGGTTCTTCATCTATCTCTGGCTCAGTGAGACAAAGCTCACTGGATTCCACTTCAGGTCCCATGCAAGCACTGAGGTGCTTCTCAGTCTCTTGCTTTGCTTCAGAATCGTGACATATATCAGGGCTGTCGGAAGCCTGAGAATTGCTGTCATGTTCGCAGTGTGTCAGGATATCAGGATTCTCACCATCTGCTTTCAAACTGAAGGGCTTCTTAGCATCTATCCACAAGTCAGGCGCGGCAGAAGCCAGCTGCCCACCCTCTTGAAAGTTGCCATGTAAAATATCTGGCACAAAGGTACCTCGGGAGTCCTCACTTGGGGTAGAGCCATCCCATTCAGAGCCTGGCTTCGTTATCAGTTGGGTGGGAGAACTGACAGCAGGAAAATTTTCTGTGGCAATGCTTGAATTTGTCATCTCACCTAGGTATGATTTTTCTTGTTCCCACTGATTTGTTTCTTGACCTTCATTAGTTGAAACATTAGATGTAACACAACTATTTTCCTCTGCGTGAGTAAAGGCTGCGTCCGGATGATCGCAGACTGACAGCATGGTGTCCTGACACTGCTCTTGGGTAGGTGTTTCAGGAGTCAGCTCATCACCAGCAGCAGACACAAAGGTTTGCTCTCTTGAGTCCTTTCCTTTAATTTGGTCTAATTTTACAAGCTGGCTGAACTTGTCAGCATCTGGGTCTGGCTGCCTTGGTTGAATGTTCCAGAGTTGCTCATGGGAGTTCTCCCCATTACCTTCCAGAAAGGGTGACTGATGGTTGTCACTAAAAGGATTAGTATAGTGTGTTTCCACGGGCTCAATATCACCCTGAACTGGTACTCCCCAGGGACTGGCATTTTGGTATACTGAAGAATTTATCTCCAACAAACCACTGGAGTCAGACAGCTCCCTTTCAAATGGACTTTCAATTAGTCTCCCTTCCTGGGGTGAGGCCTTCCACCACTCAGTGCTATCAGCTGAGAAGCCCAGCATTTCCAGTTGAGAATTATCTTCGTTCTTTGGGAACGAAGCTTTGGGAGATATTTGCCATGCAACATCTCCTGTCGTCCCTGTTTCTGGAGAAGATCTCTTCTCCTTCTCCACTGCTGTAATCTGCATTTCAGTCTCCGTTAATGGTGAGAAAGTCCAGGGATCAGGGCTGCTTTGTTGATTGTCACAGAATGAGTCTGACTTATTCTCATTCTCTGCTGGCTCTGAGCTGTCTAGGTAGTCATAAATATTTTCAGACTTAGGATCAGCTGTGACCAAGAACTTATTAGATTCATTCAATGAATCCCAAGCTCTGGATTCATCCTCAGCAAAGTGGCAGTTGGCCACCTGGATCTCTTCCTCTATTGACTCTTCACCACTGACACTGTCATCATCAGAACCTGAGCTTGTTGAAATGACCCTGGCATCCTCTGGCTGCACAGTTGCAGAAATGTCATGTTCATTTTTCTCCTGGTAGCTAGCAATTAGATTGCTTTCCTGATGTGTCCCTGAATGTTCAGAATATTTGCCTGTTTCAGGACTGGATAAAGAGGAAAAGGAATCACCATCAACTGAGTCATTCCAGATCTCTAAAAATGTAGGAGTTTTGCGATCAAAGCTCTTTTCAAACTCATTTATTCTGTTTTTCTCTAAATCCTTCATTTTGGTAACTATTTCTACTTGGCCATCAGTGGTAATTAGTTCAGATTCTTGGTGATTCTGTTCACTCCAGTTGCCTTGGTTTTCTTCTTGATACCCAGAACTGGGTTGCTGGCCCCAGGAGGACAGTGCAACTGAAGAGTCATTTAACTCAGGACTTGATGCACTTGAATGAGTATACTCACTAGAAATAGTATCTCTGTCAAAATTTCCAGACGAACCGGCTCCTGGAAGGCTATTTTCAGACCCCTTAATGTCAAGATTTTTGGTTATCTCAGAACGTGTGCTGCTGACATGCACATCACTGTCTATAGGGACGTCCCCAAAGTCAAGACTTCGGGGAACTCTGTGAGGTGGCCCTCCACCCACGTTCTCTGGCTCTAGAAAGTTACATTCTTCAGTTTTCTCAAGATCCTTTTCAGGTACAGATACATATTTTGTGAAATTCATCCCATCTGAAGTCTCAGTAGTTTCACCTGAATTTCTTTGACTCATGAGGTGTTTTTCATGGGTATCTTTTGGCTGCAGGTTATCTGCGGACATCCCTGTTTGCACATCACGGGAGTCTAGATCGTAAGACCCCTCCTCATACTCTAAAACTTCCTCTGGTTCCTCGGTTTGAGGACTGAAAGTGACAGCAAGAGAGCTGATTTTGCCTGATTTAATGCAGATTTCCTGATGTTCAGATGCAACCAGAGAAGACAGTTCCTGGTCACTCTGCCCTTTTTCAGAAATCCCTGAGGCATTCTCCACACCAGAGGCGATCACCTCCTCTTCATCAAGGTGCCCCCTGTCGGTGGCTCCCTGGGCTTCCTTCTCACTTTCACTTTGTGCATCGCCATGACCTTTCCATGGATCTGGGTGTGCAAAATACCCTGGATTCTCAAGCCTAGTCGCCAAGGATGCTGCATCACTTTGCAGGGTTTCCCTCTCTGTGTCCTGCTTGTCAAGATGAGATATAAGTGCCTCTGATTCACTGGTTCCAGAGGCTGCTGGCGCATCTGGGGAATGAGTGTCTTTAACATTTGCTGAATGGCTGGGGATTTCAGGAGGCAATTCGCTTTGCTCTGAATCTGTGATATGTGAGGAGCCTGGTAACATGAATGATGACATGTCTTTATCTCTCATGACAGAATCCCAAATACTGTTTGCAATTAGCTGCCCACTTTTCTCATTCAATGTGTGATGTTCACTGGGAGCACTGTCCTTGGTATGCTCATCAGAGGCAGGGAGCTCCCAATCTACCTGATTTGCTTCCTGATACTCCAAGCCCCAGGGTTCCAGCTGTCTCACTGTAAATCGGGTTTCCGGCTCGGAACCTTCAGCCATGTATCCTTCTGTTTGACCATCACTGGGGATTGCCACACCCCCACTGCAGTCATCCCAGTCCAAATCATTGTCCATATCTGAGATCGTTGCAGTGGACTGAGTATCCTCCAAAATCACTCTGTTCCACAAGTCGAGACTGTCAGAGGCCGTCTGCCGGGAGTTGGTGCTGCTGTGCAAAAGTGTGAGTTGTCGGTTTGTTTCATTGTACAGTTGCATCATGCTGGGGTCGTCGTAACTGGACTGGCTGCTTTCCCCGACGTCATCCTCCATGGAGATATTCTTACCATCTGTGTGCTCTGTCTCGAGTTCATTTTCATCCAGGTCGTGAGTGGTATTTATTTCAGAACTGTTACCTGTATGAGGTGAAGCCCACATGTCTAGGTTCCCAGGACCTGAACTGATTCGATTTCGAGATGACTGTTGCAGTGACTGAGGAGGAATGTCAGTCTCCTCTGCCGTGGAGTTACCATCTTTTGACTCAAAACCTTCCTCTTTAGCAAATGGCTTGTGTTCAGTTTCCTTTTCGTCTCCAGCAAATGTTGGTGATGTGTAAGAGTCTGAGGTGGAATAATTGGTATCTAAGGGGGAAGGCACCGAATCTTCTCCTAGGTTGGATGCACTGTAATCAGAACATTTGTAAGATAAGAAGGAATCTTCCCAAGGAACTAGGACATCTGACCCTCCTTTCTTCATATTCTCCTCAAAAAGGTTCCAGGAATCTACCTTTTCATATACCTTGCCCCTAGTTTTAGGATCCACTAAACCATTCTGATCTTCTTTTGGTGGCTTAGAATTAGTCCATGTGTGATCCAGATCAGAACTGGGATTTCCAGGTGCAAAGATGTGATCCCTGGAGTCATTGTTTTTCTTGCCCCAGATTTCTGGAGCTGCTTCATTGTTTATCTCACTGGGTGAATTGTCCAGTAGTTCTGAAGAAGAAAAGGCAAACCCACTTTTTGCCATGGCCCACTCATTCGGGTCCCTAACAGAAGGTGTCTTGCTGCTTGTTGGGTGCAAATTCCAGGTATTTTTTAAAGCTTCAGCATGATCTTCTTTACCAAATGCACTCCAGGCTGGGAATGGCGCCACAGCTGCTGGTTCACCATCATCTGTAGGATTTCCCCAGGGCTCGGGCATGGCTGTGGGAGAGTGACCAGAATGCCACAAAGAAGCAAAGTCTTCTATCAGGTGGTTTGTTCCTTGGGGAGATGTATTTGGCAAAGGTGACTTCTCCATGGGCAGGTTCTGGAACGGCAAGCTTTCCTCATTTTTGTCTTGAATATCATTGCTACCCAGTTCAGGCTGGCCAAATTCAGATTCCCAGGGACCTGACTTTGTAAATTCGAGGCTCTTTGGTTGAAATACAGAATCTGAGGCTCTCCTATCAATGGAGCTTGGCTTATGCTTTTTCCATGATTCAGGGCTCTGGAAAACAGATTCCTGTTCACTGGAACTCCACGCATCTGCAATATTTTTGGAGTCAATTTCCAAACCACCCCACCAGCTGCTGCACCGTGCATGGGTCTGAGGTGGCCCCATGTGACCTGTGTCAGTTGCTTTTTGGGTCATATCTTCTGTATAGAGTGAGGCTGGTTCTTCAGTGGATGGCGAGCTTTCTACTAAACTATTCATGGGTGTTGGTGGGATCCTCTTTCCAGTATTTTTTAGCCTTTCTGGGGAAGGGGATTCATCTCCCACAAAATCTGTCAGGCTCAGATTTCTTTCAGAGTTATCTCTGGGACTGTCTTGTCTCTGGACAAACTCCTCATCATGTTCCACAAGGCTATCTTTGCCAGCCCCTGACAAAAGTGAACTGGATGAATAATTAGACATGTTGGTTCCCATGCCATCAAGTCCTTCAGGCCCAGCGGGGAGTTGTCCTTCTGACAGGTCGCTGTTGGGGAAGAAGTCGTCTGCTGGGGAGTAGTCTGCAGAATGAGAAGATTGCTGGGACTGCCCAGAAGCCATGGGTGCTGGGTCAAAACTGAAGAGGTCGAAGTGCTCACCGTGTTCTCCAGACCATGCATGTTCCTCCGCCACTGCCCCTTCAGGGATGGGGCTGTAGGAGTCAAGCCCTGGGAGGAGGGTGTGGTGAGGCCCAGCACCTTCTCCCACGGGGCTGTCGTCACTGAGGAAAACAGAGCTCTCCTTGGATGAGCGGCTGCTCCTAATGGTAGCCAGTCCGCTGTCTGGGCTAACAAGGTCTACATTGGCATCCACCTGAGCCTGGTTAGAATCATTGAGATCTGGAGGGTTCTCTATGAAATTCACAGAGCTGGGTTGTGGCTCTATGTCAGAACCATACAATTCCATAATCCCAGAAGACCCCTGGGAGAGGGGGGCACTGCCTGCCACGGCTTCTGTTGAGGATGTCCGGCTATTGGAGACCATCTCTGGACACCTCCTGTTGATGACTTCCTTGACAACGAGAACCACCTGATCACAAGTCACTGAAGGGTCCTCTTGTTGGTACACCAGGATCTCATCACAGCCACAGTCAAAGGGCTCCAGTTCTAGGCAAGGGTTCTGACACTCTTCCAGCTCACAGCAAATCTGTCGGAAGGCACAGGAATTTGTGTCAGCACTCAAGCACTGTTGCACTTTGCAATTGCACTTTGCAATTTATCTCGCTTAATTTTTAAATATAAAATTAATCTGTGTTCATCTGTCTGAAAAAGAAGATCTCAAACTTAGAAAGTTCTGATTACTGTACCACCAACCCTTTCTCCAATTCTATCCAACTGTCTCTCTGTTTAATTCAAAATCCAGGTGCTCGATTTTGATGGCTCCTGAACGTTTGGGTAAAGGAGTTTAAACCTCCTAACTTCTTTCCTAACTGTAATATAATACCATCTTCCAATAGCAATGTAATTCGAGTTGCAAAAAAGCAGAGATAATGCATGTTGCTGACAACTATAGGAAAAGTGTTGGAATAAGGGGACAATATCAGGAGACAGGCTCTTGTTTGGGAGGGGGCAGCCAGGGCTGCTTGAACCTCTGATAGCTTCACAATGCAAAAGAGAGAGTAGGAAAGACAAAGATGCTCCCGCGGTCTGACCTTTCCGAACAGCACTCAGGACCCCTCAGTCCCTTTCACCCCAGGTAACGGAGGCATGGAGCCCAAAACAGGCAAAGCCAACCTGGGAGGCAAGGGGACACTGATGGATGGTCAGTGTGAGACCAGAACTGGGTTACGGCTTTCTGATTTTTAGGGAATGTCAGGAGTATTTTGTTGTGCTGGGCCTTTGAAATGGCCCCACAGGATTAGTAGAGATAAAATTAATAATAATAACAACCACCACCACTACCATCATGGAGCTCACATAGATACTACTACTACTAATTAACATTTACTGAGTGCTTTCATGTGCCAGGCATGGTTCTAAGGGTTTTATGATCATTATCTCTTTTAATCACCACAGTAATTCCACAAGGTAGGAACTCTTTTTATTCCTATGAATAAAGAAATGAAGAAATGAAGATACAGGAAGATTAAATAACTTGTCCAGCAACACACAGCTAACAAGTGCTGGAGCCTGAGTTCTGTACCCAGGCAGCCTAGCTGCAAAGGCTGACTCGGCCAGTGGTGTGACCACACAGGCCAAGAGGAACTCGCTAGGCCAGAGCCAGGACTCTGTTGCTTAAGATTCCAGGGATCCACCTCTGGCTATTGCTAGGATGGGGAGGGTGGGTGGGGAGAAGAGAGGAGGACTGGGGTCAACTCAAGAGCTTTTAACTCCTTCATCTGCTCTTCTACTTTTGTCTGTTTCCAATGAACCAATTTTCACATTGGTTTGAAAAAGGGGTCTATTGCTAAAAGTGATTTGAAAGCCACCACGTTGTAGGCTTCCAAGGCCTAAACCCCGTCCCTGGGAAGCCAGTGACCAAAGATGAAATTCAGCTTTGAAACCAAATGCAGAGGAAAGTGATGAAAAAACCACAGGCTGGTGATGCAGGTCAGAGGAGGAGATGCTCTTTCACATTCGGACTTGAGAGAGCCCGAGAGTACCCATAGGCATGGGTCAAGAGAGCTACAGTGGAGCTCTTGGGGGACAGAAAGGAGGATGTAGAAAAGAAAGGGGCAGAGACTGTGCCTCTAGCCACCCATGGATACATAAGGAATTGAATCCATTAGTGAAGAGAAATAAGTAATGAAGCATCCGGGGCCCCGTGTGACTCCTATTATAATGAATCATGTATGTTCTCATATTAGTTATTAAGTACACCTGGCTTGGTATATCCGATGGCCTATTTTGATTAATTTATCTAATTCTTTTTTTTTTATTTCCTAGGCCTTGGGTTAAAAGACTCAGCTATCAACCTGGAGGATAACTGATTACCTAGTCAGAGTTCTGGTACCTGGAGACAAACTAACTTTGATTAAAGCATCAGATCACCAGGTCTTAAACACTGGGCACCAAACCGGTCCTGGGACAGGGGCTAAACCTTGTCAGTTATGATCAGAGAGCAGTCCTAGAAGAAAACAGCACCCAAAGGAGAACTTGCTCTTTTGGGAATGAGAAAGAGCTAATGTTTTGCACTATGGATTCAGTCAAGAAGAGAAATGCTTTTGGGGCTTTCTTAAAAGGCCAAATGTAAAAAGTACCCCCATCATTTCCTAAAACTCAAACCTCTAGGACTCTACCTCTGGGGCTAATTGCTCATGAGCCACCAATCTGTTCTGTCTTGCACTATGTGTTCTGAGAGCCAGCAGGTTAGGACAGAGGGAACATGCCGGGGTCAGAGGAGGGGCTCACCTGACTGCACAGCTCGATGTTTTCTGAGTACACAGCAATCTGTCGTCTCGGCTGCTGCTCCTCTGACAGATAGCTGGAGAACAGGATGAGGACATCAAAACCAAACTTGTCTGTAAATGCTTTCAAGTCACTGGTAATATTGCTGTGAAATAGACAATTCTGAAACGACAACAGGAAATTTGATATTAATGTCAAACTGCCCAGCTGTGGGGAGTTGTTCCACAAATTTGTCCAGTCTTATGATGTATTTAGGAGAGATATTTATTATTTAAGGCAAGTGAAATACAGTTTGCTTTGAGAAAGAGTGGAAACTTTCATGCAATGGCTTAAAATACACTTTGCTTGTTTGTTTTCCCAAACCATGTAAGAAAGGAGTTTTTGCCATTTTTAAGAATAGTTTAGACAAAGAACAGATATCCTAAACATTTTTTTCTAAAATATTTATTCAGATGCTTAATTTGCAAATCCTATTTTCCCTCTTGTCGCTTATAGGATCTATATACGAATGTCTGCTATTGTTACAATTTATCACAATAAGAATAGGAGGAAGTTATTTCTTCCTGTATTTTTTTCCTAATGATTATTATTAACTCCAAGGAGAAATTCCTACGAATCAACATAGCTGAGTTTACTGGGTGATCTTTATTCCAGTGTAGAATTCTGGGAGATTTTTAAAAGAGCTGTGATGTCAGATTTGCTTGTTCTATGTGGCAGCTGTGGAGGAATGAATAATTGCAGAAAGGGATCCCAATACCTCAGATTACCCAGATGTGGCTCACATCATTTGTAAAAATGTTCTGGCTGCTTCAAGTTTTATTTACTGTATGTATGTACTTATTTATTTATTTTTGAGACAGGGTCTCACACTGTCACCCAGGCTGGAGTGCTGTGGCGTTATCTCGGCTCACTGCAACCTATGCCTCCTGGGCTCAAGCAATCCTCCCAGTTCAGCCTCCCAGGTAGCTGGGACTACAGGTGTGTATCACCATGCCCAGCTAATTTATTGTATTTTTTTGTAGGCGTGAGGTTCTGCCATTTTGCCCAGGCTGGTCTCGAACTCCTGGGCTCAACTGATCCGCCCACTTCGTCCTTGCAAAGTGCTGGGCTTACAGGCGTAAGACCGCACCCGGTCCGGTCTTTGAGTTTTATTAACTACAATGAGAGCCACTTTCTCTGTGTGGGTGTCTCTCTTCCTTAAAGAAGTACAGTGAAGAACATATGCTAGCCCCTAACATAATGCCTGGCATATACTAGTTGTTCAAGAAATGTTTGTCGGATGACTGGAGAGACAGGTACACAAAATCAACCTGTGCTCCATCATCCATAATCTTCTATCATAGTCCACATATATATCTATCCTAGCACATATATGATCATACCACATAATTCATCAACTGACAGTCTATTGTGTCACTCAACAAAAAACACCATGATGTGCGCTCAAGGGATTTAAAGAATTCTGTTCATTTTTTCTGATTATAATAGCAATCAGAATTATGCCTGTCACGGGTAAGATACTAAAACAACACAGAAATGTGTGCCACAGAAAGTGGAAGTGCCACACACATCTCCTAGGACAGCCACTGTGAAGATGTGAACGATGCCGTGCAGAGAGTTGCAGATTTCCCCATACCCACATTAATGTCTATGTGGTCATTCTTTGAAACTCGTGGATTGGGTATTTGTGGCTTAGACTATTTATCAGCCACTTCAAATAGCCATCATACCCGTACTCTGTAATTCTGCTGAGTTGAATCTCAAGGTCTGTGAGGCTCTGAAGAGGGTACACAAGACCCTGGGTAGGTAGGCAGGCAGGCCCCGCCCATCACGGGCTTCCATGTTTCGAGGAGGCTTTGCTGTCTACTCCAAGGCAGCCACTCTCATCTGGCATCTTACTGGGCCACTTTCCCTTTTTTGGTTGCAAGGAATTGCACATACGAATCCACAAAGGTCTCAGGATCTATTCTCATGCTGATGAACATCAAGGATCTATTGTAATGACATTTATGATCATATACGTCATATGCGTTTGGAACATATGCTTTTGGAAGTGTGTGTTCCAAAGTGTGTACTGTCAGCTTTCATGCTTTTTATTTATTTTCCAAATGGCCTAATAACAATCTTTAAGTAGATGTTTAAAAAATTAATTCATCCACAATAGAAATAGACATTAAATATTTAGAAGGAGATTTTTTAAATAATCAAAACTCATATACAATGTGTGTTCAACAGATAAAATTATTTCAAACCATCATTGAGGGTGAATCAAGAACCTCATTGCTAAACTTGTAGCCACTATGAACTGTAAAAAAAGATATAGCCCTGAAAAAAATAAAAAGAGACTACAACTAACTACATCTTATTTCCAGTAACTGAAGGCTTCAGCACAATAAGCCTTACAGTTTTCCTTTCTAAATATTTTTCGTCATGTATATAAAGGCCTCCAAATACATTTATAAACCCTTGAAAGAAGACACACATTTCTAAGAGATTTTTACATATAACAAAATTCTCACTACACTCCTGGCCGGGTCACTGAAACAAGAGGAGGCAGGTTTTATTTGTATCTGAGCATAAGATTAAGAATCAGTAGAATCAACACTGTTCAAAGCCACACTTGGGGAAAGTTTCCTATTCAAAAATGCCGGCTGATCTCCAAACTGTTTTAATTTTTCTGTGTTAAACTGATGGCTCTAGGACCTCGATGGACTCAAGTCCAAAAGCATTGGCAACACCAGGCATCTTGTTGGCAATGCAGAGTCTCCGGCAAAACACTAGACCTATTGAAGCAGGATCTGCATTTTCCAACAATCCTAGGAATTGGAATGCACGTTGAAATCTGAAAAGCACTACTCCAGAGAGGGATTTATTAGTTGATATATTTTCCTACAGACCAGTCCTTTGGACTCTCTCAGCACTGTCACAGGACTTGTACTGACTCACACTGCCAGCTCTTTGTTCCTATGGCAACCTCATCATAAAAGTCCCCTTAGGGTGTGCATTTCTGGGCCGATTTGCTACAGGTTCTCATTTAGCAGGTTGGGCACTGGATCAAGACTATATTTTCTTTTTCTTTATTTTTTTTCAGAATGGTATAGGTATGTTTATTTTTAATTTAATTTTATTTTTAAAATTTTGTTTTAAGTCCTGGGATACATGTGCAGAATGCGCAGGTTTGTTACATAGGTATATGTGTGCCATGGTGGTTTGCTGCACCTATTGACCCATCATCTAGATTCCCTCCCCTCGCCCCCCAACCCCCCAACAGGCCCCAGTGTGTGCTGTTCCCCTCCCTGTGTCCATGTGTTCTCATTGTTCAACTCCCACTTATGAGTGAGAATATGCAGTGTTTGGTTTTCTGTTCCCATGTTAGTTTGTTGAGGATGGTGGCTTCCAGCTTCATCCATGTCCCTGCAAAGGACATGACCTCATCCTTTTTTATGGCTGCAGAGACTGTATTTTCATCATGTCCCTCAAGTGCTCTAGCTCAGTTTTCCTCTGGGTGACCCCAAATTCCACAGGACCAAATGAAGCGCTGATAAATCAAAAAACTATTTGAATCACCTAGGCAAGTTAGAGAAACAAAATACATTTTACAATAACCCTAAAACAGATTCTCATCAGCTCTCCAAGCCAGATTCGATCTTACTGGCCTTGGGATAATGTCAAGAGTTTCATGTTTAAAACAGAATTAAACAAGGGAATGAGTGAGAATCTTCAGGATTCCAGGAGGCAGAGCGTGTTTGTTCTGCTTTTATGCCGGTGCTGTTTGCATAGGGGATAATTTATTATTGTCTTCTAGCTACGCAGGGAGTCATGTGCTGCGGTGGCTCTTATGTTGCTGACAAGCTAGGCTGGCCCTGAATAAACAGCACTTCATCATCAACACAACCCAACTGTAGATACAGGTTGGCATTTTATTCCCCCCCATCTGCCTTCTACCTGATAAATTACTGTTTTAGTTACATGTATACAAATACTATTTGTTAATCTGCTCAAATGTCTCCAAAATGTTCCCCCCGCTTAAATTAAAATTATATACGTGCATACATATATATCTCCCATTCAATTTACTAAGGATTTAGACAATAAAAGCACTTCCCGTTGAACTTACCACCCCCCCCCCCCACCAGCCACACACACCTTCTGCATTTGTGACCCCAGCCTATAACTGCTGCATGGAATTTAGGAAGTTACTTTATGAATCATTGCAACTGGGAATTGGCTGGCAAAATCTCATACTAATGCCAGCAGTTAGGGAGAATGGCAATTGCTCCCTGTCACAGCCCTTTGTCACTCGTGATTCCGAAGGGTCGATGACTAAACATTTTTAGAGGTCACGTGTCTTGTTGTCTGAGTAATTTCTAGTTTGAGAATGAGTGGGAAAGCCTGGAAACGTGGGGAGAAAAAGCCTTTGTTATTTCCTGGTCAAAAAAGCTAAGGTGTAGGTCCCAAGAATCCTAAAAGAAGTTGATGCTCATTATAACCCAGAGGAGGAAAACAGAAATAATACTGCTGTACCTGAACTAATATCAAAACCAAGATAGTGATAGTGATGGTGCCCCATAGATTACTCCATTCACGGCTGAAAGTGCAGATGCAGTGAAACCTTTCATTCTCACAATATCCTATTTTACGTTTTTCATTGCTCAGAAAAAGGCAGTCTTTATGCTGTCTGCTGGTAGCTTCAGTGCATCGGGTGAAACAAAAGTGATGTAAAGAATGTCTTGTAAACATTTCAGTGGATATCCTTGAGAGACAGAAACCCTCTTCTTGCATCACTCACACATGCTCACCTTCTGTTGTCTTCTCAGTTCCTCCGGTGGGGGATCTGGCTCCGTCATTTCACTGAAACTCTCTTCTCAAAAGTACCAAGCACTCCGAGGTTGCCAAATCCAAAGATAACATTCCATTTCTTACCCTACTTGATTCTCTACAGTATTCCATGAGATTGACCCTCCCTCTGTTTTGAAACACTTAATTCCTTCACCTTCCTGACACCACACACCTTGTTTTTCTCCGGATTCATCGACTGCCCTTCAGTTGCCTTTGCTGGTTGCTCTTCCTTATTAAGCCTCCAAATATTCACACCCAACTTTGTTTCCTGTCCCCTTTCTCTTCTCTCTTTCCACTTTCTCCTTGATGATCTTACCCAGCCACATGGCTTTAAAACCATTTGTCTGCCACTGATGACAGAATCTACATGCACATGAGATCTGCATGTAGCTGTTTAATAAGTATCTCAAGTAAAATATGGCCCACCGCCTCCTCAGTTGTGTCCGTCTTATTAAATGGCACCACCGTCTACCCAGTTATTCGAACCCAACATCTAGGAATTATCCTTGATTGTTTTTTTCCTCATCTCTCACGTAATTCACCAGCAAATCCTATTAACATTGCCTTTAAAATATATCTGTAGTCTAAACACGTCTCTAATATCTCTTCATCTCCATTGCTGTCCTAGCCACAGCCACCATCATCTCTTGCCAGAACTTTATCAGCAGCATCACAGCTGGTCTCTCAGTAATGTAGTCTCCACATAGCATCAAGGGGCAGCTTTATTTTATTTTTTTCCACCCCTTCCCCAAGAGGCAGCTTTTAAAAATATAAATTGAATAATGACACTCTCCTGCTTAAAGCCTACTGAAAGTTTCCCAATGCAATTATTATTATTACTTTTTTTTTTTAGCTAGGAGGAAAAGGTTTAATGTCCTCAAGAATAAGAGTTAATATAAATCGATGAAAAAAGGATACATACCAATGGAAAAACTGTTACAAAACATAAAAGACAATTCACAACTGGAATTCAAATGGATAATAAATAGATCTGAACTCATTAATCAAAGAAATCCTTTAATAACACAAATTTTCTTCTTTTCTTATTATTGGTAAATATTTCCAAATGGGCACTATCAAACTTTTTTTTAGAAATATATTCTTTTTTTTAGGCCGAGCATGGTGGCTCACATCTGTAATCCTAGCACTTTGGGAGGCCAGGGCAGAAGAATCACTTAACTTAGGAGTTTGAGACCAGCCTGGGCAACATAGTGAGAGCTCCTCTCTAAAAGAAAAAAAAGATTAAAAAAATATATGTTCCTTTTTTTTTCAGAGATGGGGTCTTACTCTGTCACCCAGGCTGGAGTGCAATGGTATGATCGTGAGTCACTGCAGACTCAACCTCCTAGGCTCAAGCTGTTCTCCCACTCAGCCTCCCAAGTAGCCGGGAATACAGGCGTGCACCACCATGCCCAGCTAATTTTTTTATTTTTTGTAGAGACAGGGTCTCACTATGTTGCCCAGGCTGGTCCTGAACTCCTGACTTCAAATGATCCTCCCACCTTGGCCTCCCAAAGTGCTGGGATTAGAGGCATAAGCCACCATGTCCAGCCTAGAAATATATCCTAACGAAATAATCATATATGTACACAAAGATTTGTGGACAAAGCTGTTAACTGGATTATTACTTTAATAACTAAAACTTACAAACAATCTAAATGTCCAACACTAGAGCAATGGTTAAGTAAATCATAGAATGGTCACACAAAGGATTGTTAAACTGCTATTAAAAGTTATGCTATCAAAGAATACTTAATGACACAGGAAAACACTCATGATACAGTGTTAAGTGGAAGATAATTTTTATAACCACATAAAAGTCGAATGTCATTTCTAGATGTATTCAAATAATATGTATTGAATTCTAATATACAATGGATATTAAGATTCACTGATATTAAAGTTGTCATAATTTAGCCAAATTGCTATTCTGAAACCTTATTGTGTCTCTCCATTATTTTAGGGAGCTCATGCCAAGGTAGTAAAGACCTATGAGTCAGCCAAACATGAGGTTAACCCTCGCTCTGACACTCACTAGCTGGGTGACTCAAGTCAGTTACTTCATTTTCATGAGCCTTAGTTTCCTCATCTGGAAACCCTCACCTCATAGGACTGTTGTGAGAATTAAAAACATATATAAAAGACTGGTCAAGTGCCTGACATATAGTAGACAATAAATATTAAGCCTCTTTCCTTTCCTGTTTTTTATTATTTTTTTTAGGTTATTCTCAGGATTTATGGGATTAATCTGATTCATAGAAAGTACTTTTGCAAGATTCTGTCTGTGGGGACTGGTTATGACAATTTTTGCCTTATGTTCTCCGTAATATATGTGAACTTTCAAATAATAATCACACACATCTTTAAGTCATTTAAGTGATTTACATGTAAAATTCTTAGATGTGAGATGATGGAGGAAGTTGCACAAAGTTAAATATGAAGTAAACTCATATAAAAATGATGTAAGGTTTGGGAGGCTGAGGCGGGCGGATCACAAGATCAGGAGATCGAGACCACGGTGAAACCCCATCTCCACTAAAAATACAAAAAATTAGCCAGGCGTGGTGACGGGCGCGTGTAGTCCCAGCTACTCGGAGAGGCTGAGGCAGGAGAAGGGCGTGAACCCAGGAGGCGGAGCTTGCAGTGAGCCGAGATCGCGCCACTGCACTCCAGCCTGGGCAACAGAGCGAGACTCCGTCTAAAAGATGTAAGGTATAAAACCTACTGATAGGTCAGTGTTTATCTCATTATCAAATTTTCTATCCTTAATTCCAAGTTAGACTCAGTGAATGAGCTTCTGTCTGCCACTATGCAAACAACAGCTTTTAAAGCATTAAAAAAATGTATAGTGATTTTTCCTTCAGCTAAATCACAATGAATAGTCTTTTTCATCATTTCCACCGTTTCACCTCCAAGGGCCAAATGACCTTCAGTGAATTTTACTCCTGGTGCTAATACTTCCCACATAGGTCAAGCATTCTGGACTATACCTATTATAGTGTTGTCTTCCTCACAAATTACAGATGAAATATATTGAGTAAGACTTTTATTAAGAATAAATTACTTTCTAATGTCAGGGACAAGCAATTCCCAGATTTGTTATTTCTGGGTTTTTTTGTTTGTTTGTTTGTTTGTTTGTTTTTGCAGGAAATGGAAAAATCAAGTGAGTATATGTCACTTGTAGTAAAATGCTTGCAGATAAAAATAATTACCAAGATTAAAACACCAGTGTGTACGGCTGCATTTTTGGGAACAGTGAGTCTTACAAACACAGTGTGACAATTCCTAACTACCTTGCAAGCACAGTGGCCAGCCTGGACTGCTGAGTTACTGAAATTTAAGAGTACAGTTTGACATTTACAGTCTGCATGGATTTATTTCTAGAATGAGGGCTATTTTTTAAAATCGAGATATAAGAAAAATGCTGAGGTATGTACACAAATGTTCTAACTTGAAAGCATTATGATTTATGCAACCAAAATTCCATTGTAATATTTAAAACATTCAGCAATAATAAAGTCTGATAATTTTGACAGGAAAATGATTTATGAGAACACCACATGCATAAATTAAGAGATTTTATTTATTTTGTTTTTCGTACACTCTTTAATTGGTAAGCAAAGATATTTTCCATGTTTTTTCCAGATGTCATTTATTTATACTCTATTGTTCTTTTTTATTTTTGAGACAGAGTCTCTCTTCATTGCCCAGGCTGGAGTGCAGTGGTGTGATCTCGGCTCACTGCAACCACTACCTCCCAGGTTCAAACGATTCTCATGCCTCAGTCTCCCGAGTAGCTGGGATTACAGGCGTGTGCCACCACACACTGCTATTTTTTGTTTTTTTTTGTATTTTTAGTAGAGACAGTGTTTCACCATGTTGGCCAGGCTGGTCTTGAACTCCTGACCTCAAGTGATCCTCCTGTCTCAGCCTCCCAAAGTGCTAGAATTACAGGTGTGAGCCACCGCGCCCAGCCTACACTCTGTTGTTTTTGTTTTTATGAGGCAGCCAAAGCATCATAGTAGTAAAAATTCACTGGGTCTATTAAAACTATATTAGACATCATATTTTGAAAAGAAAGTTAGACAGTACATATTATCATTCTTCATAGCTAAAAAGAGAGCCCTTTTGTGAAAATATTTTGTGAAAATTAAAACTACTACAATATGTACATGAATATGTAACACATATAAATGCCAATATAATCTTCATTTACGTCAATAGTATATTGCCTGACATAATTAAGTATTGCCTCTGCATTAAGTGCTCTGTTAAGTACTTTGCATCATCTCATCTAAACTTTAAGATGCCCCTGTGAGATAGGTAACATGGTCTCTGTTTTGCATTGAGAAAATGGAGGCTTTGGAAGATTAAGTAACTGATGCCACCCAGCTCACAGCTCGTATGTGGGACAAATGAGACTTAAACCCAGGTTAGTTTAACTTCAGAGCCCATGTTTTCACTCCTGTGTTATCCTTAAATGAGAACATCCCTCCTCACCAAAGATATTACTGATTAATTCAGTTTTTAATAAAAATAGTTTTTAACTACTCCATTTATTTCAATTTGGTGTTGGTTCTCTCTTGTCACTACACACAAGCAAGCAACATCCTTGATTTTGACAATTGCTAACAATAATGCGCTGCTTACGTCTTTTGAAGATCGAACATTACCATGCTTTGTGAGCAATTTCCAGTTATTCATCTGCTCTATAAAATAGAACTGTAGGGTGACTGTTAACTATATGTAAGATCCTAAAATTGAAAAAACCCAAAACTTCTATAAAGAAGAATGTTGTGATATTCTTGCAGTAATATGTACTTTTGAAAAGTTGGGCATGCAAGTGTACACAGGGAATGAGAGGGAAAACAGGAGATGTGGCATAATCACTGGTTATCCAGAAGTATCCTCACGTAGACTTTCTTGCTCTGGTAGCTTAGACACACAAGCAACGGAAGAAGCCTGCTTTACCATTCAGTATGTACAAATCTTATTATCTAAAGATGCTCCCAATATAAGCTGACTTTCGTTCAAAAACTCAGAGAAACTAGAAATTAGAATTGCCAGAGGGGAGTAGAGAGGCTAAAGGGGCTTAGTTTTGGTTTGGTTTGGTTTTTTTCCTGACTTAGCAGGTTTCTTAACAGAAGACTGTAAAAGCGAAGTCCTCTCATTAAGGTACAACTATGAAAGGAATCATAATAATGTCATCCATCTGCAAATGCTTGATTTAGGTTAAGCATGTCGTAAGTATGAAAAGAAAAACCAAGAGTTCTTCAAGCAAAAGCTCTTGTGATGCCCTCTTTTGAGTTGAAGAATTCAAGAATAGAGGGGGAGATAACATGTTTATTGAAAACTGAAAATCACTGCTTTCTTGTCATGGAGCAAATATTTATTACCTCCTATAAGCATATCCTTCTTTTTTTTTTTTTTTTGAGATGGAGTATCGCTCTGTCGCCCAGGCTGGGGTGCAGTGGCGCGATCTCGGCTCACTGCAAGCTCCGCCTTCTGGGTTCACGCCATTCTCCTGCCTCAGCCTCCCGAGTAGCTGGGACTACAGGCGCCTGCTACCACGCTCAGCTAACTTTTTGTATTTTTAGTAGAGACGAGCTTTCACCGTGGTCTCATTCTCCTGACCTCATGATCTGCCCGCCTCAGCCTCCCAAAGTGCTGGGATTACAGGCGTGAGCCACCGCACCCGGCCAGCATATCATTAATGAAGGGAGACAGGAAATGTTTGGGAGATAATTCATCTGAAAGCACAGGTTAAGAACTCCTTGAAATCAGGCTGGGCGCGGTGGCTCATGCTTATATCACAGCACTTTGGGAGGCTGAGGCAGGCAGATCACTTGAGCTCAGAAGGTCGAGACCAGCTTGGGCAACATGGTGAGACCTGTCTCTAATAGAAATACAAAAAAAAAAAAAAAAATAGCCAGGCATGGTGGTGCATGCCTGTGGTCCCAGCTACTGGGGAGGCTGGGATGGGAGGATTGGTTGAGCCTGGGGGTGGAGGTTGCAGTGAGCTGAGATCCCATCACTGCACTCCAACCTGGGTGACAGAGCAAGACCCTGTCACACAGACACACACAAAAAGAACTTCTTGAAATGAAGTGGGCTGATTTCAGGCACACCTCAAATAAGGGAGTTAAAATTCTTTCCCATCTTTTTCCATCCCATCCTATCTTCCATAAAGAAGCACTGTTGTTACACAGACAGAGAGTGGGGCCTGGAATAAGAGTGGTCCCAGGCACTCTTACAAGCAGTTAATAATAGATTGAATACTTGAATGGGGGAGTTTCACAACCAATCAAAGACAAAGAAGTCATCACCTCATTAACTAACAGCCTAATTTACATTTTCTTTAAGGACAGACCCATAATCAGGAAAACTTTCCTCTATTGGATGGACTTAAGTGCTTGGCAAGGAAAGGGCTAGACTGCTGTTTCCTTTAAGGGCCCCTTTTTGTTTCCGTATGTTTATAAGGATTTCTATATGGGAACGAATAATTCAGGACACACATGTAATGAAACCCCGCTCATTAGCCATGCTCTATTTTTGAAATGGTAGAACCTGGGCTACACTCTAGCTCCCAGATAAAAATAATAATAATGAATGATTTCTATAATTATGTATAGATTAAAAAAAAAAGTCCCTGTTGGCTTGTTTTGAGCCATAAGCCTGAACAATGACAGCTTTATTTATTTTCCTTTGTAAAAATAAATCATCTAGTTTGAACCCAATTTCAAGAAAGCAGGAAAACCTTTTTTCCTCTCTGGGTTCCCCTTTCTGATTTATGGAAACCACGAGGCAAGTCTCCAGAGCACTTTCTGCACGTGTGCATTGCACACACTTCTGATTTTTCTAAGCTGTGTCAATATTAACCTGACCAAATGAAGATCAAACTGTCTCTTTTGTTCCTCACGCTCCTTGCATGGGGAGCACAATATGGCTCTTGTCAGAGGTGCTTCATCATTTTGGCTCAATGAAACTGTCAGTACAGTTTGGGATTCGTTCTTCATGGGCAGATATCCTGATGGGTCTAATGAAGCCTCTCTGCTGACAACTCATTTGCTAAAAATACCCAACCATCGCCAAGCTTAAGTGGGGAATATGGTTGTGCCCCCTTTGCTATCAACCCAATGAAAGTAATTAGTTTTTTTTGAAGTCTTAAAAAAAAAAATCTATCTATCAAGGCACACACCTTTCACCACCCATCTATGTGTTCTTGCTCGTTTCCATTTGCTCACTGATAAACTTTATGACATTCTTAAATTGGCATATATAGGGTAAACACCAATCTTGGAGCACACATGCAGAGCCAGCAGTCTGTGTGTACCATTTGTTGCAGTCTAAGCTAATTACCAGAAACCCCCTCCTGAAAACAGATACACTCTGGGGTTTGTGGTTTTACTTTTGTTTGGAGATGGCTGTGTTTGAGAAGCTGGAGGAATCCCTCTTCAGGTAAGGATGCTGCTGTCATGACTGTCTCAGTCACAAGTCACAGAAACTTAACTGTAACTGATTTAAGTAGAGAAAGAAGTCAGCAGGATCTGGGGAGTGTTCCCACAGAAGCCAAGAAGAGCCCGAGCACGCACTGGGAGAAGGGCAGGGGTTGCCAGGGATATGCAGGTCGTCCTGCCTCTCCAACCTCTTCTGGCTGCACTCTGCTGTCCTGCAGCCAACTGGCATCCTCTACACGGTGGGAACCACAGGTGGCTGCAGCATCTCTGTGTAGACCTTGCCGAATGAGTCATGACTCCCTTTTGGTCATGAGTTTGAAAACCCTGGAGAAAGAACTCTGGTTGTTCCCACTTGGGTTCGGTGCCTATCTCTGGGCAAAACAATTGAGGTAGATTGGAAAGACCACAAATCACAGACACCACACCAGTTATAACAAAGTTGGTGGGTAAGAGTCACTTCCTAGAAGAGGGATGCTGAGCAGATAAGCCCATAGGTGGGCACTTTAGACATCAAGCACGAAGGTGTAACACGCATACACAGGCACACGCACATACATTCTAACACACACATGCACACTCATCAGATACTTTCCCAAAGCCCCATTTTAGTTCCAACCAACCAAGCCTAGTTGTAGGGAGAATCATGATGCTTGGAAAGATAAGTTTAGTGAGATAATTTAGTTAACTTTTATTTTCATGTTAATTTTTATTTTACGCTCCAATTAAGGAGGGTATTAAAAAGAGGAGTGATAAATCTATAAGTGTTAAGCTTAGAGAATGAAAATTATGCTGAATCAATTGAAAATACATTGTACTATTTAAACAATCCAGGAAAAAGCAGTCAAGCCTCCTTAATCTTTATTCTTTCAGGTCAACATGAGGGTGTTTCTCTTTTTGGCCCTTGAAGTCTTCAGAAGCTCAAATCTCCACTATAACTGTCAAACTTCCATTGCTATTAGTACCATCTATGAGGCATTAAAATGCTTTAAATACAAATTTGAAATGTTCTACAGGCCCAGCCTTCCAGGCAGAGAATACCTGGGCTCACTCTGGTGGAACAAGAGTAGTAATTTAATTGTCATTATTTTATACAAGAGTGATTTATAGAAGGGCTCTAAGCAAGCCAAATATAGAAAAAAATCTAAATTCGTAACAGATAAAAAGTAATAACTTTAGACCAGGGTTTCTCAACCTTCGCACTACTGACATTTGGGGCTGGACAATTCTTTGCTGTGGGGGCTGTCTTGTACCTTATAGGGTGTTTATAGCATATCTGGCCTTGACCCACTAGATGCCAGTAGCAAGCTCCCTGCCCTAGTTATGACAACTAAATATGTCCCCTGTGGGGCAAAATCACCCCAGTTAAGAACCACTGCTTTACAGAAAAACAGCAGGAGACTCTTAGGAGCTTACAAAATAATTCAAGTCACACTCAACTGTTTCAGAAATCTTACTACATAAAGCAAGACACATGGTTAATTCTGCCTGGTTTAACAGGCAGGAGAACTAGAAAAGTAAATCAGGGATGGGGAGCATCTACATGAATACTTTTTATTAATTGGCCAAATATTTCCTTTTTCGAAGCCAGTAAAAATAAAATCTTTCCATCAATTGTCTTTTAGTTTAGATTTGTGTGCTTATAAATGAAACCACGCTTCGATTCTCTTAAACAAAGAAAACAGCAGGACGGTTTAAAAGAAAGAGCCAAGATTTTATAAAACATCTACTTCCTATTCCAGGAAAATGAAGTTTACCCAGGTATTTTCCAGAGTTGTTTCTTTCTTCTTCTTCTTCTTTTTTTTTTTTTTTTGTCAAGCAAAGTTGTACTATTATTCCAACTTAGTTATGGGTAAACAGGGCTTTTTTTTTTTTTTTTTGAAACAGGGTCTCACTTTGTCACCCAGGCTGGAGTGCAGTGGGGTGATCTCGGTTCACTGTAACCTCTGCCCCCAGGTTCAAGTGATCCTTCCACCTCAGCCTCCCCGAGTAACTGGGACTACAGGTGCAAGCCACCATGCTTGGCTAATTTTTGTATTTTTTGGTAGAGATGGGGTTTCACCATGTTGTCCAGGCTGGTCTCGAACTCCTGACCTCAGGTGATCTGCCCGCCTCAGCCTACCAAGGTACTGGGATTATAGGTGTGAGCCCCCCGACGCCTGGCCTTAAACAGGGCATTTTAAAACGCCAAATCTTATATTTAGGATTCCTGAAAAATCTATCTTTTATATCCATAATGGTAACCTAAAATATGGCAGATATTTGAGGGTATAGCTATGTTATGCCACACTCATGGGGCATTACAACTGTTCAATGAATGGCTAGCATTCTAGCCTGATAACAGGCTACCAGCATCTTTGCCCAATAACTTAGGCTATGTGGAAAAACTCATCAAAACCCATTAAAACCCATTTCTGGGCCTGAATTATCTAAACCTGTATGTTCACATCTCAATCCATTCTCAACCCCGGCTATACCTAAGAATAACCCAGGGAGCTGTTAAAAAAAAAAAATACAAGTACTCACAGCCCACCCCATGAGATTTAAATTTAATTGGCTTAAGGGTGAGGCCTGGGTATCAGTATATTTTTCAAGGAGGTCCATTGATTAATGTGCAGGTAGGGTGGAGAACAGGAGTCTGTACTGACATAAAGAAATATTTTCAATTTGTATTGTCTACACATAGTTTCTACACCAGTGATTCCAGCTTCTATTCTCTAGTCATTGACTGAACTTTGATAGTCACTGGGGAAAAATATAAATTCCAAAAACTTGGTTCATATTTGCGTATGTGTGTTTTTAAATAAGCAGCCCTAACTTCTCCAAATGAGCAAATAATAAAATGTAGTGCTTAAAAGAATAGGCTTTGGAATACAGCAGCCCAGGACTCACATCCTAGCTCCACAGCCTGTTATCTCTGCACCTTTAGGCAAGTTACTTATTATGCTAAGCTTCAGTTCTTTCCTCTGGAAAATGAGTATAATAACCTACTTATAAAATGAGAAAATGTATAAAACACTTAGCTTAGGATCTCTCACACAATCAGCCCTCAATACATAGATGGTAGTCAGCAGCAGCCAAGACCCAACAGCTACAACTCCATTAACAGTAAGTTTATTTGTCAATTAGGGCATTAGAATAATCCATTTTCAGGGACAGTTTGGAGATTGTCTTTCTACCTTATGTATGTTAGAAATAGTCCTTTTTGCCCTAAGATTCTTTTGTTGCAGCCATTGTTTAAATTATGGAGCTACAGAATTTCTGATTAAAAGAACTCTCAGGTTTGGAGAAAGTGTGGGACAAACGAACCAGAGAGTGTAATGGAGCAATGGGTTCTCCAGGTGCTGTCTTTAGGATGTGATCTAAGTCAACGATCCTCAAACTTTAGCTGAACTCATGAATCACCTGCAGGGCTTCTAAAAATACGGACACCTGGGCCCCACTTCTAGAGTTTCTGACTCAGTAGGTCTGGGGCTGTTAGTTCTAGCGAGCTCTCAGGTGATGCTGATGTGGCTGGTCTGGGAACCACAATTTGAGAACCACATTTTTATCTAAAGCAAGACATTTCATTTTTCTGAGCCTCAGGTTCCTATCTATCAAAAACAAACAACAACAACAACAACAAAAAAAAGCCAGAGTCCATTAAGGTATAAAATTCTTGCTTCTACTTTGCTTGGCTCTTTAGAAATGAAGGTATACAGTAGCATTCTTCTACTGTATATTTTTTATATTAGCTGATATGATTAGGACAAGGAGTTGGTTAATTAAAAATTTGGCTAAAGAGGTAAACTGTTAAAAAGAAATGTTTTATTATAAAATAAAATAAAACGATCTTATTTGAATTCAAACATAAAATAATGCATCCATTTATAATCTTTTCATGTAGAACCAAGGTCTTTTAAAATATTTTTTTCTTTTAAAATATTTAAAAGCATGGGTTTATAGGAGCTTTCCAAATTCTTTGTTGCAGCCATACATAAAAAATTTAATTTTCCATTTCTAATTTCAATTTCCTTAATGTGGAATAAAAACTTAGACATATGTAAAAAAATCTGAACACAGACTCCTACATTTTTACAAGTCTGCCAATTTTTTATAGCTGTATTATCCTAATTTGAGAGCATATTTTTCTTGAGAGCATGTTTCATTTCATTTTCTTGTCTTTCCAAAGCATTAATCTTAGAAATAACTACCTTAGTCCTATTTCATCAGTTTATTCAAGATTGTGTAATTGTATTAACATGTACAATTGATTTAAATAGGTTGGGAGCAAACACAGCTGATACTTGGCAAACATTAAATGCAGCGAATCCATATGTACACACCTGTTCAGTCTAGAGAGTTTTTGGCTGGCTGTCAGCATTCAGCTAAGGTTAACGATGAGTATACGTTACAGGGTAGAGTGGACAATGTCATTTAGTTCAGTACATTAGTTAAGAGAAGATCAATAAAGAGAGCTTCTACTATCAGAGGTAACTGTGCAGCCCTACCTCCTCACCCCTAGAAAAAAGATACATATAATCTTGTGATTTTGAGTCACAACATATATTAACCCACGCATCTGTAACTTAAAACACAAATCACCTGGGATTCTTGCTAAAACACAGATTCTGACTCAGGGGGCCTGAGATTCTGCATTTCTACATGCTCCCAGGTGATGGCTGTGCTGCTGGTCTGTGTACCACATGTTGAGTAGTAAGATATTAACCAAAGCTACCAGAAGCCATAAAAAAAGGAGAGGTTCTACCCCTGAAATAAAAGATGAAAGAGGGCTGGGTGCGGTGGCTCACGCCTGTAATCCCGGCATTTTGGAAGGCCAAGGCGGGCAGATCACGAGGTCAGGAGTTCAAGACCAGCCTGACCAATATGGTGAAACCCCGTCTCTACTAAAAGTACAAAAATTAGCCGAGTGTGGTGGTGGCACACGCCTGTAATCCCAGCTATTCGGGAGGCTGAGGCAGGAGAATCGCTTGAACTTGGGAGGCAGATGTTGCAGTGAGCTGAGATCACACCACTGCACTCCAGCCTGGCGACAGAGCTAGACTCCGTCTCAAAAAAAAAAAAAAAAGAGACGAAAGAGATGAGGCAATCTGAAAGGAAACACCAAACATTCTTAACATCTCTCTTTTGCAAAATGCGGAACCCAGAGTGTGTGGAACTTATCTAAGTAGAATGCAGGATCTCAATATGATAGAGGAAATGATTTCACACTGAGAATATGGCAACAGAAGAGTGGCTTGCTGGTCAACCTCTCTCAGAAAACAGCTTCATGAGCAATGGGGCTTTCATATTTCATATTTCTTTATGCTATGAAAAACGAAAAAGATATATATACTTGCTGCTGTGGAAATACTCCAAGACATATTATTACATGGGGGAAAAACAAGTTTAACACACACACACACACACACACACACACACACACACACACTATAAACATATATTCCCTCTCTCTCTCTATATATATATATATATATTTTTTTTTTTTTTTTTTTTTGAGACAGGGTATTGCTCTGTCACCCAGGCTGGAGTGCAGTGTTAAGATCTCAGCTCACTGCAGTCTTGACCTCCCAGGCTCCAGCAATCCTTCCGCCTCAGCCTCCTGAGTAGCTGGACTGCAGGCACACACCACTATACCCAGCTAATTTTGTTTTTTTATTTTTTTGTATAGACAGGGTCTCATTATGTTGCCCAGGCTGGTCTTGAACTCCTGGACTCAAGTGATCCCCCCATCTTGGCCTACCAAAGTGCTGGGATTGCAGACCACCATGCCCGGCAGGAACAATAAATATATTTTTTAAACTTACAAAACAAAATTGTATCTTTCTAGTACATACCAAAAAGAGCAAGGAGAAAATTCTAGAAAAATGTACACCTCATTGGTACACTTATTATTTAGAAAAAGGACTGGTATTTGAATGAGGGTATAAAAAGGCCTTGAGCTTTGTCTGCATTATTTAGATTCCTTTACAGTGTGAACAAACTCATGTATTATTTATGTAATAAACTAAACAAAAGAAAGAGTAGCTTGCAATTACATTTTGTTAGTGATCAAAGCAAACCTCCTTTGCTTATAGTAAAGGAGTCAAACCTTTTTACTCAGACACCCCCGCTGCTCCCACCACTAGCAAGCATCAGGTCCTCTAAGGGACCCTGATACATGCATTTATGTCATAGAAAATTACACTTGGCCAGGCGCGGTGGCTCACGCCTGTAATCCCAGCACTTTGGAAGGCCGAGGCGGGTGGATCTCGAGGTCAGGAGATCAAGATCATCCTGGCTAACATGGTGAAACCCTGTCTCTACTAAAAATACAAAAAATTAGCCGGGCATGGTGGCGGGTGCCTGTAGTCCCAGCTACTGGGGGCTGAGGCAGGAGAATGGCTCCGGGAGGCAGAGCTTGCAGTGAGCCGAGATAGTGCCACTGCACTCCAGCCTGGGGGGCAGAGTGAGACTCCGTCTCAAAAAAGTAAAAATAAAAGTAAAAGAAGAAAAAAGAAAATTACACTTAAGATACATTCTTTGGGGAAAGGCAATCTTCTCTTTGTCTATCATGGTCTAGAACCTCTGAGAAATCTGCCCTCACCACCCACCCACATTTGGCTTGGTTTTTGACATGTGTTTTGAATCATCCTTCTGTTGCCTTTCATTTACTCTAACTTTAGAATCAAGCAACTGCTAAGGATTCCTTATTTCTTATACAGGGGCAAAGATAAGCAGCCCAGTTCTCCACAGTGTCTGGTTAGCAGGCCTGATTAACTTAAGAATGTGTAGTGTCTAGGTTGTATAGTTTGTCTGTGTCTGATTTTTCCTGGGGCTTGAGACATCACATTAGTAAGATTCAAAGAGCATTTATCTTTGCTGTTCCCAGCTTCTAGCACATCTCTTGCTGACAGCTCTGTCTGAGCTGGACTGAATGAGAGACAGAAGTAGACCTCCAGCAGCCACTGGACCCTGGGCCTCGCTCATGATTAGACGATTTCATGTCTGTATGTCTGTATCTATCTCCTTGATTTTCCTCCATTATTCTCAACTCTGTTCTCACTCTCATTCTAAAAGGCCACCAACAGACCACCAATTTCTCTTGGCAAGAGGGAAAGAGGAGTTTACAAAAATACCTCAGAAGACAGAACTGGACATCTGCTTCTCGTCTCCATTGTTGTCATTTATATAGATTTTTTTAAATTTCTGAAAGTAGTTAGGTACCTGGTTACTTGGGGAAATAATGGTAGAGTCATTTTTCTACCTGCTGAGAGAGATCGGTCTTCTGCCTGAGTAGCCTCAGGTATGGGTGCTTGCTCCTGCATCACAGTACTCAGCCTCCCCCAGTACCACCCAACACACACAATACAGCACTGCCCCAAAATCAAGAAAACAGATGGCAACATCTTCATGGACTGAAGTGCTACTGCACGTCAACACAGCTTCATGGACTGAAGTGCTATATTGCACATCAACACAGCTTGTTCCAGACCACAAATATCTGACTTCATTCCTTGGCTATCTAGTGTCTTTGCAATACTCATAAACCACAGATTCATTCATTCATTCATTCATTCATTCATCTATTTGAGACAGGGTCTCACTCTGTTACCCAGGCTGAAGTGCAGTTGCACAGTCACAGCTCACTGCAGCCTTGACCCTCTGGGCCCAAGTGATCCTCCCACCTCTGCCTCCCAAGAAGCTGGGACTACAGGCACGCCCGGCTAATTTTTTTATTTTATTTTTTGTATTTTTTGTAGAGACAGGGTTTCATTATGTTGCCCAGGCTGGACTTGAACTCCTGAGTTCAAATGATCTGCCTGCTTCGGCCTCCCAGAGTGCTAGGACTACAGGCATGAGCCATAGCACTTAGCCCTATGAACTTTGTACAATATCAGAGGTAAGATAATTAATTAATTTGCCTGTACAATATCAGAGGTAAGATAATTAATTAATTTGCCCTAATCTTCACACAATTCACAGAACAGGAAAATATAATAACTGTCATTTTACTCTTAGGGTTTTTCTTGCTACTGACTTTGCGATCCAAAAAGATTTTTTTTTAAAGCAGTCTGTTCCTTAAAAGTTTTAGTTGTTTTTTTTTTTTTCTCTGAAAGATGGATAACGTTAATGATTTCAGTAATCCTGTAGCCAAAAACTAGTTTGATTATCAAAGAGCAGTGTTTACTGAAGGCCTTCTATGTAGGGGATTCAGGTTATTCAATGGAATGGCTACTCAAGTCTGGGCATCATGAAAATGAGTTGATTTGTCTGTTTCCAGATTTGGCAGCATTCATACACTCAGAAGTCCACAAAAAGGATCTCCCTGGAGGTTCCACAGAAGATCTCCCCTCCTTCTCTGGAAAGGAGGGGCTGGGTAGATGTTTGTAAGGTGCCTTCCAGTTCTGATATTCAATGATTTAATAATCCTAAAATGGAAAGACGTTCAGGAGGTAGGGGTCGAATCAGGGACAGAGGAGAAGGTGATACAAGCACAAAAAAAGTTTAAATTTTAAAATCATTGAACCTACAGGAAAAAAGATGGTGAGATAGTGAAGTCAGGAAGACCCTCTAGCTCTCAAATGAGACAGACTTCTATTTGAATCTCAGCTATGCCACTTCTCATTACACAACTTTGGGTGAGTTACTTAACCTCGAAGCCTTGGTTTCTGTATCTGAAAATGAGAATAATAATACCTACTACATAGTTTATCAACAGGATTAAATGAGATAGTTCATATAAAATGCTAGCAAAGTCCTTGGAATATTAGAAATAACAGTTTAAAAATGAGTTCAGATTGTCACAGACATAGGCATTTTTGTCTGTCATCCCTTCTTTTGGGGAGGAATCCTCCTAACTTCATATGGCTGACATGGGGCTGTCTTTACCCCTAACCTGAGCTCTAGGTGTGGCAGGTGACCCAGGCCTAGCCATACTCTGTTCCATCCACTTGGCCACGGTGATGGTTTCAGGAATAACATGTGACCTGAGCGAGGCTTCTCAAAGACTCCATAGGGGTTTTTGAAGCTCCCTGTTCCTCTGAAACACGGAGATCTAGGATCACATGAGTCTAGAGCTGCCCAGAGCCATCCTGGAGAGTCATGGAGAGAGGAGTGTCCCTGAGGATGAGGACAACACTGACAAACAGAGGCAAGGGGTGGAGAAAAAAGGCAAGCCCTGGAGCTACCCAGAGCCATCCTGGGGAGTCATGGAGAGAGGAGTATCCCTGAGGACAAGGACAACACTGAGAAACAGAGGGAAGGGGTGGAAAAAAGGCAAGCCCTGATGGCACACTTGGAGTTTGAGTCCAAGAGTATCAGAAGCTAGATCTATCCTGGATTATCAACAGAGCAGTTTGTTGTTTTCCTTAAGCAAAATTGAGTTGAATTTCTGTCACTTACAACTGAAGAATAGAGAGATGAGGCCACAACTTATGAAAACCTACTGATTATAATCAGAGAAATGAACATTTGCAGGAGCAGAGGCCACACAAAGAGAAAAGCTTTTCTTCCAAATTATTACTTGTTTATGTTTTAGAAGCAGAGTCCCCCGCATTTTATTGAGGAAGATAGTTTTCTTTCTTCTTTTTTTTTTTTTTTATGCCAGTCATGACTAGCAGCTAGCCCCGTAGTGGCTGACAATTAAGTTACCGAGATACCAAAAGAACTGGGGCTCCTACCAGCTGGACTCCTACGAGCCCAGAACAAGGGAATAGCAGGAGTAACTGGAAGGCTGACCATGGAAGACTTTAGGATCACTCATTAGGCTGCACCAGCCTAAGAAGCTTCCATCAAACAAAGGTTGATATTATCATATGCAAAGAATCAAAACTTAAAAGTGTAACAATACTTAAAGAGAAAGTAAAATTTTATGTCTATAGAACAATATTGGCTTTTCTACATATGATCAAAATAATCTTAATTGATGTTCACCAATTCTTTAGCTGGTAGTAAGGTAAGAATTGGTGATACCCATTTAACAGATGAGAAAGCTGAAGCTCAAAAAGCTTCAAAAATATTCCCAATATCATACATAGTTATTTGATGCTGGAGCAGGAACTGGAACCCAAGTTTTCTAAGCTTTATTCTAGTACATTTACATGCGTCATTTGTTCTCATTTGAGGTTGGGCATCATATCTGATAAGAACATACAAGGAAATTTCTTATTTCACTTAACATTATCTTTTAATCATTTTTCATTCCCTTACTGTAATCTAAGGAGAAAATATGAAATACCAAATTTGCATAGCTGATGAAAATATTTTTCAGCCTTAGAGATTAGTAGGGTGTGTGTGAGTGTGTGTGTGTGTGTGTGTGTGTGTATTCAAAATTTGTAAAGGGATACTTTTTCTATATACTTATTTTCAGAAATAGTATAAGCACTCTGGTGGTATGCTTTCAAGAGACTCAATGTGGGTGTGTGAAAAAAAACCACATAAAGTAAAATCAGGCACAATGTCATATGACATACTTTATGCTATAGATAATTTCTGGTCTGGTATCTAAAAGAAAGAGGAAGTTCCAGTGTAAACCTCTAGAAGGAAAACAAAATGAACAGAAGGTAAATAATTTAAGAATGGTGTGTTAGTCCATTCAGGTTGCAGTAAGCAAATAACACAAACTGAGTAGCTTATAAACAACAGAAATTTATCTCTCACAGTTCTGGAAGACAGAAAGTCCAAGATCAAGATCCTGACATACTCGCTGTCTGATGAGCACCTGCCTCCTGATTCATAGGCTGCCATCTTTTTGCTGTGTCCTCACATGACAGAAAACGTGAGGTTCTCTCTGAGGTCTCTTTTATAAGGGCAATAATCCCACTCATGGGGGCTCTGGCCCCATGACATGATCACCTCCCAAAGGCTCCACTTCCTAATACTATCATTTTGGGGATTTGGATTTTAACATATGAAGTTTGGGGCAACACAAACATTCAGACCGGCGAGTAGGGAGAAAATAAAGCACTTCTTTGTACATGACTTCATTCTTGGGCTTCCTAGTATTCCAGTACCTGAACATGGCAGCAGAAGAGGTCTAAATGGAAGCAATTATTGTATTATCTATTGCCTCATACAGGTTTTGAGAACCACAAGCCTTCCTACCCTCCATACTGACCCGGGAAAGGTGGGGCCACTCTATGTGGTGCAGCATCCTTCTTTATGGGAACAGTATAAGATGGTAAATGGAGAGGCTACCCCATTTCTGTTCGCACAGAGTTCAGCTGTCATCAACAGCAGCCAAGTTCTTTTTGTGTGTAGCTGTATTCCTTCTTGATGAGATAAAACTAAGAAATGTGCTCAATTGTAGGCTTGCTGTATAGAAAGCACAAGAGGCTACCTTGTACCTTCTCTTCCTTATTTACAGGTTAGAGTCTATTTATTAGTAAGCTGCCAGGTTGATGAGTCAAGGAATTATGAAGCTCTGGCAGTGGCTTGCCTCCAGCCCCATCCTTTCTTGAGACAAGCACAGATGAGCATTCAAACCAAGCTCAATATTGAATCACTGGCAGTGCTCGACTGTTCTGCTAACATCAGTGACAGCAGAAATTTATAGACACCGCTGCAGGGCAGCACATACGGGTGTGGAGTGCATGACCATACAAAAATATTACAGGTCCCGTATTCAGAAACTGTACCAGGAGCTATCTACTTTAGCAACATAGCCTCAGGTACAAATTTACATGCAATAATTCATATTCTACCAAATAAATCCCAGGCAAACAGAGTAATGCAAAAACATATTTCCTGCTGTCAAGAAAATTTCTGGCAAAATTAATCAACCATTCATCCATTCAGGCTCTTTGCATACCCTTTTGTCAAAGAGGGAATACTAAGAGATTTCTTTTCTCTTCCATGCACTCATTTCAATGAATTGAAGAATCCATCAAGCTTGAGTTGATTTATTGAACTGTCTCTTGGCTCAGCAGTACAACTACAGCAAATGAACTGGTAACTTCTCCTAAAACCAGCAGTGATTCGATTCAACAATATCTGATTTATTTAACTCTTTATAATTCCAGATTTAACTTATTTTTGCATTTCTAAGCAGAACAATTTTTTGGATAAAACCTTGCATATTTGCATGCATTATTTAGTATTCTGAAAGCAGTGATTAAAACATACAGAGCCTAAGACTTCTTCTTTTAAGAGACTTTAATAGCACATTTAAATTAGGTAGTTTTTTAAACAACGACTTATTTAAATACCTACAGCTGTGTTTTAAATGTTTCAAAGTGTTTTTTCTGGTGGTTAATGTTAATATTAACATTAGATGACCAATCACTTTGGTTTAGAGTACTAAAAACCTACAAAACGCTTATTTTTGTATTTAATCATTCTACCAGGTAAGGAGAATCACTGTGAGGGGATATTTAAGGCGTAAACATTAGCGAGCAACTGAGCTGACTGTTTAAACACGGGTTTTTTTCACTAAATTGCGTCCACTGAGCCCCATGGAGCCCATTTATCACATAACCAACTTTGCATTTTTCTTTGTAAAGATGTACGACCTTTGCCTATTAGATTTCATTAGCAGGGCACCATACAAGGCTCCTTTGCACATGGCAGGATAGAAAGCTCAACATCCTCGCCTCAAGGATTTGCGGGAACAAGCTCGTCTTCAATCTTTGTCCCTGGGAGGCACTTTTAACACCTGCCAACCACAGCACTATCATCAGAAAAACATTTAGAGATTTATCTTCGGGCTGGTAATTATAAGAGATAATTTGTTTGGAGTATGGATAAAGTTGGTCTAGCATAAACAAACTAGAGGCTCAGATTACATGATGAACATCATTAACTATTGATTTAACCACTGCAGGTCTGCAGGCTCACTGACACTCTCTGAAGATGGCGGGTTCCTAAAAAGTCATGAGAGTTGAGGGATGCATTTCAGTGTATGCTCAGAGACATCATGGCTTTCATCATCTTCCTTCTTCTTCTGAGTAACCAACTCTAGGTAACCTCTGTTTAGAAGTCTGAACATTAAGCACAAAAGAATTATTTGATACTTTTCATGTTTTAGAATTGAAGTTACTTTGCTTTAGGAAGATTTTTAGAGGGATGAAGTCAAAGGTAGCATGTGTCATAGAGCACATTAACCTTTCAAAGCCCTTTGAAAGACTTTGAAATATATTATTATCTTATCACAGCCTCACAATCACCCTGTGAAGTGGGCAGAGCTGGTGTTGGAATCCAATTTTATAAGAAAACTGACACGGGGAGGGAGCTAAGAGCTTAAGGGCCTCAACCAAACTACATTATGCATGGATTCCCCCGTATATTCCACTATTCTTATCCCATTTTCCACAAAGAACACCAAACCGCAGAAGTAAAACAGGATACTAAGGAGGAAGAGAAAAATCTCATGGACAAATATACAGTAGATGTAAAAATAATTGCTAGAGTGCAGGAGTAGAATTCCTGGTTCGGATACCAGCTGTAGCCCATGCAGCTCTGTCATTAAGTAGTGATGTGGCTCGATGTGAAAAGTGACAGCCTCAAGCTCTCAGTTTAGAGCCATGCCTATAAACACAGGAAGTACTCAATAAATGACACTATTAATAGTCTTTAATGCTATCATGAATGATGATAACAAGAAGAATGGGGTTGGCAAGCACCACTGAGCCTTTCCCAAATATAAGTCTATATAATCGCTTACCAGAAATCCCTGGAACCAGGGATATAGTTTGTTACTGAATTTTTTTTTTTTTTAATTTGAGAAAGGTAAAATGGTGCTTACAATGTATACTATGTATCAACCCAAGTGAAGCCTAGGGCAGCTCCCCTAAAGCACACAAATATATATGCATCAAAATATATAAAGAGGGATAAAGGCCATAAATATCACGTCAGAGTTTGCTGTCAGAGTTTCAAAAGCTCTAGAGTTTTCGGAACTCTTTAGATTTCAAAATTGTAGATGGGGGACTACAGACCTGGATTAAGTCTCAATAAAATGTTAACTATCCACCAGGCGCGGTGGCTCATGCCTGTAATCCCAGCTCTTTGGGAGGCCAAGGCAGGCAGATCATGAGGTCAGGAGTTCGAGACCAGTCTGGCCAACATAGTGAAACCCCGTCTCTAATAAAAATACAAAAAATTAGCCGGGTGTGGTGGTGTACACCTGTAATCCCAGCTACTCGGGAGGCTGAGGCAGGAGAATTGGGTGAACCTGGGAGGTGGAGGTTGCAGTGAGCTGACCTGGGCGACAGTATGATACTCCGTTTCAAAAAAAAAAAAAGTTAACTATCAAATATCCAGTGCTCAGTAAAAAAGAGCAGGGATCATTTCTAATTATATGTGGAGGTTAATTTAGAATTAGGCATTGAAGACCGGGCACGGTGGCTTACGCCTGTAATCCCAGCACTTTGGGAGGCTGAGGCAGGCGGATCACGAGGTCAGGAGATCGAGACCATCCTGGATAGCATGGTGAAACCCCATCTCTACTAAAAATACAATAAATTGGCCAGGCATGGTGGTGGGCGCCTGTAGTCCTAGCTACTTGGGAGGCTGAGGCAGGAGAATGGCGTGAACCCGGGAGGTGGAGCTTGCAGTGAGCCGAGATTGCGCCACTGCACTCCAGCCTGGGCGACAGAGCGAAACTCCGTTTCAAAAAAAAAAAAAAAAAAAAAAAAGATTTAGGCATTGAAGGGTCATCTGGCTGAGCCCCAACATGAGTCAATTCAAAGAGAGCCAAAAGGCATTAAAATAAAATTGCATTAATATGAACTCTACTAATTAATACAAATGGTGGATTGTTTGAAACTTGCATTTGCTTTCTCAATGAAAAAACATCTATTGGTTCTCAAATAATGCAAGAGAAATGTTTTCCTTGCTTAAGAATAAGAACCCTTTATATTCAATTAAACATTTTTATAATTAATTAAAACATAAATTTTAATATTTAATTAGAATTCCCTCTTAGCTAGTGATCGAGGTAGATAACCAAAATTCCTCTAGTTATCAGGCATCTGCTGGCTGATTGAAGTTATATGTTTCTAAAAGTTAGAAAACTAATTTTGTTTTTTAAATAATCACAAATTCACATCTCACTATTGAGATGGTTTCTCCTAGACTCTCTTACATGTTGATTTCTCCTACACTTATTTAAATTAGTGATGCTTGAACCCCATATCAAATGAACTCTTTCCTAGAGATAGGGCCACATTAAGATTTCAAAGCTGATTTCTTGTCAAGATTTAAGGGCGAAGAATACACTCACAAAAATTTTAAAATAATCTATGTGTAGGAACCCAAAAATTCCATTAAGTATAATACATTTGCTAGTCATATACAAATATGGCCTATAAATGCACTGTGGTGTAAGTAGTACTCATTTCCCCATCAGCTGAGTTTTTAATTTAAATACACTGACAGAATTAGTTCTCAACTATCTCAAGACAACTGTTTTTCTTTATGTGATTTTTCTCTAACCAAATTATTGTAGTTGGGATCCGTCTTGAAGTTATCAAGATATATTTGCCATAACCCAAAGACAAGTGTCATGGAATAGATGGCAACTAACAGTATCAACTGATAGATTCATGAAACAGAATACAGAGCCCAGAAAGCATATCTAGGAATTTAATATACTGTGGAGTCCTAATTAGGGAAAAGGAGTCAGGCTGGTGGGACCAGGGGAAAGCAAAGAGATAAAGCAAATAAGCTAGGAATCAGCCTTTCTTCATGGTCCAGAACATATAAACAAAAAGAAGAAGCAGAAAAGCTATAGGTCTGCTTTTCTTTATGGGCCAGGACATATGGCCCTCCTGCGCAGGTAACTCACATACCTCACAAACTTCCTGCTTACCATCAAACGCCTCCATTTATCAAAACACCTCAGCTGACAGAAGAATGCAAGTTAGCTCCCTGCTACCTTGGTGTTATCCATCAGACTGAGAACCATCCTATAAAATCTCCAGCAAGCCTTTGTCTCCTTGCAGTCAGCTTCCCGCAAGCTTATTTGCCTGTTGCCTCCTTGCAACACATTTTCCTACGTTCTCTACTAAATCTGCCTTTCTCTACCTACAACTGTCTTGGTAAATTCTTGTACTCCCATGCCACTGGCCCAGATAGTCGTGGCTCACCCACAACATATATGACAGGTTGGTGTTTCAAATTCACCAATCTGGCTGTTTTGACTAATAAAATGGTAACAACATAATTGGTATACAACTGAAGAAAGAATGCTAGAATTAAATTTCAGATGAATTAGAGATCTAAACGTAAAAATGTTAAATAATAAACTATTTTAAGGGAATCAAGAGGATTACATAATCCTGTACCTGGCAGAGCTTATTAAAAACACCAAAAAATTCAAAGACTGTGAAAGAAAAGAGACATACTTGACTTTAAGAAATTAATACATTTTTAAACTATATATTAACATATCATAAAGCCAAAAGATAAATGATGGACTAGGAAAATTATCTGCAGTACTTATGATAAACAAATATTAATCCTTAACATACATAACTTTAAAAAAAATCAATTAGAAGAAAGTGAGGCTGGGCATGGTGGCTCGTGTCTGTTATCCCAACACTTTGAGATGTTGAGAAGGGAGGATTACCTGAACCCAGGAGTTCCAGACCCAGCCTGGGCAACATAGTGAGACCGTGTCTAGACAAAAAAGATCAAGAAAATTAGCTAGGTGTGGTGGCATGTACCTGTTGTCCAAGCTACTTGGGAGGCTGAGGTAGGAGCATTACTTGAGCCCAGGAGGTCAAGGCTATAGCAAGCCAAGATTGTGCCATAGCACTCCAGCCTGGGTGATAAGGTGAAACCTATCTCAAAAAAAAAAGAAAGAAAGAAAAGAAAAAGAACAAAAGGCAAGCAATCCAACTGAAAAATATGCAAAAGACATAAACATGCAACTGAGAGAAGAAAAAGCAAATAGTCAATGAACATATGAAAAAAGGTTCAATCTCATGAGTAAATCAAGAAAAAGCCAATTAAACACAAATGAGATACCAGTTTTACTATTATGCATCTAAGATTTTAAAGGGAGAAAAAGGTCTAGAGCTGCTAAGGATATAGGAAAACCTCTCAAGTTGATAATAGTGAGAGTCATATGGTTTGGCTGTGTCCCCACCCAAATCTCATCTTGAATTGTAGTTCCCATAATCCCCACATGTCGTGGGAGGGACCCAGTGGCAGTTTAATTGAATCACGAGGTTGGTTACCTCCATGCTGTTCTTGTGATAGTGAGTTCTCATGAGATCTGATGGTTTTATAAGGGGCTTCCCCCTTTGCTTGGCTCTTATTCTTCTCCTTCCTGCTGCCATGTGAAGAAGGACATGTTTGCCTTCCCTTCTGCTATGATTATAAGTTTCTTGAGGACTTCCCAGCCATGTGGAACTGTAAGTCAATTAAACTTCTTTCCTTTATAAATTACCCAGCCTTGGGCATTTCCCTATAGCAGCATGAGAATGGACTAATACAGAGAGCTACAACAAAATTTTGGAAAATAATCTGACACTATTAATATTAAAAATAAGCATAGCATAAGAATCAACAATTCTATAGTTTTGAGAAGCTAGTCCATGAAATAAAGAGAATACTATGTAGAGATATACACGTGAGAATAGTTAATGTAGCATTGTTCATGGTAGCAAAAATTGGAAATAGTCTGACTGTCCCTCTATGGGGAACAGTCCCATAGAGGGACAGTCATGTCCCAACCAATCATAGCAAAGAATATCATGCTAATATTAAATGACCGTCCCTCTTGGGGGAACAGTCCAATAGAGGGACAGTCATGTCCCAACCAATCATAGCAAAGAATATCATGTTAATATTAAAAGATTGATATAAATATTGATCTTATTTGACATACTGTTAATAGGAAAAAGAAAATTCCAGAATAATGTGTATACTATGATTCTATTGCTAACATTGATATAATTACATATTCCATACTTCCATATATTTATTTCCATAATTATGTATATATGTCTGTATGCAGTTGTGTAAATACAGAATTTGTTAACTTTAGTTACCTTGGGGGAAGGTAGTTGAGGGTGTAAGAGTGCAGGACAATTTACTAAATATTTCTTTATATATTTTGCATCATTTTTCTTAATAAAACAAGCAAGCATTCTTTTTGCAATTTAAAAACAGATAAAGGGAAATGAGAGAATAGTAAAACAAACTATGAGGTTGTCTTTGTTTTATATTGTAAAGAATCTGGATAATATGCTCAAGTTTGTCTAAGTGCACTAATAAACACTAGTGGTTGAGAGTTAACTGAGGCGCCTTCAGCAACTCATTTGTTAAACAGTCAGTTCCTTCTGAACGAAATGCAAGTCATTATCTACCCACACAAGAAAAAACTCTGCAGATGCGTCTCCTATGTCAAGTTCAGAGGCTGTGTTATTATAATCATTTATTCTGTTGGCAAATACTCTTGTAAGATTTAAATTAGACAAACCAAACTTTCCAAGGTCAAAGTGATAAAAGGAATTAAAGCACTAGATGAGTGACTAGGGAGAACTCCTTCCAGAAGAGAGAGTGGACACAGAAGCCTTCCACAGTAGAGAGAGGCCTCACTGGTGATAGGCTGGAGAGCAAGGGTCCCAGGGACTTGGGGATTAAATAGATACAGGTTTTTCTACCCCAAGGGCGGGGCTGTCTACTTCTGACTCATTTCTATGCCTCTCCACAGCTGCCTTCTACCATCCCTCTAGTATACGCAGCCTTACATCAAAGCAACCCACACACCCTTCCTACTCTAAACCTTGGAGGTGGGGTAGAATATGAACTTGCTGAGACTGTTAGTTTACAAAGGCATACCCTTCTATCACTTGCTGAGTTCCCACATGTTCCCCACACAATGGGTAATCTCTCTTTTCCCTTCCCTATCCGACTCCTACCCCTACTCTGAGCCCCTGTTTGTTTAATCATCCTTGAGAAAGAAGCCCTGGCCCTTAAGTCTCATCCCAGGGGAGCTTGCAGCTCTCACCAGGGCTGTGCCTCACCCAGCTGCTGGACTCCATACCAGTCTATGTGGTGCCTTCTTTGCAGGTAGCAGACCAAAGGATGCTGAACACCACCCTATGCCTCGATGAACATCTTTATTTGGCTTATTAAAGCTGGGACAGCTTCTCCTAGACAAGGTTGTTCTCTAGCAGAAGGTCCAAGGTCAAGCCCTAGACTTTCCCCACCAAGCCTTACCATGACCATATATTTATTGCTTTAACAAGCCCTGGAAAGTTACACTTTCCAGCAAAGAGGGGAGAAAACAGTAGTAGGCACCCAATGAAACCACCTTTGCAAAATTATCACAGAAAATTATGACAGTGAAAGAGGTCTGATTTAACCAACCTCCATCTGCCTTTGGCCTTCAAACTGCCCTTAATTATTCCTCGGTTTAGGCCAAGCTAACTTTGGGGGACATTAAGTTTATAGTTTAAATAATAACAGCCCTTCCCCAAAATTCAGCTGCCGTTGTAAAGCTAATGAAAGGCTACCAGGCTAGGATGAGAGGAATTTGAATTCTGCTGAGGTGTAGACATAAACAATTGCCAACCCTCATGCCAGAGATCACAAGACGTACAACTTCCCCCATCAATCCTACAGATAACATCACTATTGCAGAATCTAAGATTGGCCTTTTAGGATGTCTTTTCAGGTTTTCTGCAAGTCTGATGACTGATGACTCCACCTGGACCTGCCAACCACTCCTGTGGCCCCATTCATAAGTGACTCAGCATGTTTGAGGACCATGTCCCACACCTCTATGATTGCACCCCCAACCAATCAGTAGCAAGCACCCATTGCCTAGTACCTCCCCCTTCCCCCAAACTATCCTTGAGAAACCCTAGCTTCTGATTTTGGTAAAGGCTGATTTGAGTAACAGTAAAACTCTGATCTCCCGTTTAGCCAGCTCTACATGTGTAAATAAAACTCTTTCTCTATTGTAGTTCCCCTGCTTTGATAAATTGGCTCTATCTGGGCAGTGGGCAAAGAAGAACCCACTGGACAGTCACACTATTGCTTCTGTCTGCCCTGGACCTTTTCTCTTTTGTTAACTCATCCCTCTCTTCGACCACAAGGATGGGCATGTGATTCAAGCTGCACTAACCATAGTATTTCACCCTCACTTCCTCTGGTGACAGGTAAAGGGAATAGCCTGTGTCCCTACAGGCATCAGTGTCCTGAGCTTGAAGAGAGAAGCCCTTTTCTCTGATGATGAGACTTTGCTATGTGCATCTAGAGCTGCTGACAGTCCCTGTGCTCAGAAGGGGAGAATAAGGCCAACCCAGAGGGCAGCAGGATGTGATATTGTGAAGTATGTGTGGTCTTTGTCCCATTTTCTGGCAAAAGCTCCTAAAACCCGTGGACTCTCCAGAGGGATAAGACTGTCTTATCTCTCTGAAGATAAGATGACTGATGACTGTTGGCTGGGGGCCCCTAAATAGCTTCAGGATTGGAACTGGTCACTGGAAAGATCAGGGCATTATTAGAGGCTTGGGACTTTCAGCCTCACCCCCCAACCTCGGGAGAAGGCAGGCAGGCTGAAGCTTGAATTAATCATCAATTGCCAAAGATGTAATCAGTCATGCCTATGTAATGAAGCCTCCATAAAAACCCCAAAGAGCAGGATTTGGGGAGCTTCGGGATAGCCGAACACGCAGAGGCTCCTGGTGACGTTGCATGGGTGGAGGCTCATAGGAGCTCACACCCCTTCTCACATGCCTTGCCCTGTGCATCTCTTCCATGTGGCTGTTCATCCACATCCCTTGTAGCATCCTTTATAATAAATGGGTAAATGTAAGTGTTTCAGTTCTACGAGCCATTGTAGCAAATTAATTGAACCCAAGGAAGCGGTCATGGGAACCCCAATTTATGCCCAGTGGGTCAGAAGTTCCAGAAGCCCAGACTTTTGACTGGAACCTGAAGTAGGAGGTGGTCTTGTAGGACTGTGTCCTTAACTTGAGGGATCTGCTGCTAACTCAGGCTAGATGAATAGGCTTGTGCAACTCCCAGCTGGTGTCTGCTGGAGAAGGGTTTGATTGGTGTGCAGGGAAATACCGCCACTCATCTGGTGTGTCAGAGGTGTTGTGGTGTCTAAGAGGTAGAAGAGAGTTCACAGTTTTGTAATATGAGCTAGTGAAACCCTCCCATTAAAAGAAAATTCTTTTAACGAGAATCAGTGGGTTTTCTGTCTTTAAAACCAGAGTTTTAACTTTAACTTTTGCATTTAACTACCGCAAAAGTTACTGTTTGTTGAGCCTTCAATGTGCCAGGAATTGTACTATATTCTTTAAACACATGGTCTCATTTTGATTTTATGTTCCATGATAATCCTACTCTTTCCTTAATTTTGTAAGTGAGGAGACTGAGCCTCAGAGGGGACAATTTGCCTAAGGTCACATGAGGTCAGAGTAAGAGCCTCAATTCAAACTCGGTTCTGGTGGACCCCAAAGCCTCCAGCCACTACTTCTGTAACTGAGTTGGTTCCTGTATGTGCTAGGACAACTTCTTTTAGGGAAGAAAATCAACTGGTCCTCTTAAGAAATGGATACTTGAAGAAGTTCTTTAAGCAGTACTGCTTAAGGATGACAACAAATCCCGCTGTGGCAGTTCTTCTGAGTACAACTCTGTCTTCCTTAACAGGCTCACTCTTCCTCCATTCTCCACTTCTTTTTTTTTTTTTTTTTGGAGAAGAAGTCTTGCTCTGTCACCCAGGCTGGAGTGCATTGGAGCAATCTTGGCTCACTGCAACCTCCGCCTCCCGGGTTCAAGCAATTCTCCTGCCTCAGCCTCCTGAGTAGCTGGGATTACAGGTGCAGGCCACCACGATGGCTAATTTTTGTATTTTTTTAGTAGAGACGGGGTTTCACCATCTTGGCCAGGCTGGTTTCAAACTCCCGACCTCATGATCCACCCATCTCGGCCTCCCAAAGTGCTGAGATTACAGGCGTGAGCCACCGTGCCCGGCCCGCTTCTCTTATACTAGGAATTCTGGTCAAAGGTCAGACATTTTCTGTCACCAAGAAGGCCTTCTTTCCCTAACAGAGTAAGAATGAATACTGATATTTGAGGCAGTAGATAAATAAGCTTTGGGGAGAAAAGATAGTTCAAATGCAAAATCCTTTATTTTTTCAACCAAATGTTGAGGTTCTATCATGTTTGCAAATCAAGCCAGGTTCTCAGAATACAAAGCTGAAGACAAGGTCCCTGCCTGCTAAGACCCTCAGATTGTCTGGAGGAGACTGGCTGGAAAGACAACCAGGCCAGCTAATGGGATGCAGTTATGACCAGAGGAGAGGCACCAAATTCTGAACGGGACATCTTTAGAGAAAATGTGGATTAGTAACTGCTATGGCTGAGGGTGGAGGAAAGATTGGGGAGTGACTGTTAATGGGTTTTAGGGGTAATAAAATGTTTTAAAATTAGATTATGGAGATGGTGGCACAGGTCTGTAAATACACTAAAAACCACTGGACTGTATAATTTTAAAAGGTGAACTTTATGGCACATAAATGATATCTCCATAAAACTTGCAGAAGCAATTTGACTTGGAGCGTCAGTGGAGGCTTCTTAAATCTGGATGATTGAACTGCATTAGAGGAGGTGAGTGGGTCCAGCTTGGTGAAGAATTGGGGAAAGGCATTTCAGGTGCATGGAATAGTGGCATGCAACAAGGCACAGACATGGGAAAGAGCTGCAGAATGAAACACCATACATCGTAGGAGCTGCCCAGGGTTCAGTACAGTGGGTGCAGGGGTATGTGCTGAGTGGAGGGAGGTGAACCTAGAATTAATACGAGTGAGGCGGAGCAGGGACCCCTCTTAAGGGCTTGCCACCCACTCCCGACCTCCGTAAGCAAGGAAATAAAGGAAAATCTTGAGTTCCTTCAAGGGACCTTCTAGGCACCTAGGTAGCCCTGAGAAGAAAATGAGCAACCTAATAGTGAGAAGGTAATAATGGCTCAAAACAACAGCCAAAGAAGTTAGGATCACAAGACGTCGGTTCCATGTAGAAACTAAAGATTACACTGTAACATATGCCACTGAGTTGTTTTTCAGAAATCCGGCCTCCCACCAAGTGGAAAACGCCATCAGCTGGTACAAAGACCTCAGATAAGGGCAAAACTGAGGGCTGAACTCTGACTGCAGTTCTTTGTTCTAAATTTCTTCCTAAGGGTCCTGGAGAAAGTCAGTCCCAAAGTGCAGACGTTAACATTCCTTTCTTCTCACCCCCAAGTTTTCAGACAAAGCCCTGCTTCCTTAACCAACTGCAAATCAGAGAATCTTTGAATCCATCTATGACCTGTAAGCCCCTCACTTCAAGGTATTCTGTCTTTTTCAGCCAAACCAGTGTATAACCTCCAGGTACTGATTTGTAGTTTTGCCTGTAACTTCTGATTTTCTGAAATTTACTCTTTCCTTTAAAAACCCTTGCGTGTAACCGTCAGAGAGGTGAGGTCTTAAGTGTGAGCTTCCCAGCTGTCCTTGCTTGGCACCCTGCAAATAAATGCCCTCCTTTCTCTTGCTGCAAAACCTCAATGTAGATGTTTGACTTTACTGCGTCAGGTGAGCAGACCCCAGTTTGGTTTGTAACACAAGGATCAGAAGTCAGTACCCTCATTTGCCAAGCAGGAAAGTACCACTTGAACTGGAAATGTATGGAGAGCCACAGAAGGATTTTAAGAAGGGAACAGGGCATGACAGATTTGCGTTTCAGTGTGAAAGGGCAGACTGGAAATGATTTAGATTCAAGATCAGAATCGCTTTCTGATCTTGAAATAGTATTTGCTCTGACCCTGGTTCCTGACACAGCATTTCTACATCCCTTAGAATTTCCCAGGTGATAGGAGCGTCTTTTTGTTCTAATGAGATGACACTCGGTGGGCTTCTGGGTGGGCTTCCGTGTTGAAGAACACATCCATGTGTCAGGAGGGTGGTGCATTCCAACACCAAAGGCACAGAAGCTCCTATGCTCAGGACCCTTCTCGACCCCTAGGTACCTCTTCATCTGTATTCTTTGTCATATCTTCTATTATATATTAGTAATAAACCAATAAGTGTAAATGTTTCCCTGAGTTCTGTGAGCTGTTCTAGCAAATTATTGAACCAGAAGAGAGGGTCATGGGAACCTCTGATTTATAGCCAGTTTATCAGAAGCACAGGTGACAACCCAGACTTGTGATTGGCATGGAAGTTGGGGCAGTCTTGTGAGACCAAGCCAATGAGGCTTGCACTCATTCCAGGTAAACAGTGTCTGAATTTAATTGAATTACAGAACACCCAATTGTTGTAGCAGAGAATTGCTTGGTGTGGGAAAAAAACACCCCACACATTTGGTGGCCAGAAGTACAGAGGAGAGGAGAAAATTAGTTTTCCTATGCATAGTCAATATCTCCCTGTCAGGGCCACAGCTTGCAGGGCCTGAAATCCAGTTCACAATCCCAGCCAAGATGCATTTACAAAGTCAGTTTTTGCGGTGGGGCACTGTGAACTGAAGGAAAGAGTCCCTCATTTGCACAAGAGTCCATGGGCTAGTCTTGATTGCTATGCTCTGGGTAAAACAAAAGGAGGTACTGAACTAAGGCAGTCACAGTGGGAGCAGAGAGAAGGTGACATGCTCACATTTGCCTTGTTGAGTTTGAGGCGCTTGTATGAAAACCAAGAGAGCTGTATGCCATTCCTTGAAAGGTATCCTTATGTGTCTAGAAATCAATGAAAGGTCAGGCTTACAAATATAATTGGGAAGTTGCTAATGCAAACCTAAAGGATCGTTTGTGGGAATGTGGACTGGGATTGAGACTCTGTAGCAAAAGGCATGGGAATTCACTGTTATTTATTGAACCTGACTAGGAGACAAGTATAAAGATTAAGGAAAGAAATGATTAATGTTCAACAGAAGGTTCCTGCTGTATCAATTTGCCAAGCTTTTTGGCTCAACATATTAGCCCACCTAAATCTAGACCCGTAACACACGCGTAACGCACAAGAAGTTGAACTTCCTTTTTGCCTCACAAATAGCCTCATCTAATGCACTCTGCTAAGCAGTCTGGATGTAAACAGCTGTTCTTTGCAAGAATGCTAGACGCTCTTCACTGACAGATGGCAGAAGTTCCCTAGGGGACACAGACACACACACACACACACACACACACACACACACACACAGAAATCTTAGTAGGGTCAATAACATTGATATTCATCAATGAAGTTACTGAAATTTAGAGTCAGTGAAAGGCCTGGAATTAAAAGCATACTTAAGTTAGTGTGTCTTCTAGGCTTAATGCCAGCACAGATATTATTATTTTGCATACTTGCTATGAACAAAAACACTTTCCATTTTATATTTCACTTTTAAGAGTCAGAGATAATTTGCAACAGTTAAATCCTTAAATGCTTGTCCTATATACCTCTGATTTCCTTCTGCCCTTGTCACAGGAAATAGAAGGCCTTTAAATTTGTATCTTCGTGGGAAATGTACCAGGCAAATCCATACTGAAATATGGCAGAATAGCTCCGTTTGGTTTGTTTAAATCAATATATTTGGAAAAAAATCTCTCACCAAAAATACTACTAGAGATTCTTACTGATCCCTCCAACCTCCAGTCAAAATGAATAACTAAATAGATTTGGTTAGACAGTTATTGTGATAGAAAAGAAAGGATAAGGCTATTTAGATTACATTCTTTGCCAAAGTCTAAGTCAGAAAACTAGTGGTGGTTTGGAAGCAGTGGATTTTGTTCCTATCAAATTTAAGTGTGGAGAACTATCAAATTTGGATCTCAGGAAAAGCCATGACATCATTTAGGAGCATCCACTGAAATTTCTTCTCCCCAAGACAGATAGATTAGTTAGGCTCTTCATAGACTCATATAACTCTAAAATTAAAATGAAAGAAAAATCAAATATCAGGATTTAGATGGGCCTTAAAAGCTATTTAGTTCAACGACTGACTCAATTCCTGTTTTTTTTTTGTTTTTTGTTTTTTTTGAGACGGAATCGCACTCTGTCGCACAGGCTAGAGTGCAGTGGCGCGATCTCGGCTCACTGCAAGCTCCGCCTCCTGGGTTCACGCCATTCTCCTGCCTCAGCCTCCCAAGTAGCTGGGACTACAGGTGCCCGCCACCACACCTGGCTAATTTTTTGTATTTTTAGTAGAGACGGGGTTTCACCGTGTTAGCCAGGATGGTCGCGATCTCCTGACCTTGTGATCCGCCTGCCTCGGCCTCCCAAAGTGCTGGGATTACAGGCGTGAGCCACCGCGCCCGGCAACTCACTCAATTCTTAAATGCCTTATACCTCACTCTTGCAGGCGGTTACAAAGCCAGGGATTGAACACTTCTACAGATGGGAAGCTCATGACCACATGAGATGTTCATTCCATCTTTGGATAGGATATTAGAAAGTTTTTTTCCTTATATGGAAGTAAAATTTTCTCCTTAACCTTTTTTCTATAAGCTTTCAGTCTCCTGAATAGAAGGTTAATAATAACAGCGAATATTTCAGCACTTATAATACAGCAGGCAATGCTCTGAGCATATCACAGGGATTAATTTATCAATTCCTCAAAATAATCATTTTGGACAGGTTAATAATGGTATTAATATCATTCCCCAATCTACATATAGAAGACTGGGGTGCAGAGAAGTTAAGCAAGACTATGTGCTTTAAAAATATTTGATCCAGCAGTTGGTTAGGGATACTGACTCCAGAGCCCAAGTTCTACTCTTGAATAACCCAAAGATTGGGTAGTCCAATCCTTGAGAGCGTTTGAAAAGAGTCATTGGGCTGCCCTCTGATAATTCTAATAGAAAAAGAAAACTATTGCTTTTAACATCATCTATTAATGAGATATTTAAACTATGTATTAACTCTAAAGAAAGTATTACTTTTTCAAAGATACACTGTTTTGTTTTTGTTTGGAGACAGGGTCTTGCTCTGTCACCTAGGCTAGAGTGCAGTGGTGTGATCACAACTTACTAGAGTCTCCACCTCCTGGGCTCAATGGATCCTTCTGCCTCAGCCCTTGAGTAGCTAGGACCACAGGCAAGAGCCACCATGCCTGGCTAATTTTTGTATTTTTTGTGGAAATGGAGTCTCATTATGTTGCCCAGGTTGGTCTCAAACTTCTAGATTCAAGTGAGTCCTGCCTCAACCTCCCAAAGTACTGGGATTACAAGTGTGAGCCACTGTGTCCTCCAAAAATATGTTTTTAAGCATATTTATTACTAAAGGATGCAATTTATATGAAACTTACAATATGACATTAGAACTGAGAGCCATCTGCTTATGTAGGCCTGCGTTTTCTACTGCAACAAAATTTTTAAAAAGCTCTTTTTCTCTGTCAGGAGTAATAAGGAACCTTGTGAAACAGATGACCTGTGGGTTCTCCATTCTGGATGAATGTTACAACACCTGAGGGTGCATTTTCAAAAATGACCCCCAGGCCTGCCATTGCTCACCTCTCCCCTGAGATTCTGGTCCAGATAATCAGGAATAGGGCCACGCTTCAGTAGTTTTTAAAAGTTGCCTAAGTGCCAGCACTTTGGGAGGCCGAGGCGGGCAGATCACGAGGTCAGGAGATCGCGACCATCCTGGCTAACATGGTGAAACCCCGTCTATACTAAAAGAAATACAAAAAAATTAGCTGGGCGTGGTGGCGGGCACCTGTAGTCCCAGCTACTCGGGAGGCTGAGGCAGGAGAATGGCGTGAACCCAGGAGACGGAGCTTGCAGTGAGCTGAGATTGAGCCACTGCACTCCAGCCTGGGCAACTGAGCGAGACTCTGTCTCAGAAAAAAAAAAAAAAAAAGTTGCCTAAGTGATTCCACCATACAGGCAGGGCTGAGAACCATGGATCTAGTGACTAGACATGGTTCAGATTGCAAACCTGTAAAAGGCCACATGGCTAGTAGGAGGCAAAAGATGAGACTGAGACTGGAACTCAGGTTTTATGACTTAATAATCTGGAATTTTTTCCAATGCGTGTTATTGTCAGCATCTCTTCTTTACACCTAGTCCCTTAAAAATAAAAAAAATAGCCCTTTGCAGTGAAAAGGATGCACATGTGAGTGAACATAGAGAAAAGCTAGTTTTAAGGCTGCTTCAGGTTTGAACTACTCAGAACCTGCTAATTTGTGGGAGTGGGGGTGGGGTGGGGAAGCAGAATAACAGGTCTATCTCTGCTGTTAGGACTTCCCCTCCTTGATTTTGCCGTCTGACACATAAATTAGTATGTCCCAGGACAGCCCAACTTCACTAACTTCACAGAAACATTCTATCATGTCTTAGGTCCTAATGAATCATCTATCCATGAACTTCCCTTTTTATATGGGCACGCATGAACATCATTTTCTAAGGAGTGCCTTCGGGTGGTTCTTACCTTAATTCAACTCCTTGCTGAGTTTTACCGGCCAAACACTTCCTGTCTTTCTTTTGAATGCTTGTGGAGCTATGGTGGTAGTTTGTACACTTGCTTTGCATTTGACCAGTTAGGTAGGACGTTTCCTAAGTCCATCACCTTAGCTCTTAAAATTTCATTAAAACTTTATATCCTTCCGGCCAGGCATGGTGGCTCACGTCTGTAAACCCAGCACTTTGGGAGGCCAAGGCGGGTAGATCACGAGATCAAGAGATGGAGACCATCCTGGCCAATATGGTGAAACCCTGTCTCTACTAAAAAATACAAAAATTAGCTGGGCATGGTGGCACACTGCTGTAGTCCCAGCTACTTGGGAGGCTGAGGCAGGAGAATCGCTTGAACCCGGGAGGCGGAGGTTGCAGTGAGCCGAGATTGTGGCACTGCACTCCAGCCTGGTGACAGAGTGAGACTCGGTCTCAAAAAAAAAAAAAAAACCCAAAAAAACAAAAACAAAAACAAAAAAACTTTTTATGGTTCCTTATCGCTCTTTTTAATATCATTACTAATTTATCTTTTTTATTCATTCGACGATTAAACAGATACTTATTGGAGGACTTCTGTATTCCCAAACCCTGATTTATTTTCCTTTAAGGTGCTTTCTCAAAACATGAAATCACACTGTATATTTAATTATTTATGTGTTTGCTATTCGTCTCCCCTGCCCCCAGCACAGCAACAGGGACTTTATCATGTTCACACCATATCCTTGATACCTAAAGCACTGGCTCATTCACGGTAGATGGATACTTACTGAATGAGTGAAGAAATAAATAAATGAGTAAACGAATGAAAAAAAGATAAACCGATGGAGAGAGAGAATGAGGGAGGGAGGAATGGATGGCTGGATGGGTGGTTAAGTGAACACCATGTGCCACTCTGGGGATATAAAAAAAAATACTCAGCTTCCTGCCCTAAAGAATTTGTGGCTAAGCATTCAAGAAGCTACACTGTCTAGTGGGGGTGTGGACAAAGAACACTGGGAGGAGAGGGCAGGAATCTAGAAGCCTGCCTTGAGGAGTCAGGGAAGGCATTCAAGGGGCAAGAAGGGGTCTTATTAAAATGCAGATTCTGATTCAGATACCTCGGGGAGAATCTGGATTTCTCACAAGCTTCCAGGTAATGCTCAATCTGCTGCTGACCATACTTTGTTTTTGTTTCTGTTTTGAGTCAGGGTCTCACTTTGTCACCCCAGGCTGGAGTGCAGTGACACAATCTCAGCTCACTGCAGCTCGACTTCCCTAGTTCAAACGATTGACTCGCTTCAGCCCGCCAAGTAGCTGAGACCACAGGTGCACGCCACCACGCCCCGGTAAATTTTTGCATTTTTAGTAGAGACAAGGTTTTGCCATGTTGTCCAGGCTGATCTTGAACTCCTGAGCTTAAGTGATCCACCTGCCTCGGCCTCCCAAAGTGCTGGGACTATAGGCGTGAGCCACCACGCCTGGCCAGGGGATCATACTTTGAGGAGCGAAACTTTCAAATAATTTCCTGGTGGTCCTTCCCTTTCACCTCCTACCAACCACCAGCTTTGGCTACTAAGAAAGTGAAAGTAGATGAAAAATATTTAAAATTAACAAACCTCAGCTCTTCACAGAGCCATTTTGATGAATATCTGAAAATCCCCCAACTAATGAGAGGTCATGTAAGTGCATATGTCAAAAGGAACTGCTTTTTTAAGATAAAAAATTACTCTTGATTTAATGTATTCCACATTTATCAGTGACTTACCCTAACGTCTCTTCTAATCTGCATGAAAACGTCTCTGTATATCCTGGATCACTTACGGCACCCAGGAACTGTGAAGCTGGCCTAAACCAGTCCCTGCCAGCTCTCCTCTTTGAATTGGTAAACCCCTGGGAGCTGTCTGTATGGCTCACTGGCCAGATGGCGCTGCTTCCCCATTCTTCCCAGAGTTGCATGGCTGTCGCAACTAGGAACCAGGCGCTGGCTTTCCATCCTAACATTTGAATGCTTCCTCCATAAGAACAGCTGCATTCTCTTTGCCAACACATGTGTTTTTCAAAATCTCATTAGACATCTAACATTTTCAGCCAGATTGTGTCCTGAAGGCACTGTGGCCTCCCAGGAGGATTCCCTGAGTCTGGAAAAGGTACTAGGATGAGGAAAAGGCAGGTTATTAAAAAGTGGGAAACAGAGGACCTGCTTCAAGTCTGCAAACATTTGTCACGGAAGCAAAATGGATGTTTCACACCAAGTGTGAGAAAGCCTCCATCACCAGGGACAGGGGGGTGCCTTGATGCTTGATGCTGTTCCCCACCCACCCTGCCCGTGCCCTGCCCCCCCATGATACTTAAACTGCAGTATTTGCAACATTTTGGGGGGGCTGGAATAGCCAATGCAAGCAAAGTGTTTAATCAGTATTAATCTCCCAGAATGTCACTGTTACCAGCTATCAATCTGCATAAATTCTACTGCAAAACTTTAGGAAGAAATGCTATTCAGAGCAAATGATGCATCAAATTCAAACAGGCCATCAAGACTGCTAATGGATTTTAATAGCAGCTATTACAGCATAATAGTATTTTCCCAACAGCTGTTTGTTGATACAATTCTGCGTTTACAGGACCTTTATATCCAATCCCAGGAGATGGCTCACCATTCATTTATAATCATTTGGTTCCACCTACAAACAAATGCTACTTTATTTGCATTTGGAGATTGTGAATGGTCTGCAGATCTGACCTACTCCCACCTCATTCAATGAAACCAGCAGCGAATATTACAAGCTAGATTAATTAGTTAATATTTAGATGTACTAACTACTGCCAGAAAAATACTGTCAACTGGCAAACTCAAAGAGAAGCTTTTTTTGATTGCTTGGCTGCATTCTGAGTCATGTTAGTTTTGAAAACTGCTTTTTACTCGTATGTAAATGAGTAAAGGGCCTTAACTAGGATTCAGACTGAAATTTCAGAAACTAAAGCATCTATAAACCATTCTAAGTTTTTCTGCTTGAGATGACTAATATTAGAGAATGCCAATAAATCACTGCCAGAGTGAAGGGCTCAATTGGTAATAATTGCGATAATAACTGAAGTGAGGAAGAATTTATTAATGAAGCCCAAAGCTTTGTTTCTTGTGGAATGGTCAAGAGATTACAACAGGCCAGGCATGGTGGCTCATACCTGTAACCCCAGCATTTTGGGAAGCGGAGGCAGGGAATCCCTTGAGCCCAGGAGTTCGAGACCAGCCTGGGTAACATGGAGAAATCCCATCTCTACAAAAATTAGCTGTACATGGTGGCATGCATCTATATTTTCAGTGACTCAGGAAGCTGAGGCAGGAGGATCACCTGAGCCCCCACCCAAAAAAAGAGAGATTAGAATAGATCCCAAAAGTCTTAGTGCAGTTTTAAGCTTTAATGACTTCAGAAACATGCATACTAAAAACTTACATAAAACATCATTTGAAAGTTTGTTTTCATTCCTTTTATACTGATTTAGTTCTGTGAATTAAAAAAATTTTTTAATAATAATTTTTTCTTTTAGTTAACCTTTGCTATCTTCAATCAGGAGACTATAACAAAATAGAAAGTTCAAAATACATTATTCAAAACTTATAAAACTAGTAGAGTAAAAGAGATGAAAATAACTAAACTTCCAAAAGCAGTGTTTTGTAAGCTTATAGTATTTCTATATCTGACAGTATTAACGCATAAAACTGCACTGAGGCTTTTGGGACAAACTGTGTAGAACTTAAATAAACGCAAACTTGGTGAAACTAAGAAGTAGTGCTGAAGTCACCCTCCTGTCCAACCATGGGTGGTATGGTTCTTAAAGGAATCTGCATGCATAACTCATAGTATTTTCAGTCCAGGAGGTGCTGAGGGGTTTCCTTGCTTAGTGCTGCAGAGAGTTGCAGAAGAATCAAGTGGGAATAACAATGATAGGAAATAATTGCTCTGTTGAATCAGGGTGTCTGGTTGTTATATCTTTAAAAAAAATTTTTTTTTTTTTTTGAGACAGAGTCTCACTGTCAGTTAGGATGGAGTGCAGCACCGTGATACTAGCTCACTGCAGTCTCAAGCCTCAAGGGCTGCTCCCGCCTCAGCCTCCTGAGTAGCTGGGACTACAGGCAAGCACCACAATGCCCAGATGAATCACGGTGTTTGGAAAGGATGCAGGCATTTTCTACCCCACAGAACTTTACAATCCATACAAGCATTTCTCTCTACATTATCACATTTACCCCTCAACACAATCTGGATAGGTGGATAAGAAGGCTGAAACCACAGGAAATTTTTGTGATGGGTCCAGGAAAAAAAAAAATTACGGGTAGCAAATGGCTGTGAATTTAAAGTCAAAGCTTCTGATCCTTTTCTATTCCATGATCACCCTTGACCAGGGGAACTGGTCCAGGCAACGTAGTCTAGGAGGGGCTCAGGGGGTTCAGACAGGAGCAGATCAGAAAGTGGCAAATAGGGACAAGAACCTAAGGTCTGCTCTGCTCCAGTGCAAAGCAGGTGTTTGCTGGAGAAGCAGACTTCATACTGGAAGAAACAAGCCCCTTTTAGCTGGTGGCCACTGAGCTGACTGGGTTACAGTCCCCTCGAGGTAGAGTGTTCAGCCACAGAAGCCTTGCCTGCTCACCTCCCCGTCTGGGTCTCCCTCCCTGGAGACCATCAGTTGAGGTGTAATGGAAATAGTGCATTTGATGCCTGCCTCTGTCACAGAGTTTTTGTGTGACTGTGAACTCATATTTACCTCTGATACAAACAGGAAGCAGGGAGATACTGGGTAGAAGAGGGCAGTTCCCTTACCCCACCCTCAATCCTGGAAACCCATATCCCTAAATGGGAATAAGCATTCCTGTTTTCACACCCAAATGTTGCCTTTTGGCCCACCATGCCCTGCTATCCTGTACCCATACAGACCCCAAACCCCAGGCTCCATGAGCAGATGAGCAGAAGAGCAGAGGAACAGCAGAAGAGCACCGTGGCAGAGAAGGAGAGAAGAAAAGGAGTGTTTGAACATCGAGAGGACTTTGGCTGGGGTCATTTGGAGAGGAGAGTGGCTGAACTCCAGGGGAAGATCATCTTCCCACTCCATTCCCTTTCCAGCTCCCCATGCATCCTGCTGAAAGCCATCTTCGTCTGGCAATAAAATCTCCCACATTTACCATCTTTCAATTTATCCATGTGGCCTGATTCTTCCTGGATGCTGGACAAGAACCCAGGTACCAAGAGGGCACTGAGCTGGTTAACACTTAAGCCATCTGTGGACTGCAGAGTTAAAAGAGCACTGTAGCATGCCCACTGGGGCTTTGGGAGTCACAGGCACCCAGCCCTAGATGCTACCATGGGGCCGGAGCCCAAAAGCACTCACCCTGGCTCCTGCACCTGCCCATCTGCGTGCTCCTCCTCCCATAAGGGGTTTGAGCACACAGCTGCCAAACAGATGAGCCACACCTCTGTCACACGTCCTGCGAGGGCAGTCAGGGAATTCTCCAGTTTCACTTCCTTTGTACACTAACATAATAATAGTTATCCCCTACAATTTAAATAAATTAGTTTAAAAAGCTGGTGCACTTGGCAAAGAGCTTGTCCATTGGATCTAATCTGGCTCCTTGGTGTAGAAACAGGGCTGCCTTCCTCTTCCCTGGGTATCTGGCAGTTGGGGTCTGTTGATGGTACTGCAACCTGAGCACCCGGCACACAGCAGGCACTCCGTATATGTTTCTGAATGAATGGATGGATATCAAAACCATACTCACATTTTCTCCATCACACACCAGCTACTTCCCTGGTACCCTTTTTTCCATTACTGATGCTATAGGATATTATTTCTATCATTTTCTTTTCCTCATCACCTAGGGCAGATATTTTGGAGTCACCCTTGATATCACTGCTCCCCCATATCAGTACCAAAGATTCTTCTCTTTTTCTCTAATCTACTGTTTCCCTTCTTACTTTAATAATTCCAGGTCACATGCTTATGACTTGTATCCAAAACCATTAAAATAACCTCACTGCTCTTCCTGACATCTGTTTACCCTGCATTAGTCCACACTACATGCTGCATCCAGATTAATCATCCTAACTATGACCATGATTTTAGCCAAAAGCCCCCCAAAAGGAACAGGTATCACAGTATTCCACATCACAGCCATGTCCTACCTCTCCACCCTCATCTTCTATGTGTCCTTCTAGACTCGCTCTACTTCAACCAAGCCGAAAACCCTGGCTGTCTACATGCATCTTAGATTTACTACATTCATGCCTAGCAAGAAACCTGTACATGTCCAGACTCGGGCCGGGCGCGGTGACTTGTAATCCCAGCACTTTGGGAGGTGGAGGTGGGTGGATCACTTGAGGCCAGAAGTTCAAGACCAGCCTGGCCAACACTGAGAAACTCCATCTCTATTAAAAATACGAAAATTAGCCAGGTGCGGTGGCCCATGCCTGTAGTCCCAGCTACTTGGGAGGCTGAGGCACGAGAATTGCTTGAACCCAGGAGGCAGAGGTTGCGGTGAGCCGAGATCACACCACTGCACTCCAGCCTGGGTGACAGATTGAGACTCTGTCTCAAAAAAAAAAAAAAAAAAAAAAGACTCAACAGAGGTTTGCTGAATTTAATCCAACCAAATTTAATAGAATTGCCTGAATCTTTATGCTGAAAAATGAATCTGAATTAGAAGCCTCATTTGGGGAGTTTAAATCTACCTCATGCCTTTCTTTCTCCTCCACCATTGGTCCTGTCTTCTGTGAGATTGCTGCCCCATCTTTTTTTTTCTTGAGTCATAATACACAAACTGGTCAGAAGTGGAACACACCATCAAGGAAGGGGTGATGCATCTGTGAGGAACAGTCACCTATATTTGTGTAAGTCAGACAATTCTCATTTGATAAAATGGTGTCAACAAAAATTAATCATCTATATACCTCAAGTCTATGTTTAGGGGCCTTTAATCCCCAAATAACAAAAGACTTAGTCAATTTAATTTGTAAGAATTCTACTTTTGTAGACCTGAACTGGATACAATTTTATCTCTGGACATCAAAGCCCGGGGTCAAATGATTGCTTTTCTCTTTTGCTGGGAGTTTTTGTTGTCATGTTTTATACTTTAGACATTTTACTTTTGGTCACTAGGTGGCTCTGAATTTCCATTAGAAAGTGAAAGTCTTTAGAAAACACTGGAAAACATACATAATTTTCACCAAATAATTTTAAAATACTTCATTCAACAATGATTGACTTGAGAATATTAATCAAAGTTTATCAAAAGACCCATAAACTCCAAATAGCACTGTCAATCTATCTTATGTAGATTTTGAGATAGATTATTTATAGCTTTATATGAAATTATAGCTTTTGCATTGGTTATAGGTACAATTTTTAAATGATTCATAAACTCTGTTCCAAATAATGCCACTCTGGAGCTGTATCATATTATGTATCATGTATGGTCAAACAACTGGGTCCATCATATTTAAAAGACAACTTCAAAATACTGTCATATAACTTTAATGGCTTTAAAGTCTTTCCTAAGTGTACTTTAGCGGCCTCCAATGCATCTGGTGCCAACTCTGAAATCATTTTTAAGGTTAGCAATTTTAAACAAAAAGAATGGTTAGAACAAGGACCTTTAGCCAATTTGGAAGTCACCAACAGTTTCCTTCTGTTGTTGGAAAAAGTGATTTCTTTGCCCTGAGTTCTACATCAACTATTAAATGTGCTGCATTTGACTCCTGTAAAGATTTAACTTTTTTCCAAATCTTTAATGACAATACTCTCTGTTATTTCATCAAAAAGTGTGTTAACGTAGGAAGAAGTGATCCAAAGTCATTTCCGGATAACCTATTAATAAGGGAGGCAGGAATGGCGGTTGCAGAAATGTGCGCAGAGAGAGCAACTACGATGGGAATAATCCAGATGGCGGTCTGCTTGGCTCGAACTTTCTGGAAGAGGCCCATCTTTAAAATGCTTAATACCACTTTTTACTATAGATTCCACACATGTTCATTTCTTAACAAACTCTGAGAGAGGTGGTGAGATACCCTTGCAGTAATTTTACCCCCAGCCCCCTGGACCATCCTTTTCAAACTCTCCAAACTCTCCACATTTCTTTTTACATGTTCAAAATGCAGGCAGTGTAGAATGACTGTCTGTGGCTCCTCCAGTCCTAGCCCTTGTATGGAGGTGGAGGTCCCTACATACACGACCACATGAGATTGAGCTCCAGAGCCAGGCCCTTCGCCATGAGCATGGCTGTGGACACGTAAGGAGCCTCAGTGGCTCCACAACTTGGCAATCTTAATCCAAACAAACCAGGTAAAACGTTTTTAGTTGGACTCAAGATAAATCCCAGGCAGAGCAATCCTCAAAAGAAACCAGCAAACTGGATATTTGGTTTCTGATTTACAATTTTTTTAAAACAGATAAAATAGCTTCCTTCACTCCCCACTGTGTCTTCGGCTCCAACCTCGTTGAATGGTTGCCATTTCTGAGACACATCCTCTACCGCACACCTGCACTCCTCCCACCTCGTGCACCATCTCCCCTTCTAGCTCCATCTGGCAATGTGTACTTTTCCTCAAGTCCTGTGTCAAACGATGTGAAGACTGAGGTCTTCTTCTGGTCGGGGCAGTATTATAGCATCATGACAAAAAGCCCAGGTGCTGCCTGCACTGGAAGTCAAGTCAATTACTGGTCATGAGATCTTGAGCAAGTTACTTAATTTCAGTTGCCACATCCATAAAATGGGATCATAGCAGGAGTACTGGTGTCACAGAGTTACGTGAGGTTTAAATAAGTTACCTTAAAGGACTTAGTACAGTACCTGGTATACTATGTGGCTTAAGTATTAATTGGCTTTGCAGTAAGTGTAGTCATCTAAGTGAGCCATAACAAGCATAGGCGTGCTTCTGGGAGTGCTCACCCCAAGTCTGAATTAGACGCAACTACTCTCTACTCTCCTGGAGAAAACATACTCGTAATACCACTTCAAACACAAGCTGGTGGTGTACTTGCCCAGTTCTACCAATGAACTGGGATGACACAAAAGTAATGAACAGATGAAGTTTCATATCCCCCGTCCCCAAGAGAGGATCTGGTGTCGTCTATTTAGCTTCCTTGCCTCTCCTGTGCTCTCTGAGGACTGAGAGATTAAAAGCCACGTTGGTGGATACTGCAGAAGAGCAGGTGGGGAGGAGAATGGTATGGCAGTGACAGGAAGTGCTGGGAGGCCCAATATGGAGAAAGAGAGGGGTAGTGGGGAAGAGGGAGTGGGATAAAGGGCATGGGGAAGCATGGGGAAGAGGGAGCTTTCTTCTGTGTTGAGACAGTGAGAGGTGCCCATGAGTCAATAAATAAAAGAGGAAAGGAAATTTAATGAGTTGCCATGGACTAAGCACTTCGATTGAGTTACACTGTTTGAAAGATATTAGTAAAGATGGGAACTCACATTTGGACAAGACTTCACTAGAGGAGCACCTTCAGAATTGACCTGTGGATCTCAACTTCGTTAGGGTTAAAAGATTATTTGTTGGGCAAGGGTAGGACCAATAACCTCATTCACAATGCATTCATTGATTCGTTGATTCACAGAGCAAATACTTCTGAACAACTCCTGTGTTTCTGGCACTGTTCTAGGCACCAGTGATATAGGAGCCAACAAGACAGACATGTCACTGCTCTCATGGAGCTGCATTTCAGTGCATGGAGGCAGACAACAAATAAATAAATAAATAAGATAATTTTTAATAGCAACGTGTCAACATAGTGTGACGGGAAGGAGCATGATGAGACAGAAGGAAGGTTTAAACTGGGAAATCTGAGAAATGGTATGGTTGTATGTGGGTTGGCATTCTTGCATGATGGGAGTGGCCACCTCCTTTCATATTCTGAAGTCAGAGTGTTCCAGACAGAAGAAATAGCAAGTGCCGAGAAGCTGGCATCAGAAAAACAGAGGGGAGATTTGTGTGGCTGCAGCCGAGGGAGACCAGGAAGATCCGCATGGTGGGAAGGACCTGATGATACAGAGGTCTGTAGGCCATGGGAATGGGTTTGGAATTTTATTCAAAGAGCTATGGGAAGTGACTAGAAGGTTTAAAGTTGGGGAAGAGGTTTTGTGTTTGTGTTATATTTGTGTTTTATACAAATTACTCTGGTTGCTGTGTTGATAGGACAGCAGAAGGGTAGGAGCAGGGAGACCAGTTAAGTTATTGCAATGGTTAAGGTGAGAGGTGGTGGCTGGGCCTAGGCCTTTTTGGAGTGAACAAGCTATTTGCTTGGCTTCCATGATCCTTCTCCCTCCACTGGAATGTAAGGTACTTGATACTAGAGATTTTTGTCTGTTTCATCACTACTGTAACCCCAATGTCTACAACAGACTCTGGCACATAGAAGACACTTGTTTAATGTTGCTGACTTACTATACTGAGAGAGAAGAATGATGCAGAGCAGATTTAGAGAAAAAGTCAAAGGTTCCGTTTAGCACATGTTAAATTTGAGATACCCATTAGATATTTAAATGGAGATATCAAGCAGGCAAGATAGAGATATACGTTTTGAGTTCAGTAGCAGATGTACATTTGTTGGGGGCGTGGCATTAACATATAACCACTTAGAGTGGACATGCAGTTAGAGAAAAGTCAATGAGCTGGAACCAAGCTGGGAATTCCAACATGTAGAAGTTAAACACAAGAGGAGGAGCCAGCAAAGGAAACAGAAACAGAGCTTCCAGCAGGTGGGGGGCATTTGGAAGAAAATGATGCCATAGAAGCCAAGATGAAATAGACATCAAGGAGAAGGAAGTAGTCAATTGTTTTGAACGCTATGAAGAAAGATAAGAATAGGTAAATAGTCCTTATATTTGATAACAGAGGTCACTAGTGATCTTGACGACGGGTTTCAATAGAATGGTGGGATTATATACCTCCCTGGATTCAACTGAGGTAAGGAAGGCATACAGAATAGAGACAGGCACTATAAACAGCTCTCATAATTGCATTCTAGCAATTAGCACACTGTCTGATGGGGAGGTGGCTCAATCTTTCTTGCATAACTGAATGAATGAGTAAACTATCTATCTATCCATCTATCCATCCATCCCTCCACCCATCCTTCCCTCCATCCATCCATGGGGTTTGAGCCTTCAAATGTAGAAGGCACAGCCTTATCTAGTAAGAAGACATTTGGATTAGGAGTTAAGAGACAGAATCATACATCCACAGTCACTGTTTAGCTTTCTGAACTTGGCCAAACCAGTGCTTTTCTGGGACTCACTTTCCTTATCTATGAAATGGAGAGGTTAGTTTAGATAACCTCTAAGATCCAGCTTTAAAATTCTTGACTGAAGGCCTAACCTTTAGAAATATCTCGTTAGAGGCCAGACGCGGTGGCTCACGCCTATAATCCCAGTACTTTGGGAGGCCAAGGCAGGCTGATCATGAGGTCAAGAGATTGAGACCATCCTGGCCAACATGATGAAACCCCGTCTCTACTAAAAATACAAAAAATAGCCGCGCGTGGTGGCAGGCACCTGTAGTCCCAGCTACTTGGGAGGCTGAGGCAGGAGAATCGCTTGAACCCTGGAGGCGGAGGTTGCAGTGAGCCAAGATTGCGCCACTGCATTCTAGCCTGGGTGACAGAGCAAGACTCTGCCTCAAAAAAAAAAAAAAACTCTTTAGAAATATACCAATGTAAATGCAATATCATTTTTGATTTTTACAAACTAGCTTCAAGCAGAAAAGACAAAAGCTTCAGGGGATACCATATGTTCACTCCCCAGGCAAAGCCTATCTGTGTGGGATTAATGACAGCATTGAGTGGGTGGCTGTGTGCTTTGTGGGAGAATATGTTACTAATGGTCACTGGAAGAAAAGGAGTCAGCTTTCTCTTTTCTTATGTCTTTAATGATGCTTAACCCTCCCTTATTTAAAATAAAACACATATTAGATTCTGCATCTGAACCAACATTAACATTCCATTTCTTTCTGCTAAATTAACTTTCTTGGACAACTGGATCATGTTCATGGACAGTGCCTCTCCCATCCACTTTTTCTGGGAATCCTGCTTTCCTTCCATGTTTTGGTCCTTACATACCTCCCTCATTTCATCCTGCGCCACTTCCCCCCAATCACAGAGGTCCAGTCACACTCGCCTTCTTCAAACATGTCAATTTTGCTCCTGCTTTAGGGCCTTAGGATTTGCCATTTCTTCAGCCTGAAATGTACAATCCCCAGATTTTTTCATGTGTAGCTTCTTATCACATAGGGAGTCCAAACATCACTTTCTCTGTGAGGGCTTTCTCTCCAAAGCACTGTTCTGCAGTCCAACCCTACCACTGTCACTGTCAACTCATACACAGGCATACACATACACAACGCATACACATGATCACTATTCAAAATGACCATTTTCCTTATTTATTGTTTATCATCTACCTCTCCCACCTCGCCACACCTTCCCCCCAAGGCGAAGGTAGGCTTCGTGAAATCTTAACCTTGCCTGTCTTATTCACTGCTGTATTCTGGTATAGCGTCTCCAACATACTTACTGATGAATAAATATCTGTTTAACAAATAAACTCTCTCTCCTCTACTGAAACTATTGTTGGCAGTCACCAAGGACCTATTCAAAACAGAATCTTTGGCCAGGCACTGTGGGTCACACCTGTAATCCCAGCACTTTGGAAGGCCGAGGTGGGCAGATCACTTGAGGTCGGGGGTTCAAGACCGGCCTGACCAACATGGTGAAACCTCGTCTCTACTAAAAATACAAAATTATCTGGGCATGGTGGCACACGCCTGTAATCCCAGCTACTCGAGAGGCCGAGGCAGGAGAATAGCTTGAACTCGGGAGGCAGAGGTTGCAGTGAGACAAGATTGTGCCACTGTGCTCCAGCCTGGGCAAAAAGAGCAAAACTCTGTCTCAAAAAAAAAAAAAAAGAAAGAAAGATAAAAGCACAGATTCTTTATTTTCCTGGCTTTCCACTTCTTCCTTGCCCTTGACTCCATTGATCACCTCTTTAAAAAGAAAAAGAACTATTTTCCAGAACCTTCGCTTCTGTGACTGCATGACACTGCTCTCATGGTTGTTTCCCTACTTTCTTTGTTGACTTCTCATCTTCCTCCTCCCCTAACAGGAGGCACCTTAAAGCCTCATCTCTTGACCCTATTTTGTTTTAATACATATCGTGCATCTCTCGTGAATCTTTAAATGAATCCAGCCTGCCCAGCACAAGTCTATCCAGGGGTGTAAAAACCCAGCTGGAGGGAGCGCACACTGGCTCCTATCTTCTATCCGAACACTGTCCTTTTCAGTGTTTTCAGCATTACCCTTTCATGCCCACTATGGCTATTCTCATCTTCCCTGGCTTCCTAACCCTCTTGGTTCCTCACTTTGGGTGTAAAAGAGCAAGGACTGGAAGTATTAATAATTGTACATTCACATCTCTCTGATCTTCCCTGTTCTTTCTTCAATGATTTGGAAACTGCCCTCCAGCTATACGTGCATCACAGCGGCAGGTCAGAGGGAGTCCTGTCACCTCCCAGCCCCACCAATCCCTCCCTGGCCATCCCAGCACGGCTGCCTGGTGAGGAGGATCACATAAGTCTAATTCCCCTCCCCAGAAAGCTTGGCTATACCTTGCCCTTGAACTAGTACTTCCATGTCAATGATTTTCCTTTTTTTTTTTGAGATGGATTCTCGCTCTGTCGCCCAGGCTGGAGTGCAGTGGTGCGATCTCAGCTCACTGCAACCTCCGCCTCCTGGGTTCAAACAATTCTCCTACCTCAGCCTCCCAAGTAGCTGGGATTACAGGCCTGCGCCACTGTGCCCAGTTAATTTTTGTATTTTTAGTAGTGACGGGGGTTCGCCATGTTGGCCAAGCTGGTCTCAAACTCCTGACCTCAAGTGATCCTCCTGCCTTGGCCTGCTAAAGTGCTGGGATTACAGGCATGGGCTACTACTCCTGGCCCCATTTCAACGACTATCAAGTCTGTCTGCAGCCGCACCTAGAACGTTCTCTGGGTCTCTTATCTTTGGGTTGATATATATATGTATATGTATGTGTGTGTGTGTGTGTGTATATATATATATCCCTGCTGACTAGATCATCAACAATTTTGTCAAAGTTGAAGTCATCTCATAAAAAATTCACTTCAGAAAATAATTTATGGTTTACCTCACCTTAATCTGACCACTTTCTTTTGAATTTCTTACCACCCAAGTAATTGGAATCTTCTATGATTTAATCACAAATCACTGGACATTTGCATGGTATGAGACTCTGTATGGATTCTATGCTACATTAAAATAAATAAGAAATTGTAAGTCTTTACTTTGCATAATTCCTACCACCAAAAACGCTGTACTTTATAAAAAATTTAAATTACAGTAGTAATAGATGCCTTGTTTTAACAAGTCAAACAAAGATATATAACTCAACCCTTTCCAGTCCTCTCAGCAGACCTTCTCAACCAATATTGACAGTTTGAGAGATATTCTTGGAATCTTTCATTATGGTACTCATATATGGGTTGGATCTTATTGCTTAGCTTTTAAAATATGAGATTATTATACTCTGGTTTCTCTTCAGATCGTATAAATCTCTTGCCCTTTAAAATATGAGATTAAATTATACACACTATTCTGCAGCTTAAAACAATTTTTTACTTCAATACACTGGGGACATCCCTCAGGGTCAATACATACAGAATAACTGAACTGTTTTCCAGTAGCTCCGTAGCACTTCTTTGCATGGCTGTATCATAATTGATTCAATCCTTCCTCTATTGATGGACATTAAGGTTGCTTTCCATTTCTTCCAAGTGAAAAATGTTGTTAAGAGTTTTGCTCTTCTTGCCCAGGCTGGAGTGCAATGGCACAATCTCGGCTCGTCGCAACCTCTGCCTCCCGGGTTCAAGTGATTCTCCTGCCTCAGCCTCCCAAGTAGCTGGGATTACAGGCACGTGCCACCATGTCCGGCTAATTTTCTATTTTTAGTACAGATGGGGTTTCTCCATGTTGGTCAGGCTGGACTCGAACTCCCGACATCAGGTGATCCACCTGCCTCAGGCTCCCAAAGTGCTGAGATTACAGGCGTGAAACACTTTCAATATATGTCGTTATATTCTGATGCTTGTATTTCTGTAGGAGAGCTTATCAAAGTAGGTTTGCTGGATAAAAGGGAACGTGAACTAAAAACTTAAATCAACATTTCTGGATTACTTTCAAAAAAGCGGTAGCAATTAAAATTACCCTGAACATTCTGTCATAGTTTCTCAAAAATACTTTAAAATAAAAAAGTAAATGTTTATGTTTCAAATAATTAAATTGAGAACAATCCTGAAAATGTATTATAAAGACTAACTAGACAAGAGCAGTGAAGTCCATTTCTTAGGATTAAAAACATAAAATTTATTAGCATCATAACCTAATGCAGATACCCTCCGAGAATATCAGGACCTTGCCAATTTATTATTGCTAATGCACCAAAAATGTATTCACCACAATTCTTCAGTCACTAAAAACTTATTTTTGTTAATTTTACTATAACATTTATAGTAAAACTTTTTGACTTCATTTGAGGCAACATTCTTTGAAGATTATTTTTACCCTTACACTTGTTTTAATTTAATTAGAGTGTGTTTATTTTAGTTTCAACTCAGGCATTTTACCTAAGTTTATTCTAAGTTTCTCTGGACTTTGAACCAAATACTTTTGGGAATGAGAATTCCTTGGGCATTAAAATATTAAGGATTTTTTTTAAGTGATAAAGTTTCTTTTTGAAAACACATTTTCAATCCAATCTATTGCCTTATTTTTAAAATATGTTAATGGCTTTTTCAAATGAATATATGATTCAAAAATTGAAAAGGACTCAGGATCTGAAATGTTATCCTTTCATGAAATTGACATTCATCTAAAATGGACTATGAAATATCTGGTGAAATATTATGGTAAAACTAAAATTAAAGCTAAAAGTAAACCAAATGAAACTAACATTTCAACCACAACAAAATCCTGCAAAACTGTTGAAAGCATTCTAGGTTTATTGCAACAATTTGCAATAAACTTAATTAAATGCTGATATGATATTTTCTTTAAAGTTTAAATTTTGTTTTTTAACCAAGAGCAGCTCAGTCAACCTAATAAAGAAAGTGAAGCCCAAAATCATTCCAAATAGCAAAGGGACAGTGGAGAAATCCAGAAATGACTGTTCATAATGGTCAGTATGATTAGTACCTCCACTTTGATAATATCTCAACTATCAATGCAAAAGTAAATTTGTGAAGGAAGATACCAAAAATTAAATTTCAAAAAATCTGAAAAAGAAGAATTAGTAATTGATAAACTAATAACTAACTAGAGACACTGTAACACTTACTAAATTTTTGTACAAATTACCATAAATAGCAAGCTAAAGTAGATATGCTTCTTGAGAAATGGACAAAAAATTCTCTAAAGATACTAAAAGATTAGCAAAACAGAAAATGCCACAGAAATGATTCTAAAGAAATATTATATAAATTGTAATCATAGAAACTAGACATGATTTAAATATCATATAAATTATATTCCCATGTGAAAGGTTGCAATTTTGATAACTGGTGACCAAATATATGTTTTTGCATCTTAAATATATTTATAAGAAAATGGCCAAACTATATCCCTTAATGGTCATCAACTTAGGCATTTCTTTAATGCTGATACAATAACAAAATGAAAACTAATGAACTCAGAGTTACAGAATCCTCAAAAGCTGTCAAATATGAATTATTTCTTCATGCACTTAATAAGTCCTACTATATGTTGGGCAATCTTCTAGAAGAAAGAGCTATGAAGCAGAGTCCCTGCTCAAGGAGACAGACACAAACTGCAGCAATGTGACATGAAGGCAGGTACAATGAGGAAGACTACGGTGGGTCGGGGGTCAGGGATTGCTGGAGTGGTAGGGTAATAATGGCTACTTTATCAAGGTGTTTGGGTAACACTAAGCAGAGTATTGAATGGCTGCAAATTGTACACATCAAAGCAGTTGTACACATTGAGTAAATGAATTTTCAAAAAATTCAGCAAAAGACAGAAAACAGGAAAAACCAAACCTAAATGTCATTCTGACTGAAGAGCAGACCCAAGAATCTGCTACTGCTTTCTGTTTTTATTTCCAATTATTTCCCAGAGGGAGAGGCCACTATACTCCGTGTACTGCCCACAAAAGCCACCAACCATTCAGGTGTGGTTTGCAGACCACACCCTAAGTGAGAAAGGAAAAGCCACTCTGGCTTATTTGACAAAAAGATAGCAGAAATGCTCACCTTGTGACAAGGAGGACACTAACGGCATGAGACTCAGTGGGTTCATGAAGATGCCAAACACAAATCTGCACTACAGCAAATTTGCCTATACGAAGTCAGAGAGCAGAGTATGTGGCTCCACACAAACTACCTTTTAACCCAAGAATCCTGGAATTCCACTCCCGGCTTTAAACTAAGGTGTCAGCTGGGAAAGCCACCCTTCTGGCCTTGTAAGCTGAAGGAAAAGGGCTTTTTGTGTGTTGCTCGTTGTTTTTATCCTATCCTGGCACCAAAATGAACCACTTTTTGAGAAGACACCAGTGCCCACTACAGAGAGAAATAACAGAATGATCATAGCTTCTTAGCTACTGGTATGGAGTGGCTTTCTCAGGGATGGACTCTTCAATAGTTACAATTATTTTGTCAAAAATATTTATTTTAATTTTTTTTTTAAATGGCAATAGTCATTTTGGGGGCTATGCAACCACAGCAATACATAGGTTGGGGCATAACCAATCACTTGCTACGTAGTCTTGAAACTCTGGGAACTGTCTGTCTCCAAGCGCTAAGCAAACTCTTAAAGGAAACCAAAAATAACCTTCTGTAGTTTTGCAAAAGTCTCCTCCCATGGACAAGGTTAACTGCAACTTGTGAACATGGTAAATTATTTTCTTTCTTTTTTTAGAGACAGGGTCTTGCTTGTCCCCCAGGCTGGAACGCAGTGGTGCAATCACGGTTCACTGTAGCCTTGGCCTCCCAGACTCAAGCAATCCACCTACCTCAGCCTCCCCAGTAGCTGGGACTATAGGCACACACCACTGTATCCAGCTAATTGTTTAATTTTTTGTAGAGACAGAGCCTCACTATGTTGCCCAGGCTGGTCTCAAACTCCTGGCTTCAAGCAATCCTCCCATCTTGGCCTCCCACAGTGCTGCAATTAACAGGCATGAGCCACTGTACCCAGCCTGACTATGTAAATTATTGACAGACAGTCACACATGGATTTCAAAAAATTAAGTGGCTTTAACAGAAGTTGGGAAGCCCAACCAAGTCACTTTTTGCTCTTTTCCTTCAACAGGAAAAATGTATGTTTCCTCCAAAACCTTGCCACCTGGGAAAAGGAACAATTTGTATTAAGAAACAAAAATCAAATCAACAATATAATTTCTTACATTGAAATTTATAACCTGAGATCCTACCAACTTCCCCTACTTTATATTACTTTAAGTTCATGCTTATTTCCCAAGTTAATTTTACTTCACCAAAGCGGTCTTTTGTTGTTGCTGGGATTCATCCAGCTTAAGGAAAAACTTTGAATTACTGTGTGCACTGATTGAGAAGGAATGCAATAAACAGGCCATGTTACTTCCAAATCCTTTTCATTGAAGAAATAGAAATTTTTGTAAGCCCTGGGAGAATACCAGATGAAGAATGGGAAGAAAGGTTGATTTATAGTGGACAATCTTTTCTTTATTCATGTTATCTGGCTTCCTGTAATACATTCATCCTGCAGTCACATCATGTACACACTAGTACATCTTTTTTTTTTTTTTTTTTTGAGACAGAGTCTCGCTCTTGTCGCCCAGGCTGGAGTGCAGTGGTGCAATCTCGGCTCACTGTAACCTCCACCTCCTGGGTTCAAGGGATTCTCCTGCCTTAGCCTCCTGAGTAGCTGGGATTACAGGCACCTGCCAGCAAGCCAGGCTAATTTTTGTACTTTTCGTACAGGAGGGGTTTTGCCATGTTGGCCAGGCTGGTCTCGAACTCCTGACCTCAGGTGATCCATCTGACTCGGCCTCCCAAAGTGCTGGGATTACAGGCGTGAGCCACCGCACCCGGCCAAGTACATCTTATGTAGGTGCAGTAATGTAAGAATGTTTTTTTCCCTGTTCTATGTTTCAACTGGTAAAGGGAATTCAACAAGGAAACTTACTTAGGAGACCGCATGTGTTAATTTTGGTAAAAACAACCCCACAGAAAAAAGGTGGAAAGTAATTGATGGAATAAAGCAGGTAGAGAAATGAGACTCCTTTATAAAGAGAAGGAGCAAGTGAAAACTAAATGAAATGACTCTTAGAAGACAGTAGATCTATTTTAAGTCTTCAGGGCTAGGAAAGGACAGGTATTTTTAAACTTAATTGGGTCATTTCAAATAATAATTAGATTATTTACTTGAAAACTTGGTCAGAGTAGAGGGAAAAGAATAGGTTTGATTCTTTTTTATTTTTTAATTTTAAAAAAATATTTTTTTGACACAGGGTCTCACTTTATCCCCCAGGCTGGAGTGCAGTGGCACAATCATAGCTCACTGCAGCCTCAACCTCCTAGGCTCAAGTGATCCTGCCACCTGACCCCCCTGAGTAAGTGGGACTACAGGTGTGCACCACCATGCCCAGTAAATTTTTTGTATTTTTTTGTAAAGATGGGGTTTCACCATGTTGCCCAGGCTGGTCTTGAACTCCTGAGCTCAAGCAATCCACCTGCTTTGGCCTCTCAAAGTGTTGGGATTAGAGGCATGAGCCATCGTTCCTGGCCTCCAGTTCAATTCTTTTTTTTTTTTTTTTTGAGATGGAGTCTCATTTCTTGCCCAGGTTAGAGTGCAGTGGCACGAACTCGGCTCACTGCAACCTCCACCTCCCAGATTCAAGCAATTCTCCTGTCTCAGCCTCCCAGGTAGCTGGGATTACAGGTGTATGTCATCATGCCCAGCTAATTTTTGTGCTTTTAGTAGAGATGGGGTTTCACCATATTGGTCAGGCTGGTCTTGAATTCCTGACCTCAGGTGATCCACCCACCTCGGCCTCCCAAAGTGCTGGGATTACAAGTGTGAGCCACTAGGCCCGACCCAATTCTTTAAACCAGAATAAAATAGTGATTTAAAGAAAGTTAAATATGGAGGAAACAGGGGAGCTTTAGCACCTTTGAGTAGTGAAAAGATTGTAGATTTTAGAGACAGAAAAACATGAGTTCAAATTCTGTTACCAGCTATGAATTACTTTTTGTTGCTGAGCTTCTATTTCCTCATCTATGTAATGGGAACACTAATATCTACTACACAGATGAGTTATGGGAAACAAAAATAATTTACATAAAGTTCTGGGCACTCTAATCACTCAGTGAATTATAAAACACCATACTTCAAGTCCCAAAGAAGAAAAAAAACTTGCCCTGTTACTTGCTAAGCTGAACTGAATAGGACCAGACAGAAAATCAAGTTTATTTGGTGGGGGGGAAAGAGAGGACTTTTTCACTAACCATCTGTGTGAAACACTGGAGGAGAAACAAGAGTCTTAGAATTTGGGAGTATAAATGAAAACATCCAGTTAGAATGCATCTCTTTGCAATGACAAAGAGGAACAATATTCTCAGAGGACCATTTTGTACTTTGTCTTTTTTTTTTGAGACAGGGTCTCACTCTGTCTCCCAGCCTGGAGTGCAGTTGCACAATCACAGTTCACTGCAGCCTTGACCTTCCAGGCTCAAGCGATCCTCTCACCTAAGCCTCCAGAGTAGCTGGGACTACAGGCATGCACTACCATGCGCAGCTAATTTTTGTGGTTTTTTTTTGTAGAGATGGGATCTCGCCATGCTGCCCAGGCTGGTCACAAACTTCTCAGCTCAAGCAATCTGCCTGCCTCAGCCTCCCAAAGTGTTGGGATTACAGGTGTGAGCTACTCTGCCCAGCCTATTTTGTCATTTTTAAAATCATTTTCTCACTCTGCCCATATTTCTTCTCTTCAGGTATGCAAGGAATGTTATCTCTTTACACTTGCCCTAGAACTCCTCGAATTTTCTTGGATGTGAAACTAGTTGTACATCATCCCATTTCAGGCAAATTCTCTTGGGCCTTACCCCTCCCAGAAAAAGCACAAGGATTGCTCACCCGGCCTTCATGCCGGCTATGCAGGCCCATTTCTAACACATCCTTCTCTAGCCTTTAGCTCGGACCAACATCAAGTACCACCATTTCTATAACTTCCATTACTCCCCTCCTCCTATGACTACCATCCCTAAACCTAATTCCACTCTTCTCTATTTCCTTCCAAAAAATTCCAGCATTTTCTGGTGTGAGATTTGGGAGGGATAGGAATAAGAAAGAACACTGATACTACTTCTAAGCATCACTTCTTTATAACTACAAAAGACAATCTCACATGCACAGAGTAATCAACTCATGAGTAAATATTTAACATTTCAGTAAAGACAGTAAGCACAAATGAAATTTTTAAATTTTTTGTAAATTTTAGGGGGTACAAGTGCAGTTTTGTTACACGGATATTGAGTAGTGGTGAAGTCTGAGCTTTTAGTGTAGCCATCACCTGAATAGCAGACATTGTACCCAATGGGTAATTTTTCATTCCTTACCACCCTCCCACCTTCCCACCTTTTGGACTCTCCAATGTTATTATTTCACTCTCTGTGTCCGTGTGTACACACTGTTTAGCCCCTACTTACAAGTGAGACCACGTGGTATCTGATTTTCCATTTTTGAATTATTTCACTTAGGATAATGATCTCCAGTTCCATCCATATTGCTGCAAAAGCTGAGTAGTATATCATGGTATACATTTACACCACATTTTCTTTTTTTTTTCTTTTTTCTTTTTTCTTTTTTTTTTTTTTTGAGATGAGTCTCGCTCTGTTGCCCAAGTTGGAGTGCAGTGGCACAATCTCGGCTCGCTGCAATATCTGCCTCCCGAGTTCAAGCAATTCTCCTGCCTCAGCCTCCTAAGTAGCTAGGATTACAGGTGCCCGCCACTATGCCTAGCTAGTATTTCTAGTTTTAGTAGAGATGGGGTTTCACCATGTTGGCCAGGCTGATCTCGAACTCCTAACCTCAAATGATCCACCCACCTCAGCCTCCCAAAGTGCTGGGATTAAAAGTTATGAGCCACTGTGTCCAGCCAGCAGTTGTTGTTTTTTTTTTTTTTTTTGTATGTTTGAAGATATATGAAGCTTTCTCTTGAGTTTCTTTCTCATTACCAAAACACATACACACACACACACACACACACACACACAGACACAAAGGGCCTGGACCTTTCTTCCACTCAGCGGAGATTCTCGGCACTCATAACTGTTCCTCTTGGGTTGGGTTCCCACATCTGCCACTGCACCAATGCCATCAGGGTAGCTTCCTCTTGGGCCCTTCTTTCTCCCCTGCCCCATAGCCCTTGAGGTTGTATATTGCTGAGAGATTATGTTGTTTGAAGGAGAGAAGTGGGGGAGGGCAAAGAAGGGAAGAAACGCAATGACCCAAAGCATGTGAAACTGCTAGGGACAAAGGGTAAGAAAGACCATTCCAGGATTCCACAATGAAGTAGGAGAGGGGTGCCAACCTCAGTTTTAGTAGGGAGGCTTCTCAGACTGCCCTGTTCTCAACAGTGGGAAAAAAGTCTTCTGAGAAAGAATATAATAAGCACAGGAATGGTGGGAAGGCAGAAAATCGAAGTAAGCAGGAGCACTGGCCAGCTACGCCCACCATGCTCTGTAAAATGCTATCCCAGGCACAGAGCTCTGAGCTCAGCACACAGATGTCACTCCATACAGTTTGCTGGCTGACTGAAGAAATGAATTTCAGGGGCAAGGACTCCTTTGCGCCTTCCCAAATGTATTCATTTATTCAATTCAATAAATATTTGTTAGTCCCAATTTATGCAAGGCATTCTTGGGGATACAGTATTAAATAAAACAGACAAAAATCCCTACCCTTGTGAAAGTCACATTTCAATGCTGGTGAAACACAATACATATATAAACAAGTAGATATGTTATATGTCAATGGTTGATGGGGCAGTGCAGAAAAATCAAACAGGATAAGGTGGATAGAGAATATCAGGGGAAAGGGAAGTATTATTTTATATAAGATGGTCAGGGAAGATGTCACCATTTACATGACATTTGAGCAGAGAATTGAAATAAGTTCAGGGGGCTAACTATGCAGGTATCTAGGGAAACTGTTTTCTAGTCAGAGAGGGGACAGCAGGTACAAAGTCCTTGAGGCAAAAGCATGCTTGTTGTGTTCTAGGAAAAGCAAGGAAGACAGCATGTCTATAGCAGTGGGAGGTGGAGAGATAATAAACAGTAGGTGAGGTTAGAGGGGACCAAATCATGTATTTTCTATCCAGAGGTTCCCAACCTTGGCTGCACATTAGATTTATTCTAAGGAGCTTTTAAAAAATACCAATGACTGGGTCCCAGCCTAGAGTGATTAAATCAGAATCTCTGGAGGTAGACTTGAGAATCTGATGTTTGCAAGTTTCCTAGGCGAGTCAAGGCTGAGGAAGACCGCTGCAGGCCACTGTAAGAGCCAGGCGTTGATCTCATCCAACCTTTCCCTCAGCTCTTCTAGAGACAGCCAGCATTCTCTTATGGCAGAAATACAGCCTTTCACCCTCACAGAAAGACACAGGACAACAAATTCAATAAATTAATTAACTGGCATGGATGATTTTCTCAGTCTAATTGTTTCCAGTTTGATAGGAGACAATTAAAGGCTGGAAGGCACTGGATGCCTGATGATGAAGTGGACTTTCAAACTGGGGCACTACTGAAACGATGGGATGGCCAGAGACACAGAAGATCAGTTGGAGCAAGCTCAATAACAAAGTGGTTCAACGAGGATTTGGAATTGCATGGAGCTGGAGCTGAAGTTTAGCCCAATTGTTTACTAGTTGAGTGAACGTGGATGATTGGATGATCATTTCTCATCTCTGAGCCTCAGGTTCCCCATCCATAAAATGGGATACAGTATGATCTATAAAGTGGGATATAGTATGATCTACTTCACTGGGTTATTAGAAGGATGAATTGAGATAATTTATTTCAGGTGCCTAGAACAATGCCCAGATTAGTACATTTGGTGGAACTGAGAAATGGCATAACACCAAATTTAATACATGTCAGATGTTACTATGATTATCATTCAATCTCATAGTTTTGTCATGGCCCAATTTATCCTCACTTGTGCCTCAACAAATTGAACTGTTAACAAAGGAATCTCTGGTCCTGGGTAATGGCTGAGCACCACTGAGCATTTCCATTCCAGTTGGCTTCTTGGGTTTGCTAGCTGTATCACTAGTTATCTTAAATAAATGAAGTTTTAACATTTCTCCAGTGATTTTTTTATCTCACCTTTGAAGATACTATTTTATGTGATTAAATAAAGAACTTGAGAAGAACAGGTTTCATTAAACATAAAATCAATGTAGACGCAAATTTTCTGGATGGGCAATACTTATGTTCACAGGAAATGCTTTAAAATATGCAGAAGATAATTAAATGGCAATGGACAAAGTGAAAAACTTAGACTTTTTTTTTTTTTTTGGAAGTATCTGGATGTTCCTTAGTCACTTAAAGGAGAACTGAAAAATAGCAGTGAGTTCCACACAATCCAACCTGTGAGATTAAGGCTCTTTGTGGGGAAGGACAAAGATCTATAAATTTACAGTTTCCTTCCAAAGCCAACGTCGAATTTTGAAACATATCAAAGCTCTTCTTCAAGACAAATAATCTATAGTACATCTTTCTTATGGGATGGACTTAGGAAAAATGGTGGCTGTCAACATCTAGTCACTTTAGCTCTCAAAATGGTTCATTTTAAGAGAAAGTTTTAGAATCTCATATTTATTCCTGTGGAAGGACAGCATTGTGGCTTGGACTTTATAAGGTCTTTATTTAACTAAATAGGTAAAGAAACCTCCATGACAGGAATCTGAAACATTGTCCCTGGTGCTCATAAATACTCCACTGTATTGTCTGAAATGACTTATCTCAGTCCTGACTGTGGGCTCAGATTTACTGTACAGTTCATCAACTTCTCAGCATGATGGATAATGAATGTTTCATTTACATCGCTAATTGCCAAGCCATGGTTCCTGCAACCTTTAACCCGTATGCTTTATCCCATTATCACCATATGTCAATATAATTGCATTTAACATTCCAAATGATAAACTTTCTTCTATATAGAGAAATATTTTTCACAAAGAAATCGCATAAGGGCTGCTGGTAAAATACAAGTCTATTACAGGAAATGACAGGGATTCAACTAGAAATATAGGAAGGTTCTCGTAACTAGTGAAATCCATCGTCAGACAAGGACCCTTGATTTCATATGTAGGAAAAATACTGGTATTTTCTTAAGGATTTGTCTTTGTTGCCTTTTAATTGAACAAATGCATAAAAAGAGATTCCTAAAGTAGTGCAACTAAACTTTCAGGCCAATGTAAGATCCAAGAAGTACATATTTTTTAAAACTGGTTAGCGATAGCTACGTGACCCAATTATATTTTCTATATTTATTTGATTATCAGCCAGTAAACTCATAATGAAGCAGCTGCGCACTTCCCCAACAATTATGAATTGAACAAATTTCCAGAGAGAAGTGAAAAATATCAAAAATTAAAATCCTAAACTTGAAGACAAGTTGAGAGACCATTTAGTCTGGCCACCTGTATCCAAGATTCATTTAAAACTAAGCAGCGGCCAGGCGCGATGGCTCACGCCTGTAATCCCAGCACTTTGGGAGGCCGAGGCAGGCGGATCACGAGGCCAGGAGATCAAGACCATCCTGGCTAACACAGTGAAACCCCGTTTCTAATTTTTAAAAATACAAAAAATTAGCCAGGCATGGTGGCGGGTGCCTGTAGTCCCAGCTACTCGGGAGGCTGAGGCAGGAGAATGGCGTGAACCCGGGAGGCAGAGCTTGCAGTGAGCTGAGATCGCCCCACTGCACTCCAGCCTGGGCGACAGAGCAAGACTCCGTCTCAAAAACAAACAAACAAACAAACAAAAACAAGCAGCAAGAGGGTTTTGTTTTTGTTTTTGTTTTTGTTTTCAGATGTGGTAGGTGTTTCCCACAAAGACAGCTACTGAGAACCAATGAGGTGCCAGCTCCTCCATCGTATCGGGAGATGCCCAGGTAGGGATCTGCCCAGGACCACGCAGGCTACGCTGCAAGCTAGGGTGTGCCTGCAACCCTCATCCCCGTGTGTTTCCCATCTGAGAAAGTGGTCTAGGACATCCACCAAGTTTTTATGCTACGTACCTGAGAATAATCCATGACATTTTTTCCTCCCTAGTCCCCAGAGCCAGTCCATCAACACATCCTATTGGTTATTACTTAAATAAATTAGATATATTAAATATCTATAAAAATGTATCTTGAATATTTCTACTACATTTTGACTGCCCCCATCCTACTTCAAACCATGGTCACCTCTCCCATGGTCTATGAAGGCAGCCTCTAACCCATCTCTTTATTTGTATTGTTACCTGCTTTCCATTAACTCTTTGCCACATCCCTATCCTTTTTATAATCCTCCAGTGGCTCCCCCTGAACTTAAAATAAAGTCTGAAGTGTTCACTCTGGCCTGGGAGGGCTTGCAGGATCTGATCCCACCACCTCTCCAGCCATGCCACTCCCTCCCCTACACTCACTATGACACATGCAGTTTCTAATGAATTTTCTTTCAGTTTCCTGAATGTGCCGACCTATTTGCCACTTCAGAGCCTTTGCACTGCTGTTCCCTTTGCCTGGAATGCTCTTACCCCTAGTCCTTTCCTGGCCTATATTGTATATGCTTGGTTTATAAACTTAAAAATTACTTTCTTTGGAGGCCTTACACACCTCCCTATCTAATGTAAAGTAGGTTATATACATTTTCTTATAACAGCATCCAATAATTTTCTTCATAGCACGTAAATTAGTTTGAAATCTACGTTTATATGTATGATTACTTGTTTAATGTCTTGCTTCCTGACTAAACTGAAAGCTCCAAGAGGATAAGAATTCTGTGTGTTTTAGTTCCTTATGTTCCTCGTACCTAGCACATAGCATATAGTGTTGGTGAATGAGTTAACGGTGAATGTCTTGGTATTTCACCTTTCATCCTACTGGACTCTAATTTCCCATAACCAACGTGTACAGCAAAATGAATGGAGATGTTGGAGTCAGAATACAGGTAGGCAAGGTAATCAGAGACATAGAAAGCATTGGGAAAACCTGGCCGGGTGCGGTGGCTCACGCCTGTAATCCCAGCACTTTGGGAGGCCGAAGCAGGTGGATCATGAGGTCGGGAGACTGAGACCATCCTGGCTAACACGGTGAAACCCCATCTCTACTAAAAATACAAAAAATTAGCCCAGCGTGGTGGTGGGCGCCTGTAGTCCCATCTACTGGGGAGGCTGAGGCAGGAGAATGGCGTGAACCCGGGAGGTGGAGCTTGCAGTGAGCCGAGATGGTGCCACTGCACTCCAGCCTGGGTGACAGAGCAAGACTCCATCTCAAAAAAAGAAAAAAAAGAAAGCACTGGGAAAGCCTAAATGGTCTACAGGCCGCTTGGAAGAGAAGTGACACAACTCTCAGAAAGGGAAAGAATGAATGAATGAAAGAATGTGCTTTCTGGGGAGGAACAGTCAGCATTTTTGATAATTTCTGAGAGGCAGGTTAGTGGAGTAGTTAAGGCCATGAACGCTAGGGCCAGATTCTGCTTCTTCATATTTTTACAGCCTTGGGAAAGTTATTCTCTCTGTGCCACACTTTGTTTATCTGAAACATGAAGACAACTACAGCATCTTCTTTACAGAGTTCTTCTAAAAATTAAATGAGTTAATTTTTGTAAAATCCTTCAAAGAGTCCCAGCCATATGTTAAGTTCCATGTAAATACTTTTCTAATAAAAATAAAATTTTGGAGTTATAAGCACAGAGTTTCTTGGATACTACTGTTTTATGTCCTAAGGAATTACAACACATGTACTTAGTGTTTCAATGAACACCAAGATCAATAAGTGAAGAGCTAGTCCGCTGTGAGTCTCCTCAGTGACACAGGGCTGGATCACCATCGACGGCACTTTCTGAGTAGTCAGTGCAGCAAAGAAAGACTACAGACATCTCAATGGCAGGGGTGAGTTACATGGTAGAACGAAGAATAGACCAGAAGCCAGAAGTGCTGGCCTTTAACCATATACCTGCTATTCGCTAGCTGTGTACCCTCTGCAAATGTCCTGGGTCTTAGATTGGTGTCTATGAATTAGACAATCTTTAAGATCTCTTCTAGCCTCCCCCACGTTACATGTCATTTTCCTTAGGTTTCTTTTAAAGTGCCCAAAACAGTCCACATAGTAGTTATTGTGGTGATTAAACAGAAAGGCACTGAACCACAAAGCAGACACTTGATTAACATCAGTTGTATCTGACTATGCCTTTTTTTGTTTGTTTGTTTTTTGGAAACAGAGTTTCACTCTGTCGCCCAGGTTCAAGTGCAATGGCACAATTACAGCTCACTGCAACCTCCGCCTCCCATGTTCAAGCAATTCTCCTGCCTCAGCCTCCCGAGTAGCTGGGATTACAGGCATGCACCAGCACGCCCAGCTAATTTTTGTATTTTTAGTAGAGATGGGGTTTCACCATATTGGCCAGGCTGGTCTTGAACTCCTGACCTCAGGTGACCCACCTGCCTCGGCCTCCCAAAGTGCTGGGATTACAGGTATGAGCCACTGCTCCCCAAGAAGTCATATGACCTGTGGGATCTCTAGAGGGGACCTCAAGAGAATGGTGTGTGTCAGGCACTGCACTAGTGACTTTATGTAGATTGCTTCATTTGTTCCTGCCAACAGCCCACTGAAATAAATAAATTATTAAAATTATGTGCCCAGTGAAGAAACAGAGAGGGTGTTTGTGATGCTCGGAAACCAATAATATTGTGTGTAGCTCTCAACTCAAGTTCAGGGTATGCTGACACCTTGCCATTTGTCTCCTCACATGGTCGTATGTATTTCCAGGTGAGAAATAAGAAAGGCTGCTGACTTTACCATCTGAGGCCACACATCTGCTGAAATGGAGATAACTAACATCACTAGAAACAGCAAGATGACAATATAATGTCTAAGTAGTGACATGTTTTTGCACATTTCCAGCCCCTTTAAATATCCACACACACAGGAAGCACAAAAGGAAGCACAGAGGTAAGTGCTTTATAAAGCACTCAATTTCTACTCAGAAATTTTTGATGGCCTTAAGTTCCTCTACTCGTTTCTATCCTTCCTACTCACTGTCCTCCCGGAATCCACTACCGATTTTCTATTTCTTGCCTCGTATTGTCTGACTGGCTCACTTGGATTTATCCTCACGGCATCTGGATTTTCTACCCGGGCTCACCCTCGTCCCTCCATATTTGTCCTCCACTTTCACAGATCCCTGGGAGAAATGCCCGGCTGCCATCTTGGGTCATCGATGAGCCTCGCCCTGTGCCTGGTCCCGCTTGTGACGGAAGGACATTAGAAAATAAATTGATGTGTTCCTTAAAGGATGGGCAGGAAAACAGATCGTGTTGTGGATATTTATTTGAACGGGATTATGGATTTGAAATGAAGTCACAAAGTGAGCATTACCAATGAGAGAAAAACAGACGAGAAAATCTTGATGGCTTCACAAGACATGCAACAAACAAAATGGAATCCTGTGATGACATGAGGCAGCCAAGCTGGGGAGGAGATAACCACGGGGCAGAGGGTCAGGATTCTGGCCCTGCTGCCTAAACTGTGCGTTCATAACCAAATCATTTCATATTTCTAACCCTCAAAACAAAGCTGTTGTAACATCTGATCTCTATGGTTCCTTCTGGGCCCAACATTCTCCATATATCCAGCCACACTCATTTTTAATATTTAGTTCCCAGATCTGTACTGTGACCTTTCTACACTGTAGAATAACATTTCTCATTTTGTTCAAAGACCCTTCGTGTTGCTGCCTAATATGTAGCTGACTGTTTTTCCTAAGGAGTGTTCTGGCCCAGGGGATCTGTGAACAGGCTGGGAAGCGTCTCAAGATCTTTCCAGGGTTACACTTACTAGCACATAGCATGATGATTACGGAGTGAATTATCTAATCAACATCATCCTCAGTGTCTTTGCCCATACTGAAATTCATTTCCCACTTTTGTGCCCATTCTCAAGACCTCAAAATGTCATTCCATTAATATCACAGGAGTAACCTTTTTTTTTTAACCTGGAAGAATTCAATGTTACATGCAGCTATGGGAATTTAATTACATATTTTGTTTTCCAGTGCAAAGATGACTAAGTCCTTTATCCCTCCCCTTTGTTTGATTTTTTTTCCAGTATAAAGTTAAAATGCTTAGCCTTGTACTGAGGCTGTATACAGCCACAGCCTCTCCCCATCCCTCCAGCCTTATCTGTCATCACCATCATCCCCTCCCATGCACCTAAACAAAATCTAACTTGTAATTCCTTGAACATGTCAGGCATACATTATTCCTTCTGCCTGAGAAGCTCTTCCTTGTCTCTTAAATCTAGAATGATGTAAAGTTTTGAATAAGTTGACTATCCTACTTCATGCAAAGAAGGGACACATATGAGATTCATCATCACATGAGACAGCAAATACTAAAAGTGTAATTTGATTATAAGAGTTTAGATAAATATATGAAATGCAAGATCCACAGAGGGAATGTTTATGGGGCACGTTTGTAAGCCTGGGATGTGAAGCAAAGGCAGGGAACCTCATAGTATCTTATATAGTATACTTCATTTCTCTATCACAATATCCAACAAGCTTTTCACAGAATTCATGCAGTGCAAATCCCCAAAGGTAACCTTTATCCATTTCATGGTGAGTGCGCTTTAGAATTTTGGCAAATCATACTGGTCACTTATCTCAACTTTGAGATGTGTTTGTTCTCGTAGTTAATTGAAAGAAATAGGGCACTCTTGTGAGCCACTTTAGGGTTCACTCCTGGCAATAAAGCATTTACAAAGAGCTACTCAGGACCAGTTGTTAAGAGCTCTGTGTGCGTGTGTGTGTGTGTGTGTGTGTGAGTGTACATGCCAAAGTGTGCCTCTCTCTCTTTGACCCATTATTTCAGACTTAAAAGCAAGCATGTTTTCAAATGGCGCTATGAGCTGCCAATGATGTATCACCACCATATCTCATTATTCTCCAGTAAATGTGATAATAATGTGATCTGTTAACATAAAAAAGTTTGACTTCACAAAAGCAGCTGGAAATGGACAACCACAATATGCATAAATCTAACTCCTACCATCAGCTACACACTGCTTGACATATATTGTTAGAAGCACCTCGCATTTGTGGGTTCTCTTAAGCAAAATACTTGCATTAGGTCTCAGCTGGGGCTGTGCATCAGGCGGTTTGAGAAATATTCAATTCTCAGCAGAAGCCAGAATTTGAATTCCCTCATCTTTTAGGAATCATTTACCAGGTTTGGAGAGGATTCAGACAGCTCAGGTGCTTTCACTAATGTCTCTGAACTTCTGTCCCTCTTTGTTCATGGATAGTCCAATAAATAATGTTATCTTTGAACTGATGCTCATAGGAGAGAATATAAGAACTCTAAGTGATATCAACATTAGGGATTCAAAGAAATATTAGATTTAAGCTCACACTGGTCAAAAGGAACCAGGATACAAAGAACTTTGAGCTGTCATCGTCCCCATCTCTGTGAGCCACAACCAACAGCAGGACCCAACGCATGTCTGAGATCCTTAAATCAAGGAAACCAGTGTCATGAGTTGAATTCTCCTATTATGGATACTAGCTTCTGGCCATCTCTGGCTCTCCTCTTGACACATATTAGCTTCTAGCCTTTGCTTCCACGACTTTTATCTTTTCTCCAACACATCGCTTACCAATCCTCTCCTGCTCTGTTGCTTTGGACTTCCCCACAAGAATTTCAATGGCTCTCAAGTCTTTTCTTCCATCCCCACCACTAACCTGAATGCCTAGACCCTTATTTTTATTAAGTTCCAATAGATGCTGCCTATGGGCTATATTGCCTTAGATGAACATTAGATATTTAAAGCTCAAAAGGTTCAAAATCAAACTCATTATCTTCTCTTTCTTTCACCTCCTTGCTCCTCTCCCTATATTACTGATTGCACTTAACAGCATGGTCCCCGATGTAGCCATGCAAATGAGAAATCCAGTGGCTCCTTGTGGTACATGCATGCAAGACTGCTGAAGCCAGAAGGATGACTGATTACGCCTCATGGGTGGAGGGGACCGCTCCTGGGCCTTCATGATTGTCAGGAGCAAGACCTGAGATGCTCCCTGCCTTCAGTGTCCTCTGCACCTCCCCTTTCTAATGACGATCCATAGAATTTGCTACATTTGAGAATTCCAATTAGGAACTCACACTTTTTATCTGCCCTATCAATTTTTTAAACTTGCTGAAAATTAAGTTTTTTCAAAATCTGTCATTCTAAATTACTTTTTCTTACAGTGTCTTGGCATACTATATCAACTTTGATTCTTTGTTACAACTTTTCTTACTCTTTTATCACCAAAGTGGCTTTTATTCTCTTTATTATTATTATTTTCTTTTACTACTATATTACATTGTTATACTTATTATTTTGTTCTCTGTAGTATCAATTTATTTGATTTAGTTTCAATTTATTTTTATTGCTGACTTTTAAAAAAAGTGATTCGGGGGGTGGGAGAAAAGGGGAGGGAGAGCATTAGGACAAATACCTAATGCATGTGGGACTTAAAACCTAGATGATGGGTTGATAGGTGCAGCAAACCACTATGGCACATGTATACCTGTGTAACAAACCTACACTTTCTGCACATGTATCCCAGAACGTAAAGTAAAATTTTAAAAAAAGTGATCCTTTGCCATGTTTGTTAACCTTTTTCTACATACTGTAGTTCACTTTTCCACTTATAAATTTATTTTTTTTAAGGTAGAAAATTGCACACATCGCACACGCTCATCCCTTTGTCTCCATAGCCAAAGACACTGCTTTGCTCCAGTCCTGCAGCAGCTTCAACCTGGCCTGTTAATAGCAATGGCCTCCACGATGCTTTCATGGTCACTAGACAGTCCTCTCCAATCCCGCCTCCCACCGCCCACAGGAGAAAGCCCCGTCTAGTTGCACAGTGCCGAAGGCCTTAGAGCCCAGCTCCTCCCGACTTCCTCTCCTGTGACTGCAGCTTCCGGCCCTGTCTGTGCTGCCGCAGCTTCCAACATCTCCACGGTCACCAAGCGTTCCTTCCCACACATGGCCTCGGAACATTCCCTGTCTAGGATGCCTTTTCCCCCTTTCTTCCACCTAGCTTCTCCATCCTTTAAGATTCTGCTCAAGAGTCCCTGACTTCTGAAACCATCACCAGCAACTAAAGTTCTTTGTGCCCTCACCTGGTTTTCTAATATTTGTCAATAGACTATGAGAGCCTTATAACTCACAGGACCTATTTCTTTGAAAGATTTGTGTCTCCTAAAGACATGGCATTTCCTAGGTAATAATTTCCTTAGTTTTACTGAAGGCATAAGAGTCAAAACACCATCAAGCAACCATCAGATGTTAACTCACCAAACAGATATATTCTAGTCGAAAGAAACATCTCTTACCGTGGCTAGAGTTACCACAAGTAAATGATTGTGAATTCAGTTGATAGTTATTATATATACTAGACATTAAACTCACAAACCACTACTTTCCTCTTTGTAAACTTCTTAAGGTGCACTGTAGCACAGTGGTCCCAGGCATGCATTTGGAGCCAGAGTTCCTGGATTGAAAGGCGTCTCTATTCACTAGCCATGTGCCCTTGGGGAAAAGCTCAGTCCTGCTCATCTGTAAAATGGGGGTGTTGACAACAATGACAGTGTGTGGCAAGTATTGAATAAATGCACAAAGAGCACTTAAAGCAGTGCTTGACACAACTTAAACATTTGAAATTTGTTCATTATCATCACTATTCCAATTTGACAATGAAGACAACCTGAGTGGGTCCACATCTGGTGACTGGAGATGGCAGAGATCACAAATCTTATAAGAAGAAGAGAGAGAGACTCATATTTGCAAGTAGAGAGAAACTAATTAATTCTTGACACGTGGTTGGCACTCAAAACAGGTCTGGTTCATGGAATTAAATGAGTCAGGTCCCAATCTGTGTCTCTGTTTTATTAATGTGAATCTCAGGAAAGGGTATGTATATAAGCTTCAAGATGGAGTTAAGGTAGCTCTATCCTGGCTGTGCCTTGTTAGGAAGAGCAAGTATCATACAAACTCTCAAGGATCCTTCTCTCCCAGGGAAGACTCGAGGGAGGGCCTAGTAGGAGCTTGAGGTATTTCCTCATAATTTTCTTCAGCCTCCACCCTCATATTTTCAGATGGATAATAGATATGTTTACATTTTTGTGAAAAGTACTTTGCAGGCACAGCTTCAAGACAAGCCCCTTCAAGTGTTTATATTGCCATCTTGAGCCAATATAAAAATCAAGAAACTTCACCTTCCAGATAATTCCTCCTGCTTTGGTAGTGTTTTACCTGTTACGATGGGCTTCATATCCACTGACCTTTCAAACATCATGACTCTTTGATGTAACCATAGCAATCACTATTATTCCCATTTTACAAAAGAAGAAATGGGGCTTGAAGAGGTTTTGACTTGCTGAAGTTTATGGCACTAGTAGATCATGGAGCCAAGACTCGACTCCCAGACTGTAAATCTCTCATCCAGTGGTCTTCTCACTGTATCCAGCAATCACACCTTCTTTCCAAATAAAAGCTGTTACTCTAGGGGGCTCCAATGTGGAGGCCTCTCCTCTGCAAATAGCACTTGGTGGATCAGCAGCAATATTCAAAACAGAGACGACTACTGGCACATGCAGCTTCCCTAGAAGGCCCTCCATTAGGAGTCGACCAAGGAGCAAGGTAGGAACTCTTCAATTAGATACCACCAAGCATCCCCGCAAGGTTTCCCCACACGCTTATGGCTGGGAGACAGGGCTATGGTCAGCGAGGAGAGTTTTCTGCTTCACCATTGATTAACATTCTCCTGCCTGGGCCTCTCCTCTCTCCTCTCACATCCTGAAAGTCCTGGGTGATTGACAACCAGGAATTATTGTCTACGAATCTTCATTAACATCTTGGTGGTCCCTAATGATGCATCAGATATGGAGGGGCTGGGCAGGGGATTCTTCTTAGAGGAGCTCATGGCCCTGGTTCTAAGAATGATGCAACAAGATCCTCAGATAAATGTGCAACCCCCTCTTTATCATGAACAAGGGTCAAAAAGCAAAGGTAGTAGGGGTAGGGCCACTTCTAAGTTAATTAAGCCTTGGGAAGTTGCAACATGAATTTCCAGATGGGCCAATAAAATGCAGGAACTGATAAGGAGTCCTTGTTCCAAGGGTTTGAACGCTCTTTTTCTCCATGAAGCTTCCTCTGAACCCTCCAGGCTGACTTTGTTCATACTCCAAGTAAGCATGCAGGTTTACTAGAAGGCGGTTTTCTAAAAGCTAGGCTACCTTCTGAGAGCAGCTTGAGGAAAGAGGCCATGTCTTTGTGTCCCAACAATTCCCATGCTAGCACATGGCCCAGTTTGTTGCAATAATGAATTAATCAATAGATTATTTAGTGATATGTCAATTATAGAAAACTACAGCACTTCTAGCCACAGTGACCTCTAGTTAACTAGTTAATGGGGAATTTTCATGCCAGTAAAACATCAGAACATATAATCAGTCACTTCTGACATCTGTATTCTCAAATCTAAGAAGCAGGCCACAATAAAACTGCTACTCTCTCTCTCTCTAGGTACCATTTGATGTAGTTGCCATTTGTTTTGTACCCACCAGCAGTAACCCACTTCCCACCCTGACTCCCAGGAAAGCTGCATTTAATTAAATTAGGATCGGTGCAGGAAAAGCAAAGGAAAAAAGTCCACAATAGATCTTATAAAAATAAGGAGGAGAAAGGTTGTGCTTTCTCATATTCACTGGATGTGGATGTGTGTTTGCCATAAATGAGACCTGCTGTGAGAATGATGCTGGGTTTCCCATCTGGCAAATATCAGATTGAGACACACAACAAGAAATGATGTTTTATTCTTGAATTAATTCCATTCAGTTTATTTGGAGTGTCATCATATTCAATAAGCACTCAAGAAACAACATGATTAGAAATCCAATGAGGCTTCCAAATACAATGGAAGACAGTTAATGACCAAACTTTTTGAAGTCAAGAAAAGCACATTTTACTACTATTTGGAATTCAAGTTTAAAACTGATTCTTTTAGATAAATACTGCATGATCTCACTTATATGTGAAGTCTAAAATAGTCAAACTCGTAACAGCAGAGAGCAGAACAGTGACTGCCAGAGGTTGAGGGATTGCAGTTCATGGGGAGATGTTGGTCAAAGGGCACAAACTTTCAGCTATGTGATGAGTAAGTTCTGTGGACCTAATGCACAGAATGGTGACTACATACTGTAATATACTGTATTAATACTACTGTACCATATACTGTACCAATTATTATTGGCACAATAATACCGCACCAATTATTATTGGCACGATAATACCGCACCAATTATTATTGGCACGATAATACCGCACCAATTATTATTGGCACGATAATACCGCACCAATTATTATTGGCACGATAATACCGCACCAATTATTATTGGCACGATAATACCGCACCAATTATTATTGGCACGATAATACCGCACCAATTATTATTGGCACGATAATACCGCACCAATTATTATTGGCACGATAATACCGCACCAATTATTATTGGCACGATAATACCGCACCAATTATTATTGGCACGATAATACCGCACCAATTATTATTGGTACGATAATACCGTACCAATAATACTGACTTCCTGAGTTTTATCTCATCAAAGGAAGACCACAGGGCATCCACTGATCATGGCTGAGGTGATACAACTGCATAGCAGAGAAAGGACTCAAGGAATACAATGGATTTGGAAGAATAGATAAAGAGCCAGAGTACCCTGTCCCCCGACTAGATTCAGAAGCACCTGACTAAGGGAGCGGGAAAGAATCCGAAAGGAAAGCAAGAAAGCTGAGAGGCTGGTGAGGCCTTGGGAGAGATGCCGGCAGGACCTGAGAAAGGGCAGGGGCTGGGGAGAAGGAGGGAGGGAAGGGAACACTTCAGACAGATTTGAGCATGCAGGGGCAGCACTGACCTGTAGCCACTTTCCCAAGGAGGGTCTGAGAAAGTAGACAACATCAGTGTTTCCTGTGCCTTTGTGCGAGGCCAGGGTGGGAGCAGTGTATAAGTGGGGTACTGATATGGTTTGGCTGTATCCCCACCCAAATCTCATTTTGAATTATAGCTGCTATAATTCCCATGTGTGGTGGGAGGGGCCTGGTGGGAGGTAATTGAATCATGGGGGTGGCTCTTTCCCATGCTGTTCTCGTGATAGTAAATAAGTCTCTGATGGTTTTATAAAGGGGAGTTCCCTGCACATGCCCTCTTGCCTGTCACCATGTAAGACGTGACTATGCTCCTCCTTCACCTTCCACCATGATTGTGAGGCCTCCCCAGCCATGTGGAACTGTGAGTCCATTAAACCTCTTTCTTTTATAAACTACCCAATCTCGGGTATGTCCTTATTAGCAGCATGAGAATGGACTAATACAGGTACTGAGGCAGGTCAGGACTAAAGTCTCACAGAGGACAGAACGAGAGGAATGAGAGGGCTGCAGGATGCTTCTCCACATGCCCCCCAGATGATATTGTTAGGCAGAGAGAAATAGCCTGGGTCATCAGGATGCAACACTCTCATCTGCATTATTCAAAAAATAAATAATTCTATCAGCAAAACTAACATATTATGGTTTTAATGTACATTTTGTCCACTACTTAAAGATAAATATTTTTTCATAGATTTATTAGCTATTTAAGTCTTTTGTTCTTTTTTAAATGAAAGATTTAGCTATGTTCTTATTAATTTGTAAAGATTCTTCATAAAGATGTTAATATTTGCCAATAATAGCAAATATTTTCTCAACTTTATTTTTATTTTGGTCTTTTAATGTAAACATATTTGTTTCTCTAGATTCAGGCAATATTATGCTAGCTATCTAGCAAATGCTAGTACAGTATTCATGATACGCTAGCAAGGTACTTCATTTTAATTACATTTTCTCTAATGTCCTTGGTGTCCCTGAAAGGGGGGGGCTTACTAGTCCATTTTACTGGCAACAAAGCTGATGCTTAGGGCTAAAGAATTTGTCCAAAGTTAAAGTGCCAGTATAAGGAATCCAAATCCAAGTCTATTATGCTATGTGGGGTTTGGTACATCTTCTGCAATTATAATATACAGGCAAAGCAGAATACAGAAGGAGCTTCCTGACTGTGGCTTCTTATACTGGAGGAAGTGGCAAATTAGTAGAATAAAGGGACACCGTTTCAAACACTAAGAGATATGTACACAAAGAGTTAAGTAAATAATGTAAATAACTCTGCACATAGCAAACAATGAACAATAAATAATAATGAACAATAAACATGATCGTTATTAACCCAAGAGGAGGTTTACAAGCAGAAGTTGTAAATGTGTTCTGTAAAGGGGTGGAGGATTGACGAACATTTGCCTCAATGATTAACAGAATGAAATCAATGTTAGTGAATGAAGTTAATGAATGAAGCTAAGCTAAGGTCCATTATGGCTATCTAGGGGCCATCTCATTAGAGCCACTGATGGCAACAGATACTGTACTGAGAGACCCTGCAGCTGGCTCAGAAGGGTGACTCTCTTACCTTCCACCAGGTTCCATTCAAACCAGAAATAACTGTGAAGGGAGCAGGAACTCTGGGCATCATTTGCTCAACTACATATCACCAGTTTGAATTGGCTTAGACTTAGAATCATAGAAGTTTTTACTCAAGAGGTCACACACATCTAATTTTCAGCCCTGTTCCTACACCCTGCCCATTATTGTTCTTGAAAAAAGGAAAAAGGAAAAAAAAAGGCTCAGAGAGGTTACACAATTATCTTATGTTCACCCAGCTAGTTCATTACAAATCTAGGTCTAGAATCCCAGTCTTTTAATTCCCATTTCATAGTTCTTTGTTCCATACAACATGGTCTATAGCATTTCAGCAAATCTGATATTTCTTCCAGCCTGCTTTTCAAAAAGGCGTGGGCTATAAAGACATTATGAACTTACCCAGTAAGGGCTTGGGCAACCACAGATATCCCTTTGTTTCTTAACAATGCTTTGCTTTGTCTGAAGCCAAGCAGGTTTTTTTTATTGTTTTAATAAGGCCTACTTGAATAAGCCTAGTTACTATTTATTGAGCACTTAATATATATCAGGAACTACTGAGAATTTTACCTACACTAAATCTTAAAAACAATCCTATGAACTAGGTTTTTAAGTATCTTTTTCACCAACGAGATACGGTGCTTCAGAGAAAATAAATAAATATGCTGATACGGCAAATGGCGGAACCAGGATTTCAGACTCAGGCCCTGGGGCTCAGACTCAGGTCCTGGGGCTCAGCCTCAGGAGGTATCTGGAGGCAGTAAGGTGGTGGCAAAGAGCGTGGCCTCCGAGCAAGCGCGGTCGCTCACGCCTCTAATCCCAGCACTTTGGGAGTCTGAGGCAGGGGGATCATGAGGTTAAGAGATCGAGGTCACCCTGGCCAACACAGTGAAACCCTGTCTCTACTAAAAATACAAAAATTAGCTGGGTATAGTGGCCGGCACCTGTAGTCCCAGCTACTCGGGAGGCTGAGGCAAGAGAATCGCTTGAATCTCGGAGGCAGAGGTTGCAGTGAGCCCAGATCGCACCACTGCACTCCAGCCTGGCGACAAAGAGAGACTCTGTCTCAAAAAAAAAAAAAAGAAAAGAAAAGAAAGAAAGAAAAAGAAAGAGTGCAGCACCTGGAAGGGGAATCCCTGGAAAGAAGCTTAGTTTCTTCACCATTTAGTAGCTGTCCGACCTGGAGCAAAGTTACATACCTTCTCCAGGCCTCAGTCATCTGCTATATATGTATAATGGGAATGCAAATACCAAGTAACTACCTCATGGAGTGGCCCTAAGAATTAAATAGGACAAATCACATTAAGTTTTAAGCAAAGTGTCCAGAACATACTCAGAATTTGATATGTATTACCAATTATTATAATTATTATTACTCAAATTATCAGTCTGTTGATCTAGACCTACTAGAAGGAAAAAATACCCTCCAATGCTCTTCTGCCTGCCACGAAGGAAGGCAAGAGAAGTTACTGGACTCCCACTGCTCTAACATATGGTCAGAGACAACAGAGAAGCCTTACCTGGGAATGGGGGCCTAATTGAATGACGCTGGCCAGGGTGACTGGGTTCCAGCTGTCGGATGCTGAGAGGAAGCTTTGGCCAATCTCCAGAATGAATATGCATGAACTATTACTCTAGCTAGGTCTCAGTATCATACCCTATCAGTATCTCGGGCACACATGTGTCCAAAGAGCAGATCTGCCTTCTTCTAGATAATGCTACCATCAGTAACACTGGGCTTCAAAGACATCACACCGTCAAAACACCATAACTATGGTCACCAAACTGCGGAGACCCAGACAAACATTGAGAGAAGTCAGGCACTAGACCCAGACCCCTGCCTTTGAGAGGAGTCTTATTTCTGATCCCTCCAATGTCATTCTGTGAATCCCATCTTAGCAGACCCCATTGGATCTTGAAACAGCCCCAGCCCAGAGACAATTCACAATTCAACTTGTCTTGGTTTGTGATTCAACCTGATTTTGAGTTACTAATAGCCCCTGGGGGGGAACATGTTCTCCCAAAAGTGATGTGATCATGTTATCTCTGCCTTATGGTTTCTCGTACACGAGCCTAAAAGGGGAAAGAGGGGGCACAGAAAGGGGCAGAGGAAGGAAGGGGAGATAAATGCAAATATTTTGTTCACTGTAAAAATACAGAATTTTATTGACAGGATCCAAATACGGTACTTTTAATGAATCATGTAGTCCACCTTCTATACCTGGTGGTTAGTACATCCCATTAATTCAAAGCCCCAGGTGTACATAAAAATCACACATAACTTTTTTAACAAATGGCCAGAAACCATTTAATATTGAAGTACTTACTTCTGCCTGGACATTGACTTTTCATATTGAGAAAATTTCTGAGAGAATAAGACTCAAACAGATAGATATTGGGACTATAAGACTACCCTAAAACAACTGCAGAATCTGATAAATCAAGGGAACTAATTTACTGCTCCAATCACTCACTTCACAGGTGCCTCATTTCAAAGTTTAACCCAGGCTCTAATGTTTAAATCAAGTTTGTGTATAATTTGGGTAAATAAAATGCTTTTCTTTACAAAAGATATATGATCACTCATAAAATTTTGCCAGGTAAATTGATTAAGAACGCACAGCACTCTTCTATTAGCAACCTAAGATCCAAATCTTGCTAGCTCCAAAGGAATTTTTTAAATAAGCAAGAAGAGGAACTGTAGAAGGGACCATGCAATGGACTGGTTCAATGACAATATCATTAAATGACAAGGGCTGATAAAATAAAGCCTCGCTACGATCATTACCCCAGGGCACAGGAGAAGCACACATGCTTCTCCTCCTGAGGCCCTCATGCCCCAGGAAGGATAGGCAAAGAAACATGCGTGGTGAGAAAGCAGAAATCTGAGAGGATTCTGTAAAAGAACTTGAATCATCAAGATCCTCGTTTTGGCAGGGCCCCCACCACTTCTTCCCCTGATTGGTGTCACAAGTGTCTGGCATGCACTTTATGCTACTCACACAGCCTGTTTTACTATAAAATGGGTAGACTGAAAGAATGCCTCCTTACAGCTGGCATTTATGCATTTCCTAATTGTGATAGTTAATTTTGTATGTGTCAACTTGACTGCCACATGGGATGTCCGGACATTTGGCCAAACATTACGTTCTAGGTATGTTTCTGATGGTGTTTCTGGATGAGATTAACACTGGAATTAGCAGACCAGGTAAAGCTGACCACTTTCCCCCTTGTGGGTAGACCCCATCCAATCAACTGAAGACTCAAATAGAACAAGAAGGCTGAGGAAGAGGGAGCCCCTCCTGCAGAACTTCAGTCTTTTCTGGCCTTAGGATGCAAACTGAAACATTCATTCTTCTTGGATCTTGATCCTGCCAGCTTTCAGATCAAAATTAATATAGACGCTGTTGGCTCTGTCTCTCTGAAGAACCCTGACCAATACACCCATTTACTGAGATTGTTTCCAAAATGAAATCACACACTCACACATACACACACACACACACACACACACACACACAAGCATTTAACAGTGTTACTACTGGGAGAGGAATTGGGGAGAAAAAAGGGTTTACTTTACATTTTGATCACTGTGTACTGTTAAAATTTTCTAACTTTATATATGTATTATTTTTAGTTTAAAAATAGTAATAGGAATTATCAGGTCAGAAAGAATGTATTTCATTAGTTATAGTTTCTCTTTTACATTCTATATAATTGAAAAAATACATTTCTATAGGTATAAATATATAAAAATGCACAGAAAAAGAACTGAAAAGGGATACACCAAATTGGCAATTACTTCTGGTTTGAGATTGAGGTGATAGTCAAGGGTGAGTTCAGCTGTTTTTGTTTGTTTGTTTGTTTGGTTAGTTTTCTTTTCTTGGTAACATATGCATATTTTACCAGATAATATAATTATATGCTTATTTATTGTTATTCAAGAGAAAGAAAACTAGTTATTATTTTAAAAATTGTTTCCCAAAAGTCTGAAAATTTAGAAGTTACATTCACCAAACTGTCTTTTTCCTTTGTTTAATAGTTCTACCATACAGTTTATATAGGTGAAATGTGGTTTTCTTTGCAAATATCGAGGGTTTTTTAACTTGTCTTTTTCATAGATCTTGAACCGGCCCCCACCCTGCTCCCCGCAACCAAGTACACAGGATCACAAGGGGCCTAGCCATTGCCCGCTAAAAAGCAGCAGCAGTTCTGGTGCTATGTTTCTGGAATGGTAGAGAGGGGAAGGGGTTGATGTATCCATCTGGTGTTTTAAACAGAAGTCCTGATATATTCATAAACATACAGGCAGGGTCTGAAGGGGAGTAGGAATGGGTGCTGCCTGGCAACCACCCTCCTCCTTCCTAAGAGCAGACACTCTTTAGCTGCGCTTTTTGTTGGAGCTCACTTTTTAGTTCAAATCTTGCCCTGTTTGTCTTTACAGATTTTACCCATGCGATAAACACATAGGATGAGAAGCACCATCAGAAGGGAATTCCTTTTCTCCCCTCTCCCATGATTAAAGCAACATGGAACTGAATTTCACGAGTTTCAATATAACAACCCTATTTTTTAAATTTCTTATTCTTAATTGTAGTTAAAAAAACATAAAACATAAAATCTACCATCTTAACCATTTGTAGGTATATAGTTCAGAAGTATTAAGTATATTCACATTGCTGGGCCACCAATGTTTAGAATGTTTTCATCTTGTAAAATGAAACTCAATATCCATTAAATAACATCTGTCCATTTCTTTCTTCACCCAGCACCTGGCAACTACCATACTAGTTCCTGTCTTTATGAATTTGACTACTTTAGGTACCTCAATAAGTGAAATCATACTGTATTTGCCTTTTTGTATCTGGCTTACTTCACTTAGCCTCATGTCCTCAAGGTTCATCCATGTTCTAGTGTGTGTCAGAATTTCCTTCCTATTTAAGGCTCAGTACTCTCCCATGGTATGTTATACAACATTTTGTTTAACCGCTCATCTGTGAATGGACACTTGAGTTGCTTCCTTGGCTATTGTGTATAGTGCTGCTATGAACATGGATGAACAATCAAATATTTCTAAAGTCATTTTTGAAGTGATTGCCATAAAAAAAATGCTAAAAATTAAACAGTGGCATATTCTCAGAGGCCTACACCAGAGCACCTTACATGACCACATAAACCACAAGCCTCCCCCATCTTCTCTATTATTAGAGCGTCCTTAAGCACATGACCAGGCTGCAGATCTAAGAGGAGAAGGGTCCTATACTAAACGGTGTGAGTTGGTCCAGAGTCTCTTATTGGATTTGACTTCCCATGACTCTTCTGAATCCTGGAAATAGTAAGATACCAAGGACCAAGGTCAGGAGAGGAGGCTTTGAGGAAAAGGGACACAAGTTACTGCCCTGCCTACTGCTAACTTTGGAAAAGAACTTTTTGGAGAATTACACTTAAGCCAGTCCAGATCACCCTGGCAGGCTTCTTATGTGGGACAATGTGATCAAAATTTAAGACCAGTGATTTTTGGCCAAACGCGGTGGCTCACGCCTGTAATCCCAGCACTTTGGGAGGCCGAGGTGGGTGAATCGCCTGAGGTCAGGAGTTTGAGACCAGCCTGGCCAACATGGTGAAATCCCATCTCTACTAAAAATACAAAAATTAGTCGGGTGTGGTGGCACATGCCTGTAATCCCAGCTACTCCAAAGGCTGAGGCAGGAGAATCGCTTGAACCCAGGAGGTGGAGGTTGCAGTGAGCCAAAATGGCACCACTGTACTCCAGCCTGGAAAACAAGAGTGAAACTCTGTCTCAAAAAAAAAAAAAAATCAGTGATTTTCCAATGAATGTACTATGTGCAATCCATAGGTGTACTGCCAAATCTTGATCAATATGTAAAATTTATTTTTGCCACACTGAGCATACACATTATTACTACAGAGCCTCAATTTAATATTGAACAAGGAAGAATATGATGTTCAGGATGTGTGCATGGTGGGAGAAAGAGGCAGGATCATTTGTCCTAAGTTAAACATAAAAAGTGCCCTGTTACATCATGTTGGGTCCAGAGAAAGAGCATGTGGTTATCAGAACATGAAACAACTTTGATCCGTGAGTATATTAAGCCTGGGTGGTCAGGGCAATAAAATTTCTGCTCCAACAAGAAGGCAAACAAAAGAACTGCGTGATCACTGTAGATATCTTTATAGATACCATAAAACTCTGTTTTGTTTAGTAGCAATTGTATTGCAGTTAATACTGACTTGTTTGGTATGGTTTATAGTTTATTGACACTCAAATATGACAGGAACAAAATATTTTTTATTAGGAAGAGTTTAGTGACCACAGAAGAGGCTTAGACCACCTACCCATAGGTGATAGAAAAAGAGGCTGTGAGACCCACTGCTCAAATGCCTGTTTTCTAGAAATGTCCCCTAGTGGCAAATACCTATCTGGAATGGGCAGCAGCAGTGGCCAAGAGACCAAAGACCCCAGATGAAAATCTCAGCCCTCTCTCTTTCTTTCTTTTTTTTAATTATACTTTAAGTTCTAGGGTACATGTGCACAACGTGCAGGTTTGTTACACATGTATACATGTGCCATGTTGGTGTTCTGCACCCATTAACTCGTCATTTACATTAGGTATTTCTCCTAATGCTATCCCTCCCCCATACCCCCACCCCGCGACAGGCCCCGGTGTGTGATGTTCCCCTTCCTGTGTCCAAGTGTTCTCATTGTTCAATTCCCACCTATGAGTGAGAACATGCGGTGTTCGGTTTTTTGTCCTTGCGATAGTTTGCTGAGAATGATGGTTTCCAGCTTCATCCACGTCCCTACAAAGGACATGAACTCATCCTTTTTTAATCAGCCCTCTCGCTTTCTATTAGAGACATGATTGAGAATTTATTTGGAAACAGCAAAGCAAAATGTAAATGAGGTTTTTAAAATTGTTATTTATGGGCAATAAAATAATAACAATTTGAAATTTAAAAGATCCAGATTAATTTTCCAACTCTTCTTTTTCACCTTTAATTGTCAGCCCAAAGTGCTGTTTGGTGTTTTGACAATGGATTGCTAATCTCTGTGAGGTTAAATAACTTTTGGATTTTTTGATTTTGTAATTTCCTTCAGAAAAGGAAGACATTGCGCCCTATTCCTCTGGATATAGAATTCACCTCTACAGCGAGCCTCACACCCCTGTTCACCTGGATGGATAGAGAAGCAAGGGCAATTTTCATCTATTGAAGATTACACATAAAATGTTGAATTGTGTGCATACGCTGTCATAGAGTGGAAACAAACACTGAATAACATCTGAATAAATTACAAGATATATTTTATACTTAACATTTTTCAAAAAACACCTCCTGCTGTTAAAGCCCATGCCCCACAAACATCTTCAGTAAAGCAGTGATAAAATCAAGAATAACAACCTCCAAATGATAAATTGGTCAAATTTAGAGAAGCCTAAATAAGCAGTGTTTTCCTTACCAGTCAAACGCAAAGGTTACACACACATGCTCACCAACTGCCCTCTCCTTGTTTTTTGATTATAAAACAATGACTTCATTTGTGTAGGAACTAAATATGAATAAAAGCTATTAACCAAGGTCTAGTAGTTATCTAACAAATATTTTAATTGAATGATGTTTCTACACATGACAGTATTGCATTAGGACTGCTTGAAAAGAAAATATTCACTGCATGCAATTTAAAAAGTTTTTTCTCTCTTTGACAAGGATAGCCTCAAGTGAAATTGATTAGCAGTAAAGAATATTAGAAGAATATATTTATACCATAGTCTATGTTTGGAATGCAAAATAGATCTAGAAAATTTGGCATGGATACAACAATTCAACATCCCTTAGCAGATTATTAATGAAAAGTAATAGAAAATTAATTGGCATCTCTAATTTTTAAAAATGATTTCTTTAATAAGAGCTATTTCTACTGGGCCTTTTTTTTGAAATGAGCAACTCTATTTCAAATATATTATCAAAACCATTTGGAATCATCCTGGAATCTAATCTAAAAACGAACATACCTATCTCTTAAATCTTACCAGGTTATAATTTATTAATTTCCACTTATTGTTAAAAAAAAGTTTAAAGGTAAACTCTGATAGCGACTACCTTGTGGATATAATAATAAGTAATATTAAATAGTTTCATATAATACAGAGCATTCTCTGCTATTTTCTATAATGGTAAATGTGGTAAGAGTAACTTGAGAAGGAAGTAAAGCAGCAAAGCTGCTTGGTTAGTCAAAGCCATCAGTGCTGCGTACAGACAATGTTCAGAATCTGACCTAGGGCATCAATAAAACAACTAAGATATGGACTCTTTCAAAGACACAAAAGCGTTATGTCATTAATGGAGCTTGGATTGTAGCAATGTATTCTTATAAGGTGACAAATTAACCATATGGCTACCTCGTACACAACAAACTAAAATATATTAAACTCTGTGGGGTAAATACACCCACAGGCAAATCTAATATACTGACATTTTTAATACTAATTGAAGCTGATTGATTTACGTATTTTACGTTCTCAACTCTCCAAAATGATGTATTTAATGTTTTATTTTTAAACACAATTAAAAAATAATATATAAATATATACATACTGCAAATGTAATACAGATAACAAATTCATTTAAGCCCATTTATGCACATTAGTAACACACCATGTGGCAAAAAGACTAGGACTACAAGAAGACCCCTTGGCGATTTATTTTATATTAAATCCCTAATGGCCTCTCCTTATCTTTGCAAAAATATGCACGAAAGTCCAGACTATGCAGCCATTGAAATGAATGGTTATTTATTTGCTAAACGAGAACCCTATGTTTAATGTTCCTTAGACATAAGGTAGTCTGGAAAAGTCGCATTCCTACAGCTCCATACATCATTTATTTTACATACCCTAACTTCTCACAACAGGCAGCGGAAAAATATCTCTGAACAGCATTGTAAGTTGCTGAGATTTTTGTTTCCAATTCCATTACTGGAAGATTAAATGTTAACATGTTTACTTGCTTCTTTAGCAACAAAAACAAATTCATGTACCATCTTGGTGCCTGACACGTACATGAATATAAAATGGGAGAAAGTTTGCAAATATCCAAAACTAAAATCAAACAATGGATGAGTATCAAAAGTTCGAACTTACAAATTAATCTCAATTAAATACCAGAGAGAAAGCTTCATGCACTTTAAATTTGTCTACAAAAAAAAAGTACTAATAATTGGAAAGTTCTAAGAGTGTGTTCTTGCTCTTTCAAAGAGTAAAGGTTGTTTTCCCCCTTTGTATAACATGCTTAAAATATGCCACAAAACTCAGCCCTGGACATATTGGTTTTTAATATTCATGCTGACATCGACACACTTTCTTGTCAAGTGATTTTCTATTAAATCACTTGATTTTGGTTCACACAACCAAAATGTTTCAGTTCCAGAGATATCCAATATCTGTAGGTGATAGGAACATAAGCAAACCCACATTGTTCGCTCTTTCCCTCAATGCCTCTCCATCTAACTTCTGACAGCCTCAGATAGTCAAAATCAAGAAGGTTTTCAAGGAGAAATTCCTTCTAAGATGGTGAGAGATGTAAAAGCAGCGTAATGAGATTTCATCTACTTCTTTGAAAATGTTGTGATATCATGGTCTCACACACCACTTTGGGAAGGGTGATACATTGCCTTGGTGCTTCAACTAAACCTTCTAACAGAAGCATTTACAAAGACACAAACACCTAGCATGGAAGAATGTGTGGAATGCGAAAAGGGACAAGACCACCTTCCTTATCTTGGAGGAAGCAGTAACCTATTTTTCTCTATAGGATATATACAGATAAGCAGAACAAGCAGTACTTGTAAGTTGCATTTGCAGGGTCCTGCTTGGGGCTAATTCTTGCCCTGATCCTAGGTAAAAACTCAGCCAATCCCCATGATTTTTTCTAGAAACTCTTAGTTAACATAACTCCCCAGGCATTTCAGTTCACAATAGGAGTCTCAATTTCATAATCAAAATGTTCAACCCCGTGTCGTAGTCAAAACTGCAATCTCAGAGAGGGTTCAGCCTCTCCCCTGCCCCAGCTAGGCTGGCTGCTGGTGGAAGGTGATGTGGTCTCTCTCCCTTTCCTTCTTTCCCCACCTGTTCCTTCTATCCCTCATTTATCTTCCTAGCTGTAGATTCCTGACCCACTTGGGTTGGTGCACAAGGAAGCAAGATGAGGTAAGAGGGGTAGAAAACTTAGCACTTCGCTGTTACTTTCCGGAGTCTGTAAATATTAGACTGTCTGTTCTTCGCAGGTGTTTATACTGACACTTTGTCTCATGGGTCACCTGTGGATCTGTCAGAGCTCCTATCTTCCGTCTCCCCTGGGGCCCTAGACAACTGGAATGCATTTCTATTCCTCATTTCCTAGCGCTTGGGAAGCTGGCTCTGCCTCTCACTTCTCTCCGCCGAGATCTGCATTGTGTTCACTCTAAGTCAGGCCTCTTGGATGAGATCTAAGAAAAATGCACACTGCCTCTCTCACACATGGCCCAGATCAGCCTGTCTACTAGTCTGACAATTTTTCCAGGGTGCAGGCTGCTCAGGACAGCCACCTATTCTACACCCCACTGTGACGCCAGCTAGTCAGCATATTTTTTTCACTTTAGATTTCCACAAGCGAGGTACATGCCCACTGTGTCCCCCAAACTACACGGGGCACACGGGCCTCTCTTTGGCGGGCTTTCCAAACTATTGCCCAGGCTTGGGTTGACCGATTGATGCCCCCGCCCCCTTCCTCACAGGGAACCCACGTGTTTCAAAATTTCTTCTCTTTTCTATTTTCAAATTCCAGTCCTTTCATTCCCTCTAAGAGGGTGAGAGGTTTAAAAGCAGTGTACTGAGATTTCATCTACTTCTTTCAAAATGTGTCATGGTCCCATATCACTTTGGGAAGAGTGAGCTATCGTCTTGGTGCTTCAACATAACCTTCTAACAGAATGTTTCTCTACAAGGTGTCTTCCATGTGCCCTCCAGAGCCAGGCTTTACCTTCCTCCACCCTGTTCTCTGTGACAGCACAGCGACTTTATGGACAGCATTGAGTTTCTTCTGGCCGCTGACTTCCTGTTAGTTTCAGCCAACAGAAAGCCCCAGTGGGTGCTGGGAAGGAGAAAGAGAGTGGGGGCAGCGTGCTTGTTCCTACATTTCCTTTTGGTTGGGGTCAGCATGAACTTGGCCATTCCTTGACCAAAAGGCCCTCTAGAGGTGATCCTTTCTTTTCAACCATTTCCTCCAAGTTTTTTGAAAACTTCTCTCTTCCTCTTCCTTTCAGGCTTAAGGTGGTAACTTCCAGGATGCCACCCTGTTCCTTGCAGTATTCCTCACACTGTCTTCATTTAATAAAATGGGCTGGATACAGTGGCTCACGCCTGTAATTCCAGCACTTTGGGAGGCCAGTCTCCTTCCTCACTCTTTGACTGGCTCCATGACTTCCTTTAACAGATAGAATGTGGCATGATCTTGTGGGACCTCTGAGTCTCAGCCCCCAAAGTTCTCACTTCTGACATCTTCGAAGGTTTCTGTTCTCACATAAGAAGCCTGGGATGAAAGACCACATGGGGAGAGAGGCCCAGCTGCCCCCGCATTTGTTCCAGCCTTCCCAGCTGAGGTCCTCCACCGCATGCAAGTGAGGCCACCCTGCATCAGCCAGTCCTAGCCTGTCCTAGCCCGACTCCTACCACATGAGTCATCTCAGGCAAGACCAGCAGAATCATGAGAATACTACATTGTTTTAGTAAGTTGTGGTGTGGCTGCGCACGGTGGCGCACACTCGTAATCCCAGAAGTTTGAGAGGCGGAAGTGGGAGGATCACTTGAGGTCAGGAGTTCAACAGCAGCGTGGGCAACATAGGGAGACCTCATCCCTACAAATAATTTTTTTTTTAATTAGCTGCTACTCAGAAGGTTGAGGTGGGAAGATCGTCTGAGCCTGCGAGGTCAAGGCTGCAGTGCGCCATGATCGTCTCACTGCACTGGAGCCTGTGTGACAGCGAAAGACTCCGTCTCAAAACAAAATAAAAAATAAAACATAAAAATTCTGGTGTGCTATTGTACAGCAGTAGCTAAAGAAACACGGGCTTTCCTGTTTCTGACACCAGAACTACTAAATTGTGTCCACAGCTGGCTAATTTGTCCAGGCATTTCCGGACTACTATGGACTAGGTAATCAGCAATGGTAACAATTAATTGAGTCTTCTGTGACCTAACATAGAATAATGAAGTAAGAACAGGACTTTTGAATCAGATGTCCCTGGACTGGAATGCCACTTTCTGGTTTCAGGTAGAGTATTTTCTCTCTCTGAGTCTTCATCAACTATAAAATAGATATAATCACCTATGTCATTAGAAGGGTGTCCGAATTTTAGAAGATAATTCATGTAAAGCACCTACCACTGTACTGGGAACATAGTAGGTACTCAATGAAGGGGAGCGCCCTTCCTCAGTATCTGTGTATATGCATGCATCCAAAAGTTGAAACCTGAATCAACTCTCTCTAAACCAGTGGTTCAAAGAGCGGTCTCTGAACCAGCGGCATCAGCATCACCAGAGAACTTACTAGAAATATAAATTCTCAGGCCCCAACCCAGACCTACTGAGTCAGAAACTGTAAGAGTGGGAGAGTGGGGCCTGGAAATTTGTGTTCTACCAAGCCCTCCAGATGACTCCGATGCAAACTAGACTTTAAAAACCACTACTCTAGGCTAAGAGAAATCAGGATAAAAGCAAGTAACAATTTGGATGTTTCTTCAGTTTGCACTTGAAAAATGCTTTCGGATACACTGTTATGGTGTTACTGGACTCCGTGCAGAAAGACTCTAAGGTTTTCTGTCTGTAAACATTTTGGGGATAGGCAGTTTCAAATAATTGCTTTATTTAATTTGACACTTATGAGGGTCTTACCATGTGTCAGGCACCATTCTTTTTTTTTTTTTTTTTTTTTTGAGACGGAGTTTCACCCTGTCGCCCAGGCTGGAGTGCAGGGGTGCCATCTCTGCTCACTGCAAGCTCCGCCTCCCGGGTTCACGCCATTCTCCTGCCTCAGCCTCCTGAGTAGCTGGGACTACAGGTGCCCACCAACACGCCCGGCTAATTTTTTTTTTTTGTATTTTTAGTAGAGACAGGGTTTCACCGTGTTAGCCAGGATGGTCTCAATCTCCTGACCTCGTGATCTGCCTGCCTTAGCCTCCCAAAGTGCTGGGATTACAGGCGTGAGCCACCGCACCCGGCCTCAGGCACCATTCTAAGCTTTTTGAAAATATTAACCCATTTAATCCTCAGGGTAATCCTTGGAAGTAGTTACTAGTATGATGCCATTTCAAAGAGGGAACACACTGAGGTTAAGTAACTGGTGGAGGATCAGAAGCTGGTGTGTCAGAGCGAAGACTCCAACCCAAGTAGATTCCATACCTTTAACCACTACCTCATACAATGTGTGTGTGTGTGTGTCTGTGTGTGTGTGTGTGCGTGTGTCTGTCTCTCTCTCTTAGACAGGGTCTTGCTTTGTTGCCCAGGGTGGAGTGCTGGAGTGCAATGGCATACCACAGCTCCTGCAGCCTTAAACTCCTGGGCTCAAGCCATCCTCCCACCTCAGCCAGCCTCCAAAGTAGCTAGCACCACCATGTCTGGCTAATTTAAAAAAAAAAAAAAATTTCTTTTGGTAGAGATGAGAATCTCCCTATGTTCCCAGGATGGTCTCGAACTCCTGGTCTCAAGTGATCCTTCCACCTCGGACTCCCAAAGTTCTGGGATTATAGGCATGAGCCACAATGCCTGGCCTCAACCTCCCTGTACTATGATCTTTGCTTTCTGTCAAGGAAGGGTCAGCAATTTGCAACACTTCACAAATTCCCTGGTGGTGAGCAGCTACTCAGTATTTCACACCATGATACAATAAAGAGGTAATTATACAAATTATACATAATAATATCATATATGGGGAACTAGAATTTATCTTTTACTTGAAGATTCAAACAGCAGAGTGGTAAAAATGGATTAATGCTCTCTCTTGAGCATCCATTTCATGTTTAATCCTGAGAAACACCCAAGATAGACACAGGGAGAGAGGAGGGACCAGTGTGATGTTCATGGCATTTTCACAGACTGAGAAAACCCAGAGCTGGGACCAGGAAAGGGCCTTAGGAATTCTTGTTTTGCAGCTAGAGGGAGATTCCCTTTACAATTAGGGAGAATTAACTAAAGCTCTCGTCCCACTGGAAGCTGGGTAGCAGAACAAAATTATAAAACAATCGAGCACATACTGATGTCTGTCTGTCATTTTCTCCATTAGAAAGACCTTACAGGCCAGGTGTGGTGGCTCATGCCTGTAATCCCTTCACTTTGGGAGGCTGAGGCGGGTGGATCACCTGAGGTCAGGAGTTCGAGACCAGCCTGGCCAACATGGTGAAACCCCGTCTCTACTAAAAATACAAAAATGAGCTTGGTGTGGCGGCAGGTGCCTGTAATCCCAGCTACTCGGGAGGCTGAGGCAGGAGAATCACTTGAACCTGGGAGGCAGAGGTTGCAGTGAGCCGAGATCACGCCACTGCACTCCAGCCTGGGCAACAGAATAAGCGAAACTCTGTGTCAAAAAACAAAAACAAAAACACCTTCCAGCTTTTTTGCTTTGCTTTGTTTTAAATTTCTAACTTGATGAAAGGTATGTGATGCTTGTGTTGTCTCTGTCACCAAACAAAAAGGACTGTTTACTTGGTTTCAAAGTTTCAAAAGTTAAGAGGCTCATTTTCTGTAACCTCATATTTCACATTGTATCACATTAGGATATTGTGTGGGGATATCCCAACAAGTGCCTTTTGGGTTTGCACATGTCCTTCCCATCTCTTTTGCCCAATCTGAGTCCGGTTGTGCCTCTGGGGCTCCTCCCAATGGTTCAAGGGATTTTAACCTTGATCTACATTTGAAGCTCTCAGCCTATTTTCCAGATCCTCTGATACTCAAACATTATTCTTGCTCCCCTCTCATCACCCAGCCTTCTCCATCTCCTACACACTCTGAAATAATCTGTCAGAAGATCCTCATCCTGCAGTGCTGGCTTACTCTGGATCAAGAGACAAAGACTTCAGCTCTATCTCTGATGGACCGAGTAGGAAGAATCAGGCAAGTGCTTCACTAATTAACTGGATTACACGGTCCCCCCACCACCCATCAGCCAAAGGCAGGCATCCCAGTCTCTGTTGTCACCCTCACAGTCCTCAATGCACGCCTGCCACAGCTTGTTGTACATTGCTCATTATTCTCCCATTTGCATTCTTTCCTGTCTTTGTACAGCATGAGTCAACCCACCAGGTTTCCCAGAGCTTAATCCAGAAGGGACCCAAACACTAGGGGTAAGTCCATTTCACTGCTGCTTTTAACTCAACATCAATAACCATGCTCTCTCTCCTCCCTCCTAGTTCATATTCTTCTCTGTGCCTGGAATGTTTTTCCTTTGCCACCCACCTTCTACCACCCCCTCCTTCACAACAAACCTCATTTACGTGGCCAACTTCTGCATGTCCTTTACATTTTTGTTTCAACATCATCTTCTCAAGGGAGCACTTTCTGATCTACCTCCCCTTCCCAAATTAGGCTATGTGCTTCTTTCGTACAGGTAGTGGCCCATTAGAGCCAATTATAATTGCCAATCATCCGTAAGCTTAGGGAAGACAGAAACCATTGCACTGCAATATTTAGCCTCTATTTCAGGGACATAATAGCTACTCAATAATTTTTTTATTGAAGGGATTGGGAGGGGGAGCTGCATGATGAGAAATTACTTAATTGGTACAATGTATGTCATTTGGGTGATGAATTAAAAGCCCAGGGTTGGGTGCAGTGGCTCACGCCTGTAATCCTAGCACTTTCAGAGGCTGAGGTGGGTGGATCATGAGGTCAAGAAATCGAGACCATCCTGGCCAACATGGTGAAACCCCGTCTTTACTAAAAATTCAAAAATTAGCTGGACGTGGTCGCGCGCACCTATAGTCCCAGCTACTCTGGAGGCTAAGGCAGGATAATCACTTGAACCAGGGAGGCAGAGGTTGCAGTGAGCTGAGATCGTGCCACTGCACTCCAGCCTGGTGACAGAGCGAGACTCCATCAAAACAAACAAACAAACAAAAAATCCTGATATGACCACTATGCAATCTATGAATGTAACAAAATTGCACTTGTAACCCATAAATTCATACATATAAAAAAGGATTTAAAAATAAAATAAATGTTTGATGACAAATGACCATGCTAATGGGTGATTAAGTGGATGGATAAAGTGAGTACACGCGCCCTCCTTGTCAACCCTGGTGTCCCAAGGACACATCAACTGGTCTGATTGGCTGTAGACTGAGCTGGTGGTGTCAATGACTATAGTGTAGGTTGAGAGCTTCATTGTTTGGGCTTCACGGGCAGGAAGGTTCAACATGACTGTTTCCCTTTTGGTTTGGGATAAAAAGCAAGCATTGTTAAGCACCAGAACAATGGAGAATCATCCACAGGTGCGCCTGGCATACGCATTTGCAGAGAAACTGAAAACTCGATTACATCATGGTATCATGAAAAGAATGTTAATCTAAAATGTTGAGGGGCAAAACATAGACACAAATCTTCACTGTCATGAACCACCTTTTCTAGAAGAGTCTTCTAAAGTTCATTTATAACATGAAAATAATAACAGACCTATTTCAAAGGGTAGTCATGGAGGTTCAATGAGAAAATAAAAATCAAATGTAAGGTATATACACTCAAAAAAGGTATGATAGACATTCAATGAGTGTTGGCTACTATTATGTTCATTTGCTAAAATTCAAATTATTCAAGGTATTGACTAGCACCATGCTATGAATACAATAAGCATCAAGTTATCCTTTTGAAGGAATACAAGAAGACAATAATAAACAACCAAAGCTTAGTTGTAGCATCTTACCTGTTTTCCTGTTTCCACCACTAGGCGACACCACTGACCTGTAATAACCCACTCTTCTCCAACAGGCTCAGCACAGCCATCCTTAGCAATCATGTCAATTAAGCAACAGTAAAAGAGATGTCTATCCTACACAGTAACTATCCTAAATTATTCCTTTGTTTGACTCTCCTTATTTCTCTGAGTTGCCACTGGCTATGTGGTATAAATTTGTTTTTTCATTTTAGTGTGTACTAAAAAAAAAGTCTTTGTTACTTAGGGAACCAATTCAGTATTGACCATGGATGGGAAACAGGCACTCTAACACAAATGTAGTCCACTGTTTCACTTTTATATAGATTTCTCTGTCACAAGAAAAGGAAACAATTTTCCTCTAGTTTCACAGCCTGCTTTTCTATGACAGGTTGATACAATGTAGTAATTAACCATTAAAATATTGCATATGATTCTCAGGAGTGTTACAGACAAACTAATTTAAACCAAGGTCAGGTCCCCAAATCAGCAAAATAACTCTGAAGGGAGGGGAGAGAGAATATAAATGAGAAGAAGTAAGCAACAGCTGCTATTAAAAGTAACACTAGGCAGCTAAAACTGGTCTGAGCACATTCCTAAAAATGTAATTAGCCAAATCCTTCCAGAAATTAAACCATCAAAATGACATTATAGTACACTTTAAAAATGTATTTACAGAGTGAAAGAGCAGTCATCCTAGCATATCACTAGGTCCTGAGGGTTTCCCTTCTCATAAAGAAAAATGTAGACAGAATTAGATATTGTGCTATGAAGAAAGTTCCAAGTGTCACATATATTTTGTAAAAAGCTACGTCTTAATTCCCTCAGCAGTGCTAAAGTTGAGAATGAATTAAATCAATAGGCTGGTTTCTGGTTTCTTTGCCCAATTATGGGATGACTAAAATGACTAGAACAAAAGTCTACCAATGACTTTTCCAGATACCAACAGTTATTGGTATCTGGTATCAAAGACAATGAATGAAGATAGAGGTGCTGAACTCTGCCAGTGTCGTGGAGCTTGTTTCTCAGAAAGCCAGACATTGAGACCTCATTTCCTTCATGAGTAAAAGGCCAACTTATCTCCTCCTGCTCAAGGATTTCAATTTCTAGACTTTCTGAAGGTCTAGAAACATACAAATTTTATTTATATAAGGTTCAGTGATGCATAAATGTATTCAAAAATGCTTTCTGACAATATGCCCATGCCCTCAAAGGTGACTGTGAACTTAAAAGAGAAGTCTTAAATAAGGAGCCAGAGATGCCAGAAATACCCAATTTAAAGGGAAAGCCTTAGGCATTTTGGTGACATATGGAAAGACTTTTTCATAGCTTTTTAACCTGCATTACGAAGTTACTAGAAGGCAGTACAGTACTACCTAGGCAGAAGAAGTAGCCGTGAAGAATGGCGCTGTAGTTGCTGAAAAGGAGCATGTGGACATACAGAAAAGGAAAAAGCTGTGCAAAGTGTACTAAGAAAAGGAAAGAGGGGAAGTGATCAAACTGACATGGAAAATCCATGATGTTGTCCAGATGGTATTATCAGAACTCACGGGTATAGTCCAGGATGGTGAAAGCTCGGGAGGAAAATGATAATCCAGGATGCATCATTGCAGAGAGCAAGCTCTGTGTCTCTAGCCGAATAGAAGAGAGCAGAGAGCGGGGAAGACAGGGCTTCCAAGGCATGAGCCTAAGTCCCCAGCATGCATGATGACCAACAAAGGGAGGCTATGGTGGCTGTGATGTTTTGTGTCCAAAAAGAAAAGAATCTAAAGACTAATTATTTAATTTTATTTGTCCTTTAAACACAACCTGTTATCTTAGCTGCAGGGTGGCCCTACTTTCTCTTAATCTGAATTAAAATGGTTAACTATTGGAATACAACACCATTGGCCAAAGTACATGAAACCAACTAAGTAAATTATGAATCAGAAATCAAGGTTCTACTTTCTTCTTGATGGTTAAAGAAATCACAATTCCTTTGTTTTGCATTTTAAAAAAAAACTATGAGCACTTCTACTACGATATCTCACAAAGAGATATACTTCGACTACACACAAATGATTGGCATGCTAAAATTCTAGCGACCTTATGCTTATGCCCAACACCACATAAATTGTACACTAACAGCCCCTGTATATGCCAGACTGTGGTAGGCAAATAACAGAAGGATTTATAGAAGAGAATGTGACCGGAAGCAATTTTCTCTTGATGGCCACCTTCAGCTCCATCCCTCCCCAGATGCACATGTGTCTCTGCACAGCAAGAACTGGAGTCTAATTTCGCAGTGCTGTGCCGGAGCTGACGTGTAACTGTTGGCAAGAGCTGACTGTTAAATTTTCAGGCAATTTGCAAACCCGTTATTTGCAAGTTAAACACAGTCATTATAAAAATTAAATTACATAATTTGTGTTAAGTAAATTATGTTAAAAGCAAAAGTAATACATTCTCAAAACTCACCCCTTCCTAATCGTGCCATTATATCTACTGTTATCAATGTTCTTGGGGTCATTTACATCTGTACAGTAGAAAGGCTATATAATGATATACTTCTGCACATCTCTTCCCAAATCTGTTTTGAAGATGTCTTGTTGGTATTTTGAAATTGGCCATGGTAAGAGCATTTACGCTATGGAAATTGGAAAATACTACAAATCAGAGCTTGTTTTATTGGTTTATTGATTGTCATGACCAGGTGTTGGCAAGCTCTGGCCCACAGACCAGTTCAGCTCACTGCCTATTTATGAACAGCCCATGCACTAAACACATTCAAATAGTTGTTAAGTTCCTCCATAATATCCTCAGTTTGGGCTCCTGGAATGCAAAGCCTAAAATATCTACTATCTGGCCCTTTTCAGAAAAGAATTGCTGACCCCTTGTCTAGACTCGAGAAAGTCATAGAGAAAAACTATACTAAAGATAAAACATAAAAGTGTGTTGTGTCTCTAGTCATCACATTGTGACTAGCATACACACACACACAAATAAGGAAATATTCTTCCAGTATTTGAAAACTATTCTTTAATTCAGCAAAGAAGTCACTTACATTGTTGACAAACAAATGAAGTTCAAGCGTATTTCTTCGTTTCAGTTTCTTGTAAAGGGAGAATCAAAAACATCAACTACATTTTTGTTGCAATTACACTCATTCATCGATTGCAATGCAAGAGTTACACAAAAATTAACTAGTTCATTCTATGAGAATTAATTGGTTTTATGAAATTTACAATAAAAGAATAAAGAGTATACATTGTATACTATATATGATATATTATGTATATCATATATATCCTTTATGTATTTATATGAGACAGAGTCTCTCTCTGTCACCCAGGCTGGAGTGCAATGGCACAATCTTGGCTCACAACAACCTCCGTCTCCTGGGTTCAAGCAATTCTCCTGCCTCAGCCCCCCAAGTAGCTGGGATTACAGGCACCCACCACCACACCTGGCTAATTGTATTTTTAGTAGAGACGGGGTTTCACCATGTTGGCCAGGCTGGTCTCTAACTCCCAGCCTCAGGTGATCCACCCGCCTCGGCCTCCCAAAGTGAAGGGATTACAGGCGTGAGCCACTGCTCCCGGCCATGTATCATATATATCCTTCATATCAGTAATATGTAAGAGTGGGTTTTTTTGAGAACCTGTTGTTAAACATTTACTAGCATACCACTGCTGATTTCCCTTATAATCAATCTGGGCTGGTCTTTGGGACTCACATGAATAACAGAATATGCTGGTAGTGATATTCTGAGACACTTGAGGTTAGGTCACAAGAATTGCAGCTTCCATCTGAGTCTCTTAGAAAACATGTGGCACTCTCTTGTGGCACTCTTTTAGAAACTAAGTGTTATGCTCTGAGGAGCCCAAGCCAGGTGACAAGTACCAATTGAGTTCCCAGTTGACAACCATCTGAACACAACTGCAGGAGACACTCTGAGCAAGAACCCCTCAGCCAAGCCCCCTAAAAACCCATAAAACTATGAGAGATAATGATATGTGGTTTTAAGCCTCTAGGTTTTGGGGGTGACCTGCTACACAGCAATAGATAACTGAAACACCATTTTATTCTGGGGAGGAGACAGTGAAGGGGTAGCTAATTGGGCCCATTGCATCAAGATCCCAGGAATCCAAGGTTGGGGTATTGCAGTCCTGGTTTATTCCATGCCTTTAGTGCAAAAACACACATGCAGGCATGTTGGGGGTGGGGGACTTAATGAAAAGGGAAATGGTTATGAATAATATATGTCCACATTTGCATATAAATCTGAATCACCTAACACTTTTCTTTACATGCATCAAATAAAATACCACCTAATGAAACACTAACTGTACCTATTTCACTCACTACGAGTCAACCATATTTGGGCTTCCTAAAATGGCATGCATCTCCTCCCATAGTTTTCCTCCTTTCTAGATCAAGCCAAATAACTGTATTTGTGGCTAGAGTCACTAAAGTTCCCTGCAGCCTGTTAATGAAGTCGTATCCTCATCATACCTTATTTCACTGTTTCATTCCCATTTCACAGTTGCCAAGGAGAGTCAGTGGAGATTTCTCGGACCTGAAGAGAGTTTATATCTGGGGAGGATCTATGTTTCATATACCCCCGCCCCAATCTTCTCTACCTGCTCTGTGTGAATACATTTTTATCAGAGTGTTTCAGGAGAGGAGGAAGATCCAGAGCACCACCCTATGCCAAAGAAAGCATGAATGCAGAATGTGTAACTTCATGATGGCTAAACCTTGGATCCCTGCTTGTCTGAGTCCATACAGGCTGCAATAACAAAACACCTTAGACTGGGTAATGTATAAGTAATAGACATTTATTTCTTATAGTTCTAGAGGCTGGGAGAAATCCAAGATCAAGGAGCCGGTAGAACTGGTGTCTGGTGAGAGCCTGTTCCTCATAAATGGCACCTTCTCACTGCATATTCACATGGCAAAAGGGACAAACATGTGCCCGCAAGCCGTTTTATAAAGGCACTCATACATTCATGAAAGCAGAATGCTCATGATCCAATCACCTCCCTAGTCCCCTACCTCTTAGTACTACTTCACTGGGGATTAAATTTCAACATATACGTTTTGGAGGGGCACAAACATTCACACTACAGCAGTGCTTATATAATCCCTGTTGCAAAATCATAGGTAGAAAAAGTACTCAGGTATTTTGCACCACTTAGGGAAATACTGTTTATTTACAGAGAATCATAACTAGATAGACCAAGTTTGGTGATTCATTTAAGTCCATTTGAAACTGACCAATAGGTAAAGCAGAGAAAAGTTGTCAACAGAAACATCAAGTTGTCTCCAACTTGAGTTTAGCTGGAGATACAAAATAAGAATTCTGCCAGGTGCGGTGGCTCACGCCTGTAATCCCAACGTTTTAAGAGGTTGAGGCGGGTGGATCACCTGAGGTCAGGAGTTCGAGACCAGCCTGGCCAACATGATGATACCCCATCTCTACTAAAAATACAAAAAATTAGCTGGTCGTGGTGGCGGGCACCTGTAATCCCAGCTACTCAGGAGGCTGAGGCAGGAGAATCGCTTAAACCTGGGAGGCAGAGGTTGCAGTGAGCCGAGATTGTGCCACTGTACTCCAGCCTGGGCAACAAGAGCAAAACTCCATCTCCAAAAAAAAAAAAAAAAAAAGAATTATATTATAAGCATTTCTAGGTAAAGAGATTTTACAGACTGTTTTTGGACATCTGTAGAAGGCACTACCTACATAGAAATTGTAAATATTCTAAATATTATCAGCTTCAGCCACTTAATACAATTTTCCAAAGACAAAGTGCTGTTGCTACTGATATGATAAACCATTCTTTACACAGGGATTTTTTATTCTTTCATCTCGGTTACATCTCATTACCAAGAACCATCATAGCTCAATAGGAACGAAAGTCCACTTTTCTGGGTCCATGTTTCACTCTTTTATCCTGCTAATGTCCTCAAGAAGCTAGGAATTATCCGTTCTAAATTAGTTTAAAATTGTAATTCACACTTCAAATGCCTCACACCGACTGACTGTTAAATCCACACAATCAAAGTTACCTAACTGTATTTGTCATTTGCTTTAAGTGCTTTTGGAATTTTCAACAAAATATGAACTAAGAACTCCTAATTCCCCAGCTACTCGGAGTTTGGTTATTTGGAGTTACTATAGTGCTCAAAAGTAATGCTGTTTTCATTTCAGTAAAAAATCTCTACCATTAAAATTTTTCACTAACTGACTGGGATGCTCTATATTTTGAACACAAATTTGAAAAGTCTAAATCACAGCAAGAAAAACCAGAACACCCACATCCTTGAATTCTAGAGACAGTCTGAGAAAAAAACAGACTTTTTCCTTCCTACACGATCTGTCCTATCCAATCCTTCTTTCCATAATCCTTTTTCCTATTACTTTTATCTACTTGACTTATCTTGCCAAATCTTCTCTGTATCAGGCACCAATAATTAGCTTCACAATGAGCACCTAGAACTTGGATGATGTTTATAGTTCAAAAATTAAAATGATTTTTTCAGGAAGCAAAGGTGTGAAGACTAAGAGGAAGAAAGTTTGGTACAAAGAGTAGGGAAAGAAGAATGCTAACCAAGGATTGCTTAAGGATGTCTAGGCTGTCTCACACCCTGAGTTTGGGGCAATGACTGATAGCTGATGACTTACTAGTGAACCCCTGAGTGGGCTCAAATTTTAATTAGTCTTGCATGCTGGCACCATGACCCAAGCAGTATACACAGGGCTAGAATAGGACTGGCCTGGGATTTGGGTCCTGGCTCTACAGATTAGAAAAATGATTTAACCTCTTTAGATTCCAATGTCCTTACCTCTAAGATAGAGATTACGGCAGACACTGGCTAATTATTTTCCAAATTGGTTCCTTTTCATGGGCACATCTATTTGATGACATTTATCAGCCTCCCTCCAGTTACATGTGACCATGTGACTGACCAATGAAATATGAGCAGAAGTGATGAGTGTCACAACCAGACCAGATCCATAAAAAACTCCACCCTTGGCCCTCCAAGCTCTTCTCCCTGTTGACAGATAAACTGGAGATGTCCTCCTGGGCAACCTTGGAAACCACATATTGAAGATAGTCTCTGAATCACCCCTGGCCACCTGACTGGGAACACCAAATAGGATTGCTACATGAGTGAAAAATAAACAATTTCTGGGCTGAGTCACTGAGACTTGTTTATCTGTTCCAGCTGCTGGAGCTACCTTCACCAATACAGGGGTAATCATAGTACCTTTTACTGGGAGGATTAAGTGAGATAATGCTTACTCAACTGCCAGGTACACAGTAAGCACTCACCATCAATTGTCAACTCTTACTGTAGCAAGGAAGAGTTTACAGACCTGAACCCAGAAAGAAATGGATGCACTCAGGATTTAGAACCTAGAGGAGAGTTTTCACATATTTCTATTAGTTGGGCAAAATGGCTTTGAAAAGTCATCTTTTCAAAATATTTCAATATGCAAATCATATGCTCACCAATATGCTAAGCAATATGCTAAAGATTTACTAGTGATTTGCTGACCAAAATCAAATCATTCACATATTTTGAAAAGGTGAACTTGTTCAAGACCAGTTCAAAACTAACGTATGCTCCCCCAAGAAACGCTATGCACTCTTTCACAAAATAAGAGTTAAATACTCTACAGGTACTTTCATCTTGGCCACCAACAAACTCCAAGCTCAATGAGAAATCATATTGTGCGCATAAAATTGGTAAACCAGATTTCAGACTGGTGCGCTGAGTCTCAAATCCTTGGTTACAGTGGCTCACTTATGCTTCACTGAGGCCTGAGTAAACGTTCCCTTTTGTCAGGAAGGAGTTTAGCAGTGATCTTGGGAATTCATTCTGGTCTGTGCTTTGAATGCTAATGGAAAACGTTAGTATTTTCCCCTGGGCAGTACTCCAAGGTGCAGTATGGCTGGTAATCTCTGTGCAGGGCAGAATGAGTCAGCGGCCTCTGAGTCACTTTACCAGGATGCATCCCCAGGCTTCACACAGCAGAGTGGCTGGTCATGAGGAGGTCTGAGGTCCAGAGCACAGCAGAACAGCCCAGAAAGAAAGAGAGAAAACGGCCCTGAACAATTCCCTCAGACTCCAGTTCTGAAGAAAGGAGATAAAATGCCAACAGCTGAAAGTCCTCACCATTACTCATTTAAAGGAAATTGATATGAAATAAAAATGTGGGAGCAACAGATGAAATATGCTTACCAGGCAGCAGGTTCATACAGGCAATCTTAAAATTTTAAGTTTTATTCTTTTAAGTTGTCTGAAAAATGACTACTTTCACAGTAGTATACATTAGGGGTTGAATTTTGTCCCACAAAAACTTTTATGTTGAAGTCTTAACTCTCAGCACCTCAAAATGTGACCTTATTTGGAAATAGGGTTGTTGTAGACATAGTAAACTAAGATGAGGCCAGGCGCCATGGCTCATGCCTGTAATCCCAGCACTTTGAGAGGCTGAGGCGAGTTGATCGTTTGAGCCCAGGAGTTTGAGACCAGCCTTGGGCAACATGGCAAACCCCATCTTTACAAAAAATGCAAAAATTAGCTAGGTGTGGTGTGCACACCTGTAGTCCCAGCTACTCAGGAGGATGAGGTGGGAGGATCCCTTGAGCCCGGGAGGTGGAAGTTGCAGTGAGCCTTGACTATGCCACCGCACTACAGCCTGGGCAACAGGGCAAGACCCTGTCTCAAAAAAATAAATAAATAAACTAAGATTACTAGATGGGTCCTAATCTATTATGTATCCTTATGAAAAGGGGAAATTTGAACACAGAGACATGCATAGAGGGAAGGTGATGTGAAGATGAAGGCAGAGATCCAGGTGATGCTTCTATGCACCAAGAACACTACAGATTGCCAGCAAACCATCAGAAGCTAGGGGACAGGCATGGAGCAGATTCTCTCCCACAGCTCTTGGAAGGAACTTATCCTACCAACACCTTGATCATGGACTTCTAGCCTCTAGAGCTGTGAGACAATAAATTTCTATTGTTTAAGACGTCTAGTTTGTGGTTCTTTGTTATGCCAGCTCTAGCACACTGATACAGCACATACACAAGAATAAATCATACTGCAATTGATCATAATAAAAAGTGATCAAGTCAGTGCATGGCTATTGTCCTTCCTGAGTAAAGACGCTAATAATGACTAACAGTCTTTTGGGAGATGCTTAAAGAAGATGTAATAACATTTGGTGTCAGCAAGGGAACCATTAATGTACTGCCGTGAGCAACCTTGCTTCAGTGGCACTTCATTAGAATGAAAAGATGTTTCTTCCCCTTAACGTTTTAATATACTGCTTTACTAGGGAGTAAACTAGGCCCAAGAAGTATAATCATTACCAGTTCTGCTGGCAAGGGAATAAAGGCAACGTTTGCTCTTTGATATCCATAAATTCTCTTCTGATGATCAAATCAACAAGCAACAAAAAGGCCACAAAGGATCAGGTGTAACAATAATCAACAAAGGGGATTCCAATATGTCATGTGCATTCCCCTACAAGACGCATGCTACTTTCACACTTGGAATGGCTTGGAGGCTGAGCGAAATGAGACTGCAGTTATCTTTTCCCACAGTCCCCTTATTAAGAAGAGCTGCCCCTCTGGCCATGCCTCTGATAAGGCCATTTCTACACACCGCCCCTCAAAATCTCATCCATTCTGACTTCCTGTACTGAGCAAAGCATTGAAACTCTATTATTGTAATTACTTGCTTTTTATGTATTTCATTCAGTAACTTATATAACAATGAATATTTGTGAGATAACTACAATAAAAATGAGAGACAAGGGGTTTAGAAGCTTTCTTCTTATCAGAGTGCCAGATAACCTATAACTATTGAAGGCAGTGGTTTCTACCTCCCAAACTCAATGGTTCCCTCTGAAGAGCATGCTGTGTATGTTACAGGGAGATAAATCTTTCTAATTTTCTGAATACTTCTACCCAAGAAAATTAACTGGGTCATCAGCCGTATAAAGGCCATGACTTACACAACGGTAGAATTACAGCATTGCAAAGAACCATTGAAAATGCAAGGAATCTTCATTCCCATATCCCCGACATGCTGCAGAACCTATAGTTGATTTCTGCCAGTGACAACAGCTAACGACTTTGCAAAGCCTCCCACTCCGTTTTTGGAGAGCGGGATAAGCATACTTTCTATAAATATGTGGGCCATTTTTCATCTGTTTGATGTTATCCTTCAACCATAGTTGTCTGGAAGAAACTGGTTGGGAGAGGAAAAAGTAGGCTGCTTTGGATGCCTAGCTAAGTGGCTTTGCTTTCCTAGCTGATTTATTTAAATCCAAAAGGAAATATAAATCAGATAGCAAAGGGGCGAACTGCAAACACCCATAAGTATTAACTAAATATTTGCATTTACTAAGCATCTACTATGTGCCATCACTGTTACAGAAAATTGAAGAGAGAGAGAAGTCAGATACCATCAGTACCCTCAATTAATTTAAAATACTATCAGACCATGATTAGAAATATTAAACAAATTCAAAAGCAACGGAAGATCTAATGTAAAGAGTGAAGTCCTTAGTTGGTCACCTAGACTACATTTAGCTAGAGTTCAGAGGGTGGTAATAAAAAATAGTGAATCTGTAAGAGTTATCATGATGCACCTTGGTTGACCATGCTTTGGAGGATGAGCAAGATTCGGAAAGTCATAGGAACTAAGAAGGTTTCTTTGAGAATACACCTAGATTCAAAGAGCAATTATATAACTGTTCCAAAATCCACAAAATAAGATTGTGAGGATTCTGTCAATATTTTTTAAAGTGAGGTGAATGGGAATGAGAAAGGAATGCTGAAATATAATCAAATATGAGTAGGGATTGGGAAAATACCACTGCATCACAGGACAATCTACAGAGAAAATTAAACTCTGACATTAACTTGGGAATTTTTCCAGCAGACAGATTGGATAACTGATTTGCATTTTTTCTTTCAAGGAAGATACAGGATGTTACTAAGGAGGTTTTTTTTTTCCACTTCTCAGTCATCTTTAATATCCCCATTATGCAAAAGTGAAAAGTTCTCATTCAGCCTATAAGAGTTTAAACGGTGTACCCTTCTTTATTATACACAAATGTCCTTCTCCTTTCCTCCAAGATCATATAACACTTTCAGAGATGTGCTTAACCACCTGATTAATTACTGGACCTCTGTAAATTACTTTTAAGATTAAGATGATTATTTTATCACTTATTCTGCTTGATAGACATTTACAGTTTAACACATCTGACAAAGCCATTTGCATACCCCTATAATATAAATTGAGGTACATTAAAGCTACAGTAAGTCTGTAATATGAATAGCCTTAAAATAATTTGCTAATTACAGACAGTTCCCTAAGCAATTACAAGACATTCTATGTTAATTTAGGAAGGAATTCCAAACAAGGCATTTAAAACCTAATAAGATGCCATTAAATGAAGGAAGACAGAGGAGAGGGGAACAGAGAAAGAAAACCCTAAGGCTTGAACTAGTAGAAATGATTCTTAGAGCTACTGACCCTTGCAAGATCCATGTTTTCCTTGGGTTCTTAGGCACAAAGCAGAGTTCTAATTGATGGTGATTATATAGTTACTACCTCACAAATTGAATATATTTGTTGAATTGATTCACATCAATAACTAGTCATATGGAGCACTTATCAATCTGAAAGTCCATAGAAACAGTTGAGTCAATTTATCAAGTGCATACAATGAGAACATGTTCTGTAAACTGTGAGGTGCCACCAAACGTCACAGTTTGCCTCCTAGTTTTCATACAGATTTATAAGCTGAATTATAGTGCGTATGAACTGGAAATAAATTTGACAAAAAGATAACGAAAAGAAAGCACCTGGCTTGCTCTTGGGTTTTCTGAGGATGTAGACACCAATATGAGTGCCTGCTATTCCAGAGAAATATACACATTGATATAGTCAACATCACGATGAGAAAAAGAATAGGTCGGGTGCGGTGGCTCACGCCAGTAATCCCAGCACTTTGGGAGGCCAAGGCAGGCGGATCATTTGAGGTCAGGAGTTCAAGACCAGCCTCACCAATATGGTGAAACCCTGTCTCTACTAAAATACAAAAATTAGCCAGGAGTGGTGGCGGGCGCCTTTAATCCCAGCTACTCAGGAGGCTGAGGCAGGAGAATCACTTGAACCCAGGAGGTGGAGGTTGCAGTGAGCTGAGATGGTGCCACTGCACTCCAGCCTGGGTGACAGAGCAAGACTCCACCTCAAAGAAAAAAAAAAAAAAAAGAATAGCAACACACAATTCTAAAAACCAAAACACAAATTCCTATAGAGCATATTTTATCTCCATAAACTCGACCTGAGAGCTAAGTGCCCAACCAAATGTAGATAACCTGGTAAAGACAATACAACAGTAAAGAAATACACAGACTTCTACAAATGCACAAATGTGCCTCTGTAAAATATAGTTCTCATTAGTTAGGTTAATTAAGATTAACATATAAGTCATTGAAAACTCCCAAAGTAGACAAAAGATAACTCACCAAGGAAACACACAAAGACAAAAGTAGCATTCGCTCTGAGCCATTCAGTTAACAGTTTGGAAGGAGGTTCCTTGTTAAGTAATACTTGAGTTGTCACCACTGATTACCAAAATGGCATGCATTCAAATAGTTTTGAAGATCAAAAGACAACTTGCTTTTTTTTCTTTTTCCTTTTTTTTTTTAAGAAAAGTTCTATGAACAATACAGGGTGGTACACAGAAAATATGGAAGTGAACCTAATCACACATATCATAATTGCTATTAAACAGGTTAAATATACACCCACATCTGAGTGTTTGTTTTAGGCTTTGTTTTACTGAGATGAATGAAAGAGTATTCATCTTGAGAATCCAGGTTTGGCATTTTTCATTGACTTAGCATAGTGTTTTCACCCAAATAATAACCTGCCACTATATTCCAAGTCAAATGTATCACAAAGAAGCAAACGACTACCATGGACTTATCCAATGGAGAGAGTTAAATTCCAGTTGCTCAGACTGCAATTGTGGGAAATCAATCAATGCTAAAAAAGCATTCCCACCCTTACCTCAAGGTTCATGCTCACAGTACTAATGGCCACTTTTATTTCTCCATCTGACAGCTCCTTTAGATCTTTCAACATTGTCTGTTCAATACTTAAACCTGTGGATGATAGGAAAAAAAAACATTATGTTATATTTGAGGGATTTTTTTTGTAATATCAAGCGATGTTTTTAAGAATTTACTCTGTAAATTTCATTCTTTGCCCCTCAAATGTCACTTTTATCCACAGTAAACACACACACACACACACACACACACACTAAGGCAATAATCACATCACGTCTGCATCAGTTAGGATCCCAATAGGAAAAATGCACCTCTTTTGCTGCAAAAGAAGATGTGTTAATGGCAGGACACTTACAGAGATGTGGGCTGGGTGAGAAAGTGAATAAAAGATGACAAGGCATCCAGAGACTAGCAAAGGGACCCAGAAAGAAAACAGAGATCTGTAACTTGAGAAGACTGGCTGCAGAAACTTCCACCTAAACAGGAAGAAGGCAAGGAAGATCCACTACAGTCTCATTCTTCTCCTTGCCTCCATCCCTACCTGTTCCTAACTCTTCCCATTGGTCAAACCCAACCAGAAGCCAGTGTTGTGGGAGCCCACAAGATTAAATACTTAGGGGTCCACCTCTGGAGCCCCAGAGCAGACAAAGGCAGGGAATGAAAGGGTGGAGGTGGACAAATGACGAAAAATTAACACCATGCAAACTAGTTAAGTAATATCAAAGAAAGCCAAAACTGGCTTTCAGGCTGCATTTAGGTAAGCCCCCATGTTTTCTAGTATAATTTCATTCAAAATGCACTTTACAAATGTGACTCGTAAGACTATCTTAATTAAGTTGCTTACCCTCGTAATAGGCTCTGACAATAAGAGTTATTAAATTCCCTAATTAATGGGAGTAATAATCCAGAATGGCTAAATTATCCAGAACTGCATAGTTGTAGTCAGTTGACCAATGGAACTCAATGAAATCTATCACAGTAAAGCAGCAAAGGATCTGGCTCGACATTTAATTCTCACGCTACATTATTACATCTGATTAGGCCTACTCTCTTGGGAGGAAGATCTATAATAAAGCCTGGTAAAGCACTGCACCCTTCCCAGACGTATGTTAAGGCTTCAGAGACCACTGCTTGCACTACCTACTTACAACGCTCTGTCAATCACATGAGGAAACAGACAGGCACTAAATATTTTTCTTTGACTCAAAGACTGAAAAGCCACAATCTTTCACAATGCAGCGTAAAATGATTCATTGAAGACATTGTGACATTAAAAGTTTGGTGTCATTGTGAAAATGAATGACAAAACACATTCCCTTGTGCAGCATACACACAAGGACATGCACATCTATGCATAGGTAACAGAAGGTGCAATGGACACTGCAAAGGCCCCACCCCGTTTCCTCAAACTTTCCCTTCCCAGTGCACCCAGCATGATGCTCCACCACCAGCACCTGCCTCTCTTTTCCTGAGGGCTTTCCTTGGCCACCAGAGCCTACACTGGAGAATTAAGGCCCCCTGGGTCTGAGTAGCCCACACTCTTCCAGTGGTCTGCTGGTAAATGTTTAATGGCCAGTAACAAATCCTGATTTGTAGTGTTTGTCAATTTCAGGGATCTAAATACTCCTACCATGGCTGATCTCAAGCTACCAATCATCACTCAACTCACAAAATTCCTGAACATTTAACCATCAGCTCCTGGAGCCCAGATGAGCACACCACTGCATCCCTCAGGTGGGACAGAGTTTACACTCTTTCTCATGGTCTCTGGTGGGATTAAGCTCTGGTTTCCCATGGAGCCAATTTGCTTGCTGAAGCATTCCATTCCCCTATCAGTGTTGACTGGAACCACCTCCCACATAAACCACTTTGCCTCAGGCTCTGCCCCCTCCTGCCCCTGGGGATGGGGTTCCTGAACTAAGAGAGAAAGTTATGTAATTTAGTGTTTACATCTTAAAGACATATAGGCTGGGTTTAGGCCTTGCCTGGCCACCTGCCGGCTATGTGTGTTTGATGTTGGGAAAGCAATGAAGGCTTTCTGCACTTCAGTGTCCTCCCTCACCTGCAGACTGGGACGTCAAAGCACTGACTCTTGGGGTTGTCATGAGGAGGACTCAGCAAGAACATCCTTGCCAAGCTATGCCATCAAAACCTGTATACAGTAGGTATCCAGTGAATTATAGCCTTTTGTTATTGTAAAACAATAACAAAATTGTCCAGGAAATTCACTGTCCTGACAAAGCCTAGACTCTGACAAGAGTTTCTTCAACATGGCCATCTTCTCACTCATTTCCTTCACAAACTAACTGATTTATGAAATCCCATTGTGCTTGATATTGCTCCTTTCATCTTCTCAAAATAGAATCCTATCAGCATAAGGATTGCATGTAATAATGCACCTGAGATGTGCACTAGAGACATGAATTAACCACACATCCAGACACAAAGGCCTCGGAGGAGAGGCCACAGTACAAGCTGTCTGTTTGCAGGGGAGTCAACATTATGTGCCTGAAAACCTTCCACCAGCACAAGCAATAGGAAGAAGGTGAAACACATTCAAATGTACCTTCTCAGCTGGGCATGGTGGCTCACACCTGTAATCCCAGCACTTTGGGAGGCCGATGCAGGTGGATGACTTGAGGCCAGGAGTTCGAGACCAGCCTGGCCAACATGGTCAAGCCCTGCCTCTACTAAAAATGCCAAAAATTAGCTGACTGTGGTGGTGCATGCCTGTAATCCCAGCTACTTGGGAGACAGCCATGAGAATCACTTGAACCCAGGAGGTGGAGGTTGCAGTGAGCTGAGATCATGCTACTGCACTCCAGCCTGGGGGATAGAGTGAGACTCTGTATAAAAAACAAACAAAGAAACAAATATACCTTCTCAGGTCTGATGAGGCTCCATGCCACAAACCATCCCTACTCGGGAGGGACAAGAGAGCTGGGGACAGAGTCACTCACCCTGAGCACTGAACTGGGTCTCCTGTAGGACGTTGATGATGTCCTCTCTTGGAGGCAAGTTAGGAAATTTTTCTTCCAGGATAGAAAGAATTTCCTCCTGCTTCTCTGAGATCTTCTCTGATTCCATGGTCATCCACTTGAAAAGAATGCTACCTGAAAGGTATGAATAAAAATGCTCTTAAAGCTTTCCAGCCAAGCCAGAACAGGGGCCAAGAAAATCAGTGTTTCCTGGCCTCTCAATCTAAGCTTTCCATTTCTGTCTCTCACCTGGACCAGAGTCCTCCACACGTAACATTCAAGAGCCAATTTTTAGAAAACAATTGAACCATCATCCAGCTTCATTATTCTCCAAGTACTGCTCTCTACAACTTAACTGACCCTAGCATACTCTATGGTACAGAATTCACAGATAAAGGAAAAAAATGTATAGATTCCTCCAACCCCACACAAACACACAAAAAGATATGCATTGGTCTTAAATGATTTCAAAAAGGAAGTTAGTGGTAAACTATTTAAAAGTCTAATCAGCCTTATTTCCTTTAAAGGACCAGAGAGAATACTGTTTCCACTCATTATATTATTAATTTTACATACAAACTTCTTCCTTTTCACACTAAATGAATGTATAATCCCACAGTCAACAGCTGAGGAATCTGACAAGGTGGCTAACCTGATGTCCATTTCTGATCTCCCAAGCATCACACACAGTTTTAAAGTCATTTACAATTATCTAATTATAAGGACTCACAAGCTGGGTCTAAATCACAGGTTTAAATTACAAAGTAATTTTCCAGTGTGAAGGACCTTGCACAAACTCCTGTGACTTCTGTGGATAATCTCATCTTGAAAGGGAGGAGTTAGCACCCCATACGTACTCTTACTCTTCCCTGCATTCCAAGCCCAGATTAACACAGAGTCACCGTGGGAGAGAGAAGTTTCGCTTAATGACAAATGATTAAGCTCTCTAAAAATCCCCAAATCTGTTGACTAATCAAAGTACTACCGTCTCTGTTTCAGTGTAGCCTTAACGCCAGTCATGGGGGAGGGAAAATGGAAAATAAATAAAAGAGGAAAGAAGGTAAAAGGGGAAATAAAGTATCCAGTGAGGGAAAACTATGGTACCCAATCCAAACACATGGCCTGAGACCTACAGAACCTAGAGATGAGGTCTACATTTACCATCAAACATGCTGGAAAGTCCCAAGCAAGTCGTCTGGCCTCCGTTTCCAGCTTCCCATTTTTAAAACAGGAATAATACTGCGTTCCCAGCTCACAGTGTTACACTAAGCATCAAATGAATGTAAACATCATAAAGAAAAGTAAATATTGCTAAATATATTTAAAGCATTTCATCCATTCATTCCTTCACAAACAATTACTGAGTGCCTTTTATGGGCCAGGCAGGGCTCGATGCTAACGATTCAAGATTAGGCTAGAGATAACCTTGCCTCTTGAAGCTCACGGGAGATTAGAGGTTACAAATAAGTAAGCACAGACATTTTCAATAGCAGAGAATAAGAAATATTATGGGTGAAATACATAGTACTCTGAATCTAGGCCAAAATCTAGGGTTCAGAGGAGTCTTCCTAGAGAAAGTTAACCTAAGCTGAGCTTGAAGGATAACTAGGGACTTAAGGCAAAGGCAAGAGGGAGGTCATGATCCAGAAACAGCCTGTGCAAAGGCACTGAGGTGGGAGGGAATTGGGCCAGTTCAAGGAACAGAAAGCAATTAATTACAGGTAGATGGTATGATTTTAGCAAGGGAAATGTTGAAAAATTAGGTTGGAGAGATAGAAGACGCGGGACCATGAAGGGCCTTACAAGCCGCCTTAAAGTTTGTCTTTTATATTTTAAGAGGGATGAGGAATCTTTCAAGAGTTTTAAGTAGGGAAAGTAACATGCTCACATTTATGTTTTATAAGAATCACTCTGGCTATCGTGCAGAGAAAAATTTAGATAAGGAATATGGGGAGAATCAGTAAGGAGGCTGTTTTGGATAAGAAAAAAGGAAAGAACAGTCAGCACACAGAACTAAACAGATTCCATTTCAACAGTCATTTGAAGGTGGAGGGCAGCCAGCTGGATTTTGTGTATACCCTGTGGTCTGTCAATCTCTGACATAAAACTCATACTATAAAGATTATTTTTCCAGCCGGGCGCAGTGGCTCATGCCTGTAATCCCAGCACTTTGGGAGGCCGAGGCTGGTGGATCACCTGAGGTCAGGAGTTTAAGACCAGCCTGCCCACCATGACAAAACCCCGTCTCTACTAAAAATACAAAAAATTAGCCAGGAGCGGTGGCGGGCACCTGTAATCCCAGCTACTCGGGAGGCTGAGGCGGGAGAATTGCTTGAATCTGGGAGGCGGAGGTTGCAGTGAGCTAAGATCACGCCACTTCACTCCAGCCTAGGAGACAGAGTCTCACTCCGTCTCAAAAAAAAAAAAAAAATTCCCCTCTTTATTAAGGCAATGGTAAATATGAATTTCAGAAAAGATCTTCATCTACCTCTCGCTCTGATAGACTGCTTGTACTAAGAACAAGGATAAAAGCTAGATCAAGTTTTTAAAAATCTGTGAAAGTATCACAGAGTTACCCAAGTAACTGTCTTGGAAGCTAAGGTCCTGGAGAGAGGGTAAGTGCAGAGAAGTGAGCCCAACATTTGGCGTTGCTTTTCCTCTTAGGATATTTGCTAATTCATAAGTGATAAAATAAGCCAATAGGCTGAAAAAATTAGCAAATCTAACAGAAGTTTAACAGCCTATGGAGACAAAAACTAAAGTTTAGGGCCCTCTACAGAAAAGCAGTATTAGTTAAGTAACCCGGTTTTGAAACAGGACCCCTAGAGAGTTATATCCTAGGACAAGGGTTGGAAAACTACAGTCTGGAGATAAAATCTGGCTAATTGTCTGTTTCTATAAATGAAGTTTTATTGGAACACAGCCATGTTCATTAATTCGCATATTGTTTATAGATGCTTTTGTACTATATTGACAGAGTTGAGTAGTTTCAACAGAGACTGCAGACACACAAACCCTGAAATATTTACTACCTGGACCTATACCAACCCCTGCCCAGGGAGAAGGGTGAAGCAAAAATTGATCAGTCTTCCTGAGGACCAAAATCCTGATTTGAATTGGCTTAAGCAGAGAATAGTTTTGTTTTGTTTTGTTTTTAATCTGCCACTCTTCAAACTGCCTTTGGGGTTCAAAAGTAAATCCTCTTGAGAGCAAAAGAATTTTATCATCTTAAGTCTCATCATCTCTACATTTTTCATATACACTATTTAGCCATCCATAACAAATTACCAATCATAAAGGAAATAGAAGAAATGACTGGAAACTCTAGAAGAATAAACTCAAGAGGAAAAGAATAGAAACAGAATCAGAGGGGATTTTAAAAATAGCTGAAGAATTACAATAGAGAATTAGAATCTGTAAGTAAAATAATCAAATGAAATTTTGAAACTGTCAATTTAATAACTTAATTTAGAACTCAAATGTTTTTACAGCAGATTAGATGCATGGGGGAAAAGATTAGTGAATTGGAAAATAGGTCAGAAGAAAACAACCATACTGAAGCATGGAGAGAAAAAGCGATGAAAAATACAGAGATGAGCTTAAGAGAGATGGAGAAATGGAGCAAAGTCTAACAGATAGGCAGTAGTTCCCCTTGGAAAGGAGAGAATGGAGCTGAAGCAATATTTGAAAAGGCAATTGGTATACTAATTTTTCAAAATTAATGAAAGACATTATTCAAACGTTAAAGAAAAACTGTGGGTTGGGCACGGTGGCTCACACCTGTAATCCCAGCACTTTGGAGGTGGAGGTGGGTGGATCATTTGACGTCAGGAGTTTGAGACCAGCCTGGCCAACATGGTGAAACTCCATCTCTACTAAAAATACAAAAACTAGCCAGGCATGATGGTGGGTGCCTGCAGTCCCAGCTACTCTGGAGGCTGACACACAAGAATCACTTGAACCTGGGAGGCAGAAGTTGCAGTGAGCTGAGATCATGCCACTGCACTCCAGCCTGAGCGATAGAGTGAGACTCAGTCTCAAAAACAAAAATAGAAAAAAAAAAAAAAGAAAAAGAAAAACTATGAGCCCAAATCAGGATAAAGATGAAGACAAACACCTCCAGGTGCCTGACAGTAAAACTGCTAAAAAAAATTACAGAGAGAAAAAAAAAATTATACCAATCAGAGTAAAAAGGGCATTAAAAGTATGACTGACTTCTCCACTAAAATGATGAAAGTCTAAAGACAATGGAATTATATCTTCAAAGGGCTAATATAAAATAATTGCCCATCTAGAATTCCATACTGAGTGAAAAAAAAATTTTTTTTTTTTTTGAGACGGAGTCCCGCTCTGTTGCCCAGGCTGGAGTGCAGTTGCGTGATCTTGGCCCACTGCAAGCTCCACCTCCCAGGTTCACGCCATTCTCCTGCCTCAGCCTCCCAAGTAGGTGGGACTACAGGCACCCGCCACCACACCCAGCTAATTTTTTGTATTTTTAGTAGAGATGGGGTTTCACCATGTTAGCCAGGATGGTCTCGATCTCCTGACCTTGTGATCCGCCCACCTCGGCCTCCCAAAGTGCTGGGATTACAGGCTTGAGCCACCGCGCCCAGCCAACAAATTCTAAAAGAAGGCAAAATAAAGGCATTTCAGAAAAAAATGAAAAAAAGCTGAAAGTATGTATCACAAGATCTACACCAAAAGAAACAGTAAAGGCAGAAAAAAATTATCTCATAAGGAAGCAAAGAAATGCAGGAAGAAAAGAAAAACATTGGACAATGTAAATATGTGGGTAAGAATAAATTCAACATTCACTATATAAAACAATTATAGTAATATTTTAAAGAGTTTAGAATTATAGTAATATTTTAAACAGTTTAAAATATTATATATGGATAATTAAAATACATTTTAATAGTAACAAACTGAGGAGAGGCTAAGTAGGAGAAGGTGTTTTAGGTTCTTTGTCAAGGAAATGATAAAATTATCAATTTATATGATATTTTAACTGTATGTTGTAATTGCTATCATAACCACTAAAAGTATCAAAAACACTTATTTAGTATATAGCAGTAAAGAAATGAGAGGAAAAGAAGAAAATGTGTGACAAGTAGGAAACAAACAGCAAAATAATAAATTTAAACCAGATGTAACAGCAATTACATTAAACACAGAGACAAAGCACTTCGATTCAAAGATAAATATCATCAAACTGAATTTTAGAAACCAAAATGACAATATACTGCTTACCAGAGCACACCTTAAATATAATCATCGGAAGGTTGAAGGTAAAAGGATAGAAAAATATAAACATGCGAACACCAATCACAAGAAAGTTAGTGTAATATGCTAATATCAAATAAAACGGACTACAAAACAAGAAGAATTACATGAGATTAAGATAAATATTTCTGTATTAATAAGAGGTCAATCCTCTGGAAGATACATCAATTCTAAATTTGTATGCACTAACAGCATAGCTTCTAAATATATAAAGCAAAAACTGAAAAGACTAGATGAAAAATGAGATAAATACACAGTCACAGTGGAAAATTTTAACACATCTCTCGCAGCAACTCTAAGAACCAGCAGGAAAAAGTATGCAAAAATATAGAACATTTGACCACCATGAGTAACAAACTTGACCTAATTAACATATATTAAATTGTTACCAACAGTGGTGGACTATACTTTCTTTTCTAGTGCAAATGAAACATTTACCAAAATTGACCATCTGTTGAAGCAGAGTTTAAGTTCTAATAAATTTCAAAAGGTGGCCACTATAGAGTTATAGTCTGTGGCTACTTGAAAAATAGTCTAAAAACAATAACGAAGTAAAAACAATGCACTTCTATATAACTCATGGTAAAAGAAGAAATCACAATGTAAATCAGAATATATAATACTTTTAACTAAATGAGAATGAAAATATGACACTTTAAATTGTGAGATTCAACTCAAGTTGTGCTCTAAGGAAATTTTATACCCTTAAAAGCATAAGTGTTAAAAAAAATACATACACATTAAATTCACCTAAAAAAAAGGTAGAAGGACAAATATAATAAACACAAGGCCAAAAGTTAAAGATGAAGGAAACAAACACATATGGAAGAAATCAATAAAACAAAACTTTGATTTCTGGAAAAAACTAATATAAGGAGTTTTGAAAACAATTCAAGAAAAAAAGAGACAGGCGAGAAAGAAGACATAGTTTACCAATATTAATAATGAAATCATGACATAACTAGATTCTACTGACATTAAAAGATACTAACAACTTGGTTTCAATAAGTTTTAAATTTTAGAAGACATGGACACCACTAGAAAAATTCAACTTGCCAAAATTGTCAGAAAAAGAAATAAAAAACTGGAATAGTTTTGTATCTATTTAAAAATGAATCCATAGTTAAGTCCATAATTCCAAATATTTAAGAAATGTTAATTTTACACAAATTATTACAAAGAATAGAAAATGAGAGATTTCCCAAAAGTCTAAAGACAATGGAATTATATCTTCGTTTTATGAATTTTATGAATCTAGCAAAACCTTAATACCAATTAAACTAATACTAGTTTTTAAAACTAGTCCCAACTCAAATTCAACAATTTATAATAGGATATTGCATAGCCACCAAGTAGGGCTCCCCCAAGAATCAAAGTACAAATTAACATTCAAAAAGCAATCAGTTATAATTGATCATATTAATAAAGAGGAAAAATCCTATGATCACCTAGATAGACAGATATCAAGTAGTAAAACTACTTCAGAAAATCCCAAAGTTAATCACTATGTGAAATCTTAGTCAAGTAGAAATAGAAGACAACTTCCTTATTTGATGAATGGCATTTATAAAAACCAAATACAGGCCGGGCGCGGTGGCTCATGCCTGTAATCCCCGCACTTTGGGAGGCCGAGGTGGGCGGATCACAAGGTCAGGAGATCGAGACCATCCTGGCTAACACGGTGAAACCCCGTCTCTACTAAAAATACAAAAAATTAGCCGGACCTGGTGGCAGGCGCCTCTAGTCCCAGCTACTTGGGAGGCTGAGGCAGGAGAATGGGGTGAACCCGGGAGGCGGAGCTTGCAGTGAGCCGAGATTGCGCCGCTGCACTCCAGCCTGGGCGACAGAGCAAGACTCCATAAAAATAAATAAATAAATAAAAAATACAGAAAGCAGACTTCACAGTTAATTGTGGAATACTGAAAGACTTCCACTTCAAGTAAGGAATGAGACCAAGATGCCGGGTTTTTTTGTTTTTTTGTTTTTTTTAAGATGGAGTCTTGCTTGGTCGCCCAGGCCGGAGTGCAGTGGCTGCAATCTTGGCTCACTGCAACTTCCGCCTCCCAAGTTCAAGCGATTCTCCTGCCTCGGCCTCCCGAGTAGCTAGGATTACAGGCATGTGCCACCACACCTGGCTAATTTTTGTATTTTTAGGAGAGACGGGGTTTCACCATGTTGGCCAGTCTGGTCTCAAACCCCTGACCTCAGGTGATCCACCCACCTCAGCCTCCCAAGGTGCTGGGATTACAGGTGTGAGCCACTGCGCCCGGCCCCAAGATGCCTATTATTCTTATTCTTACTCAACACCACACTGTGAATCCTAACCAGAGTGCAATAAGGCAAGCAAAAGAAGTAGAAAGTATAAATAAAGGAAAATAAAGAATAAACACTGTCTTTCCTCATAGATGACACAATTATGTGTGCAAAAAAAGCTCAAAGAATCTACAAATGAACTCAGGATAGTCAGTAAATTTAGCAAGTTTGCTGCATTAAGGTCAATAATACAAAATTACCTGTATTTCCATAAATAATCACAAATAATTAAAAATCCAAAATCTAGAAATGCAATAGAATCAAAATATTAAATACTTAATGTGCCCTGGCTTACAGTCAAACCAAGAATCCAGTTTCTTTGATTTGGGGATCTTATTTTTTAAAGACATAAAATGGAAAGGCAGTATTAAGAAATTAACCTAACAGATACTACATTAAACAGAGACCTATGGAATAATTTAGTGAAAACAGACATCTGATACTGGCTTATAGTTAAGTTTGATATGACTATTCCAAAGGAGATAATATACTGATAAAAGTATGAAAACTAACTCAGAAAAATGCTCATGATACTCTGAGCTATTTTGACTGCACAAGAACAGCTACAGCCCAACTTTATCCCAGGAATTCATCTTTGGCAAATTTTTCTACCTTACATTAGAAACCCATTTAATTACAAACTTATTTTTCTGTATCATGACTTACAGCAGCCAGAGACACCTCTCAGCAAATTCAAACCTATTTTTGTAGCAAGCACTGACCTAACTTACAGCAAATTTTGCAGAATGAAAGAAATACTGAAATCCATAAGGACGTACCCCAAAGTATCTTAGCTATTCATAGGCAGGGTAGAGGGAAGGAGGGATGAACAGCAAGCAACAAAGAAAGCAATTATGAGGAAATAGTAACAAACACTTCATTCCATTAGAAAAGAAAGCAAACACAATATTCTTTGCTCAAAAGAATGGAGAAGTGAAGGACCTCTTGCCAAAAGCAATTGCAGTGCATTAATATTAAACATGATCTAATGAAGTCAGAAATTGTTTGGGGAAAACATTCAACACAGTAAAGGCGTATTCTGCATGACAAATTCTTAACAGAAAAGAAGGGTCTTAAATCTTTTTTTCTTTTACATAGGATTGATTTTTTTCATATTGAAAAAAAGTAAGGAATGAATAACAGAGAGAAAGAGGGAGGGGGAAAATGGAAGGAGGAAAAAGAAATACAACTTAGTTTACGTTTTTGTCTGAAGAGGTATAAAAAGAAGCCAATTAACTGCCTACTATTTTCATAACTTTAAAATGTCTGAATTTAAGAATAAAGATTATCTTTGTGTGACAGAAGAAATAGTGAACACTCTGAGGTTGAGGAATCATTTTGGTTTTATAACTAGCAGAAACAATCACTTCTTCCCCCACCCCTAGTATCTTCTTCCTAAGTGAAACAGCCCTCGGTCTTCGTAAGCAAAACAGGCAATGTAATTCCCTCTGGATTTTGTAACCATTTCAGGAGAGAGATGATTCACTCTTTGGGCAAGAGAGAGAGAGAGAGAAAAAATATCTGGCTCTGTTCCTTTCCTATTTGACCTCCTTAAAAGGATCTTTTTGAATCTGTTAATCCAGGCTACTAAAATAGCAAGCAACTATTCTTTATTAAAGGTCAAATGAAACTACCAATAGGAAGGAGAGAGTTTGTTTAAATTTTAAAAACCTGGGATATTAGTTTTTCACTTAGTCCTAGGCTAAGAACAGTCGCTTTTCTTTCTCTCTTTGTCTTGTGGCTCCTGTCAAGGCCTTACACAAATAAAAGTGAAAGGCCATTTGGGTAAAGTGTGGTCTTGATCTAAGCATGCCTGGTAATCAGTGGCTGAAACCTCATTGCCAGCTGGTTCCCAGAAACACACACGCACACAAATACAAATGTGCACGCACACAATCCCCAATGTGATGATTCAGCAATTTAATGGATCTTAAATTTGGCAGTAGTCCTCTAGCACACATCTCTGGAGAAATAAAAGAATACAGGTGAGGACTCTGGCGGGTCTGTAACTGTTCACTTTTGGCACAAACCCAGGGCATAACTAAGCACCAACTTTAGCCACCATGACTGTATGATGTGACTTTATGGAACATTCATGCCTTGGAAAATGAACACAAAAAAATCTTGGAATCAGATGGGGGAGGGAGAAGCCCAAGAACAGGAGAAGGAGAAAAGAGAGAAGAGAAAGCAAGCAAAGAAACAAAGAAGAACCTCAGCAAACAATAGGTGGGCAAGGAAAGGGAGAAGCTAAAAGATTTTCTTTCCAAAACTCAGGGCCATTTATGATCTCATCTTTATGAGCACGTTCCCTTCTTACACAAATAATTAGAAAGTAATGCTACATAAGTACGTGCCTTTCCAAATGAAAGTGGATACTAATGATTTGTTTCCTGAAATTTCTAAGTTTGGGGGTATATCCTACTAAAAGGCAACAGCAAGACCTAGCTATTGTAAGAAGTATTAATTTTGAAAAGTGCAAATTATTTCTATTTTGTTAAATCCCCCACAAAGCCTGAACACATTTTGGTCATAGATGAGTCACCTGTTGACATTTATCCATGACTGTCCTGCTAGGGCCCAAAGCAGAGTGACGGGGGACGTTATTAGAAAAACACAAGCACGTTATTTCTATGCTGGCAACATGACACATACCTCTAATTAGTATACAAATGATCTTTTTAACAACATCTGTAATAATCAAGTTCTACCTCAATGTTTGAATAAAATAATATACCATAATGCAAACATTGATATGTAGCTACAGCTGTGTATAAGACTAAAAAGATTCAAATATGATTGAATTTAAATATGTATTTTTTAGATTTAGAGAAAAACATCAGCATGCATAGAAAAGAAATTTGGAGCAGAAAATGAGGTTGCTAGACTAAAGGTACAGCTGATTAAAAAATGAAGTTATTGGCCGGGCACAGTGGCTCACTGCTGTAATCCCAGAACTTTGGGAGGCCAAGGCGGGCGGATCACAAGGTGAAGAGATTGAGACCATCCTGGCCAACATGGTGAAACCCCATCTCTACTAAAAATACAAAAATTAGCCAGGCGTGGTGGCGGGCACCTGCAGTCCCAACTACTCGGGAGGCTGAGGCAGGAGAATTGCTTGAACCCAGGAGGCAGAGATTGCAGTGAGCCAAGATTGTGCCATTGCACTCCGGCCTGGCGACACAGTGAGACTCTGTCTCAAATAAAAATAATAATAATAATAATAATAGTAATAATAATAATAATGCTATTAAAGCAATCCCCAAACACTGATTGAGAAGCAGGAAGTATCTGACATGCTGTGCACAATTCCTGTATATGCCCCCACTGCATGTGGAAAAGGATAGAGCAAGGGTATTTCTATGGCATTATCAGGTGTCTTTTCAAGACTGATACAAAAAAAATTTAGACTTAGTTGTATCTTTTTAAAATGAGAAACTAGTATATGTGTTTATTTCAGTAAAAATGATTATAATTAATCATATTTTAATTTTTTCATTGGCTCCAGGAAGCTCGTATCCAAAGTTTCAAACCAAATACTATTTTTTTTTTTTTTTTTTGAGATGGAGTCTTGCTCTGTCGCCCAGGCTGGAGTGCAGTGGCGCAATCTCGGCTCACTGCAAGCTCTGCCTCCTGGGTTCACGCCATTCTCCTGCCTCAGCCTCCTGAGTAGCTGGGACTACAGGCGCCCGCCACCACGCCCAGCTAATTTTTTGTATTTTTAGTAGAGACGGGGTTTCACCGTGTTAGCCAGGATGGTCTCGATCTCCTGACCTCGTGATCTGCCGCCTCGGCCTCCCAAAATGCTGGGATTACAGGTGTGAGCCACTGTGCCCAGCCACCAAATACTGTTTTTATTCCTCCAAATTTATAATTGTATCTGATCCTATTCCTTTCTGTACTAGTTTTTATTTTTCCTGATCTTGACCTTTTTTTTCTCTTTTATTATACTGCATGCATTTTTGTAAGCCTCCTCAAATATTTTATGGAAGAAGGAAGGGCAAACATAATAAAATAGATAGATAGATAAACCTAGACAAGTAGATTCTCCATTTAATACAAAGGTAGAGATCTAAAAACAATGAGTAATATATACTGTATGATGCCATTTATATATCATACAAATGCAGGCAGAGGCTGGGCATGGTGGCTCATGTCTGTAATCCCAACACTTTGGGGGGCCGAGGCAGGTGGATCACTTGAGGCCAGGAGTTCAAGACCAGCCTGACCAATATGGCGAAACCCCATCTCTACTAAAAACACAAAAATTAGTGGGGCATGGTGGCAGATGCCTGTAATCCCAGCTACTTGGGAGGCTGAGGCAGGAGAATTGCTTGAACCTAGAAGGCGGAGGTTGCAGTGAGCTGAGATTGCGCCATTGCACTCCAGCCTGGGCAACAAGGGTGAAACTCTGTCTCAAAAAAAAAAAAAAAAACAAATACAGCCAGAACCCATCTGTACTGCTATGGGGTACACACAGTGATGTTAAAACTATAAAGAAAAGCAAAGAAGAGTATACCACAAAAATGGGAATACCAGTTAACGCTAGTTAGGGAGGGAGTGAGCAGTGGTGGGAAGGAGCACCAAAAGGTCTTTCTCTTTACCTGGATAATTGTTAAAAGGGTGCTCGCTTTGTGATAATTCCTTGAACTGTTTACATGTCCTTTTATACACATGTTTTGCATTCTTTTTGGTGCAAAGTATTATACTCCACAAAAGGGCTAAAATACACTTATTTATTTACTTATTTATTTATATAACCAAATGGCGAAAATAAAAAGAAATGCTTGCAAAACACTAGGATTTCTTAAAGCTAAAAATAGGAGTTTGTTTGTTTTTTTTAAAACTAGAAGGAACAACGTCCAAATTTTACACATTAAGAATGTTAGAAGGATGGACTGAAGGGGATGGAAATTAAAGTATCATAGCATTAACTGAATCAATACAGTCATAAAAATAGAGAGCACATAAACAATGTTGCAAAATTCCTTTTATGACAGTGTTTATCGAGGGCCTACTCTGTGCCAGGTACTGTTCTAGGTACCAGAGACAGTGAAGCAGTGCACACAACACAGAAAGTCTCTTTTCTCATGAAGTTACATCCTGGAGTGAGGAAGCAAGAGGGAAGAGGAGGCTCCTGATAGGTAGAAAGAGAGATGATGAGATACTATAGATGAAACAAACATTCCAGAAGGAGGGAACGGCTTATGTAAATCATCAAGAGTGGAAAGAGTTTGGCATATTTGAAAAGCTGAAAGGCTCTCGTGTCTGCAACACAGTGGGAAGAGGGGGAAATCTTACCAAGGGATGTGAGAATAGGCAGAGGAGAGATGACGTGGTGGTCTCTAGGGGTAGAGGTAGGATGCTTGGATTTTGAGTGAGACAGGTTTGAAGCCAGAGGTTGAAATGACCTGACTTACAATTTACAAGGTCATTCTGAAGACTTCATGGCAATAGGTTTTATGGAGGAGATAGGGCAACAGTCAGGCAGCTAAGACAGTAGTCAAAGAGAGGCAGAATGGAGGCTTAAACTGAGTCACTAGCAGTGATCATGGAAAATGTAGAGGGAGTCATGTTATGTTCTAGATGGAGGGTCAGCAGGACTGCTGATGGATTTGCAGAAGGCAAAGGAAAGAATCATGTATAACTCCTAGATGATGGCTTAAGCAATTGGGTGGTTTACTGAAATGAAGAAATTGGAATAAAAGCAGGTTTGGAGGTACAAGAAACTAAAAGCTTCTACTGCAGCCGTGTTAAGGATGTGGTGCTAATTAGACAAGCATGTGAAGATGTAACGTGGGCTTGGATATAAATCTGGAATTCTAAAAAGAGGTCACAGTTGGAGATATAGGCAGTCATCAGCCTGTGTATAATATTTAAAGTCTTGGAACTAAACAAAGTCACTTAAAGATAGCAAAAAAGAGAAAAAGGACAAGTTTTAGGCACCCAACACTTAGCAACTGAGCAGAGGAAAAGGAGCTAACAAGTAAGATGAAGGAAGAGTAGGCCCAACCTTTTGCATATCAAGGAACACATTGAAAGTGACCTTTTTTTACTTTTGAGCACAATGGGCTCAGAGCCATACATAGGGCCTTCTCCAAGAACCAAAGGAATCAATATCTTGGCCCACCTGAAATCCATTTACAGCACACTAGCATGCCCAAGCATGATGCATTCTAGGATACGGCCATGGGGATGGAAAGCAAAGTACAATCAAATTGATGAAGTACTTAGCTCATAGTAAATTTAGAGTTTTTTTGGTACAATGTTTATACTAATATATTGTCCACTGAGGTCTAATTATGATGCTTTTAAAGACTCTTTCAAGTCTCAGCCATAAATATCTAGTCTCATGACATCTGGAAACAGACATTTTCTAACATTTCTTATGGCAAAGATGTGCATAAAATATCGGCATTCTTTCAAGACCTAGAAGAATACATAAAAATTTGTTCTAGGCCGGGAGTGGTGGCTCAGGCCTATAATCCCAGCACTTTGGGAGGCTGAGGCGGGCAGATCACCTGAGGTCAGGAGTTCAACACCAGCCTGGCCAACAGGGCGAAACCCAGTCTCTGCTAAAAACACAAAAATTAGCCGGGCTTTGTGGCAGGCACCGGTAATCCCAGCTACTCGAGAGGCTGACGCAGGAGAATCGCTTGAACCCAAGAGGCGGAGGTTGCAGTGAGCCAAGATTGCGCCATCGCACTCCAGCCTGGGCAACAAGCACGAGACTTCCTCTCAAAAAAAAAAAAAAGATTGTCCGTAGGTGGCTGGCAAGATGATTGAATAGGAACAGCTCCGGTCTGCAGCTCCCAACGAGATCAGTGCAGAAGGGGGGTGATGTCTGCATTTCCAACTGAGGTACCCGGCTCATCTCATCGGGACTGCTTAGACATTGGGACTGGTCAGCCCAGCCATGGAGGGTGAGCCAAAGCAGGGTGGGGTGTCGCCTCACCCAGGAAGCACAAGGGGTTAGGGAACTCCCTCCTCTAGCCAAGGGAAGCCGTGAGGGACCATGCCATGAGGAACGGGGCATTCCAGCCCAAATACTATGCTTTTGCAATATTCTTCGCAACTCACAGACCAGGAGATTCCCTTGGATGCCTACACCACCAAGGCCCTGGGTTTCAAGTGCAAAACTGGGTGGCCATTTGGGCAGACACTAAACTAGCTAAAGGAGTTTTTTTTTCATACCCCAGTGGCGCCTGGAACGCCAGCGAGACAGAACTGTTCACTCCCCTGGAAAGGAGGCTGAAGCCAGGGAGCCAAGTGGTCTAGCTCAGTGGATCCCACCCCCATGGAGCCCAGCAACCTAAGATCCACTGGCTTGAAATTCTCGCTGCCAGCACAGCAGTCTGAAGTCAGCCTGGGATGCTTGAGTCTGCCGTTACTGAGGCTTGAGTAGGTGGTTTTCCCCTCACAGTGTAAACAAAGCTGCAGGGAAGTTCAGACTGGGCAGAGCCCACCACAGCACTGCAAAGCTGCTGTAGCCAGACTACCTCTCTAGATTCCTCCTCTCTGCACAGGGCATCTCTCAAAGAAAGGCAGCAGCCCCAGTCAGGGGCTTATAGATAAAATTCCCATCTCCCTGGGACAGAGCACTTGGGGGAAGGGGCAGCTGTGGGCGCAGCTTCAGCAGACTTAAACGTTCCTGCCTGCTGGCTCTATCCCCATTGAATCTGCTATCCCTATTGAATCCCCATCTGAGAAGAAAGCTACCACTGACTTTCTTCACAGAATTCGAAAAAACTACTTTAAATTTCATATGGAACCAAAAAAGAACCCGTATAGCCAAGACAATCCTAAGCAAAAAGAACAAAATGGAGGTATCACGCTACCTGACTTCAAACTATAGTACAAGGCTACAGTAACCAAACAGCCTGGTACTGGTACCAAAACAGATATAGACCAATGGAACAGAACAGAGGCCTCAGAAATAATGCCACACATCTACAACCATCTGATTTTTGACAAATCTGACAAAAACAAGCAATGGGGAAAGGATTCCCTATTTAACAAATGGTGTTGGGAAAACTGGCTAGCCATATGCAGAAAACTGAAACTGGACCCTTTCCTTACACCTTACAAAAATTAACTCAAGATGGATTAAAGACTTAAACATAAGACCTAAAACCATAATAACCCTAGAAGAAAACCTAGGCAATATCATTCAGGACATAGGCAGGGGCAAAGACTTTATGACTAAAAAACCAAAAGCAATGGCAACAAAAGCCAAAATTGACAAATAGGATCTAATTAAACTAAAGAGCTTCTGCACAGCAAAAGAAACTATCATCAGAATGAACAAGCAACCTACAGAATGGGAGAAAAATTTTTGCAATCTATCCACCTGACAAAGGGCTAATATCCAGAATCTACAAGGAACTTAAAAAATTTACAAGAATAAAACAAACAACCCCAACAAAAACTAGGCAAAGGATATGAACAGACACTTCTCAAAAGAAGACATTTATGCGGCCAACAAACATATGGGAAAAAAAGTTCATCATCACTCATCATTAGAGAAATGAAAATCAAAACCACAATGAGATATCATCTCATGCCAGTTAGAATGGCAATCATTAAAAAGCCAGGTAACAACAGATGCTGGAGGGGATGTGGAGAAATAGGAACACTTTTACACTGTTGGTGGGAGTGTAAATTAGTTCCAGCATTGTGGAAGACAGTGTGGCGATTCCTCAAGGATCTAGAACAAGAAATACCATTTGATCCAGCAATCTCATTACTGGATATATACCCAAAGGATTATAAATCATTCTACTATAAAGACACATGCACACATATGCTTATTGCCGCACTATTCACAAAGACTTGGAACCAACCCAAATGCCCATCAATGATAGACTGGATAAAGAAAATGTGGCACATATACATCATGGAATACTATGCAGCCAAAAAAATAAAGGATGAGCTCATGTCCTTTGCAGGGACACTGATGAAGTTTGAAACCATCATTCTCAGCAAACTAACACAGGAACAGAAAACCAAACACCACATGTTCTCACTCATAAGTGGGAGCTGAACAATAAGAACACATGGACACAGGGTGGGGAATATCACACACCGGGGCCTGTTGGGGGTGGGGGCTAGGGGTGGGAGAGCATTAGGAGAAATACCTAATGTAGGTGATGGATTGATGGGTGCAGCAAACCACCATGGCACGTGTATACCTATGTAACAAACCTGCATGTTCTGCACATGTATCCCAGAACTTAAAGTATAATTTTAAAAAAGTTCTAAAAATGTAAATCAAAGTAATGATTATTTACAGCACCCAAAAATCCAAAGTAACATGGTAGCTGCTTATAAAGAGAACCCTTTCTAAAGAGAACTGCCCATATTATGAAAATAAAGAACACTAAAGTTATTTATAGGAACAGAGAAAACAAGTCCTTTTAGGTTTGATGTTACTACATAACTGGAAAACTATAAATTCTAAGTTTGAAATCAGTAATGACAGCAAAATTGACTTGATTCCTTTTTTTTTTTTTTTTTTTTTTTGAGATGGAGTTTCACCCTTGTGCCCCAGGCTGGAGTGCAATGGTGCGATCTTGGCTCACTGCAACCTTCGCCTCCTGGGTTCAAGCAATTCTCCCGCCTCAGCCTCCCAAGTAGCTGGGATTACAGGCATCCGCCACCACACTGGCTAATTTTTGTATTTTTAGTAGAGACAAGGTTTCACCATGTTGGCCAGGCTGGTCTCAAACTCCTGACTTTAAGTGATCTGCCCTCCTCAGCCTCCCAAAGTGCTAGGATTACAGGCGTGAGCCACCACGCCCAGCCTACTTGATTCCTTTTTTGTATTTACTAACAATTCAAGAGCTTTTAAAAATTGACCTATTACCCCAACATACTTTTTACCTCTGAACATTTGAGTTACCTCTTTAAAAGGCAGATTCCCTATATAACCATCCTTTAGTTCCGTGATATGGTTTGGATGTGTGTCCCCTCCAAATCTCATGTTGAAATGTGATCTCCAATGTTGGAGGTGGGGCCTGGTGAGAGGTGTTTGAGTCAGGGGGGCCAATCCCTCATGAATGGCTTAGTGCCCTCCCTGCGGTAATGAGTTCACCTGAGATCTGGTTGTTAAAAAAGGTCTGGGACCTCCCCAGTCTCTTGCTCCCTCCCTTCCCATGTCATATGCCAGCTACTCCATTGCTTCCTGCCATTATGGAAGTTTCCTGAGGTCCTCACTAGAAGCAGATGCCAGCACTATGCTTTTCCTACAGCCTACAGAAGCATGAGTGAAATAAACCTCTTTCTAAATTACCCCATCTCAGATATTCCTTTACAGCAACGCAAAACAGACTAATACATTCCCTCTTGCCAAAACTATTTAGTAATGTTCCATCTCCCCTCTACATACGTACACACACACGCACACACACATACACACACATATGCATTGGCAAAAGGTCTCCAGAGCCCTCTTTCCACCATAAGAAACCCCCTATGTTTTCTACCTCCCAGGGTTTAATGACTCTGGCTCTTTTATGACAGTAACAGTATTGGCAGGCTTCACAGGTAGAAGCTCTTCATCCTCTCACATTCCAATTTCCAAGAGATAAGGAAGTGATGTCCACATTCTGCCAGCTTCCCAATGCCACTTCAAGCCTAACCTCAAGAAAAACATCTGATGTTAAGAAAAGCAAAATCCAGCCAGGTGCGGTAGCTCGCACCTTTAATTACAGCACTTTGGGAGACTGAAGCCGGTGGATGGCTTGAGCCCAGGAGTTCAAGACTAGCTTGGGCAATACGGTGAGACCCCCCCACCAACTCTTAAAAAAAAAAAAAAAAAGAGTAAAAAAATTTAAAGAGAAAGAAGCGAAATCTTTTACCATTGTTCATTTTTTGGTAGCTCTGCAAACTAAAACCAAGATAATTAACAAAAGGGTCTGCATTCCTTCTAATTCCCTAAATCTGAATATCATTGTTATCACTACCAACAACAGTCATATCTTTGTGCCAATGTATTTGTTTCATATTATTTTACTATTTGTAGAAAATTATGATAATGAGCTGCTTACTGACTACATTTCTTTTCTACTAAATAACGCATGTATTTTCACAACAATTAACCAAACTTCTTAGTTTACAAGATATTTAAACAAAATATTCTCTAGTGCTTGGCTGCACCACACATTTGTGCTGTTGAACAACTTTCCTCTTGGCTGAGATCCCCAATTACCTTCATTTTCCTTCTGCTCTGTCACAAAGATAAATGATTGTGCTTACTTAGTTTAGTTGAGGGCACAGTTTCCCATAGAGCGTTTTTACCAACATTCATTGCCAGGAAAATATTTAAGGCAGGTTTACGAAGGCCATCAGTTCTAAACCTTTACAAGAATTATACACTTCTTGGACCTTTTCCCCTCCAAACTGTGGAAGAGACAGAGGAATTGAAGGACAGAGTCCTTAAAAGAGTTGAGTCAACATACTTTTGGTCTTCTTTTAGAATTATTTCAATCTGTTCATCACTGTTTTTCACTTTCCTGTGTTAAATACTTTTGAGAAAATTCTCTGTCTACCGTGTTCAAAATGGATTGGTGGTGCGGGGAGGGAAATGCTTTATACAAAAACCAGAACAGTGTCCTCTGTAAGTCAATAATGGAATTTCTGTGGTAATTTTGTGGTTCCAAAGTCGACTGACAATTTCTAGCTTGAAAACCACTCTTTGGAAGCAGGTGGCTCCACTGATCGAGATGAAAGAGAGATTACTAGAGTAACTGATGATGGTGTGTTCAGGACCCCAGGGCTTAAAACAGTTTGAGTGAAGACAGAATATGTTACAAGACAGGGGAGCAAAGGAGGTGACATCTGACTATAAAAGCCCTGACACAGTATCACCAAAATGAAGGGTACGTATTTTGCCATCCAAACAGTATGGTATAAACCAAGCATCGAAGAGTATCAGCAGATATTTCAACCTGGGAACTTGGCATTCTCGTCCCTATCATGCTGTCTTGGGGCAAGAATCACCTCTGGTAGTGATTAAAATTGCCAGAGGTGCTATTCCAGCTCCCTAACAGAGGTGCAGCAGTTCCATTTAATATTCTTGTCTAGTGAAACAGCAAAGGTCCCTCATGCCTATTTTTAAATGCACATTTTTAATATTCAGTATAATGCTACTCTTTAACAAACTCTTTACTCCCTGCCTCTCTGATGAAGCTTCCCGTGGTCTTTAAAGAGATTGTTAACCCAAGAATGGATCGCATTCTTTCTACATGAGCAGGCTGGGAGACACTCCATTAAGCCTTCCAGTATTTAATAGGAAGAGCCATCTCTCACCTCTGAGGCGATGAGCCAGTTGCTCGGTGATGAGCTCAGGAGCCTCCTGGAGAATCTCCTTTAGCACGAGAGAAGAGGAAGACTCTCGGAACTCAACGTTGGCATCGCTCTGCTCAACCGGATTAATGACTTTGACAACTGCTGATTCTAAAGTTTTGTCTTCACTGTAAAGCAAATGGAGGGGAGGAAGAGAAAGGGATATGGCATGTCTTATTACTTTTTGGAATGTTTAAATCTCTGCTCTCACACAAATGGCTTCCTCTCAATGACCAAAAATATGAGGGAACTCACATGACTCAGAAGACGGGAGCCTTATTCTACATATTTTCACATTTCATTAAAACTATTTACTTTCCCCAAATTCTTAAAATACGTACATACCTTCCCAGCTTTATCCTGTGCTGCGCTCTTGGAAAATAATAGTAGCTAACACTATTGGGCTTCCACCACAGGCCGGATACTATTATAAATACTTTAGGTGTATTATCATATTTTATACTAGAAAATAACACTATAAAATGAATTCTACAGGCTGGGCGCGGTGGCTCACAACTGTAATCTCAGCACTTTGGGAGGCCGAAGCAGGCGAATCATGAGGTCAGGAGTTTACGACCAGCCTGGCCAACATGGTGAAACCTCGTCTCTACTAAAAATACAAAAAATTAGCCTGACGTGGTGGCAGCTGCCTGTAATCCCAGCTACCTGGGAGGCTGAGGCAGGAGAATCGCTTGAACCATGGAGGCTGAGGTTGCAGTGAGCCAAGACCATGCCACTGCACTCCAGCCTGGGCAATAGAGCGAGACTCTGTCTCAGGAAAAAAAAAAAAAAAAAAGAGTTCTATAAAATGTATAAAATGTACTAAAAATGACACTAGAAAATGACACTAGAAAAATCCCCATTGTATAAGTATTTTTTATACAATTTATACATTGTATAATACTTTTTAAAAGTATTTTTTAAAAAACTGAGGCACAAAGAGGTTAAGAAATTTGTGCAACGTCACACATTTAGTGAGCAGACTAGCTGGTAGACTAGCCAATAACCTGGCTCCAAAGCTTGCAAATCCAGTCACCGTGGTGTAGAAAAAACACTACTGGGCCTATTTTCGTTCCACCATTATTCTTCATATGTGAGACAGAGCTGGCTTTTAGCAAAGGCAGGAAGAAAAGTTTGGATCAATCCAACTTTATTCTTTCTGCCTGTCAAAAACAAATGAATGGCAATGAAAGAAATAAAGATTTCAATTTATTTTTGAAAAGCATTCTATTTCATAAACAATTCTATTTCATAAACAATTCTAGAGCTAGAGTTCACAATCCCAGCCTCAAAATCAGTCTAAATTTTTCCATTTTAATTGGTAACAAAACTATTCCTCAGATTTTGATTGACACACACTCGTTCCACAATTCACATTCCAATTGATCATATTTATCTGTGTCTCTTTGTATTTGCTGGTTTCAAAAAGTTAACGTGGCTGGGCATGGTGGCTCACGCCTGTAATCCCAGCACTTTGGGAGGCTGAGGCAGGCGGATCACCTGAGGTCAGGAGTTTGAAACCAGCCTGGCCAACACGGTGAAACCCCGTCTCTACTAAAAATACAAAAATTAGCTGGGTGTGGTGGCAGATGCCTGTAATCCTAGCTACTCAGGAGGCCGAGACAAGAGAATCGCTTGAACCTGGGAGGTGGAGGCTGCAGTGAGCCGAGATCGTGCCACTGCACTCCAGCCTGGGTGACAGAGCAAGAATCCATCTCAAAAAAAGAAAAAAGAAATAGTTAACATGTAAATTTAGTCAAGCATATGATTTCCTGAATACCAATAATTGAAGTCAGTCAAATAAACTACCTGGAACTTTTAGCCACATGTCAATGATTGATAAATATTATTCAAAAAAATTTCATTTGTTTCAAACAGCATGAAGATAAAAGCAGCCACACATGGGCAGGTTATTTTCAAAACTCCTCATAAGTAAATGAATTGCTAATAGATATCACAATACATTCATACCTAAATATGCTTCCTAAAAAGTTAAATACAAAATTATTAAACAGAAAAGGTTTTATTTCATGTATGCTAAGGTCAGTGTCCACTGGTTAAGGTTATCAACAACTTGCAAATTGCCAAACTGTGAAAAACTAACATTTTAAACTACTGAAGTGGTTAGCTGGTGAATCTTCATTCAGTAGCAGTAGAAAGCTTATCAAAAGGACATCTTCATAAAGTCCTTGATAGCAGAGAATTTGTCTTATTCCTCCTTAGGCACCTGTAGATTCTTGCATGAGTTAGCAATGCTTAAGTATTTATTGAAAGAGTCAGAAGATACAAGTTCTAATCCCCACTCTTCTACTAACTACATGTGGTTCTTTGTTTTTCTTGTTGTTGTTTGTTCTGTTTTGTTTTTTGAGACAGGGTCTCGCTCTGTCATCTAGGCTGGAGTGCAGTGGTGTAATCACAGCTCAACCATGAGATGCCATTGCAGCCTCAACCTCCCAGGCTCAAGTGATCCTTTCACCTCAGCCTCCTGAGTAGCTGGGACCACAGGTACATACCACTATGCCCAGCTAATTTCTTTGTATTTTTTGTGGAGACAGGGTCTCACCATGTTTCCCAGGCTGATCTCAAACTCCTGGGCTCAAGTGAACCTCCTGCCTTGGCCTCCCAAAATGCTGGAATTACAGGCATGAGCCACCATGTCAAGCCTGCATGTGGTTCTTTGGACAAGTCATTTGTGACACTGAGTTTCAAGTTTCTTGTCCGTAAAATAAAAAGTTTGAGCTATATGAATATTCAAAAAAAATCAATCCTTCTCTTGTAGTATAACATGCTATGAATGAATAAATCAATAATCAAATGACCTTCATAGCCCATCTCTATGTATTTTTCCATTTCACTACTGAGATTTCTTTCCTAAGAACCATTCAGTTTTATCTAGTGTTTAATTTCAATTTTTAATACACATGTTTGGCATCAATACATAAGACTATTGTATTGCTATAAGAAAGTGTTTGAAATGGTTTAAAAACTATAATTTTAGGCTGGGTGTGATGGCTCACACCTGTAATCCCAGCACTTTGGGAGGCTGAGGTGGACGGATCACTTGAGGTCAGGAGTTCAAGATCAGCCTGGCCAACATGGTGAAACCCCATCTCTACTAAAACTACAAAAATCAGCCAGGCGTGGTGGTGAGTGCCTGTAATCCCAGCTACTCAGGAGGCTGACGCAAGAGAATCGCTTGAACCTGGGAGGTGGAGGCTGCAGTGAGCCGAGATGGAGCCAATGCATGCCAGCCTGGGCGAGAGAGCGAGAATCTGTCTCAAAAAAACAAAACAAAACTAAACAAAAAACCCCCTATAATTTGGTCAATTCTATAAGAAATTTACACTTAAAGATTTCATATCTGAAATGCAAAAGTAAAAATGAAGGATTAGCATGACCCAAATTTTGCCATAAGAGAAGAAAAAGATATTCCCTTTTCTCTGCATGTCCTCTGCCTTGCCGTTTCTTGTTGTTGTTGTTGTTGTTGTTGTTGTTGTTGTTGTTTTGGGATTTTGGGGTTTGGTTGTTGTTTTGTTTTTTTTTTTGAAATAGTCTCACTCTTTCGTCCAGGCTGGAGTGCAGTGGTGCGATCTCGGCTCACTATAACCTCCGCCTCCTGGATTCAGGCAATTCTCGTGCCTCAGCCTCCAAGTAGCTGAGATTACAGGCATGCACCACCACCCTAGTTCATTTTTGTATTTTTAGTAGAGGCAAGGTTTCACCATGTTGGTCAGGCTGGTCTCGAACTCCTGGCCTAAAGTGATTCGCCCACCTTGGCCTCCCAAAGTGCTGAGATTATAGGCATGAGCCACCATGACCAGCATGTCCTCTGCTTTTAATACATCTGCCTAAACCACAAAAGTCCTGAGTAAAGTGACACTTTGCCCAGAAGAACCTTCACTGAGGGATTAAACCTCAGAGCTTCACAATGGATCTTACCTCGCCAGCACACTGCTGCCAACAAGTGTTATCGATAACTTCCCTTCATCATTTAGCTGATGCAGGTTAATTTCATCCCGGAATATGTGGAATGATTCGGAAATATTTAGCTCTTCTAAAATAAACCTCGTCTCGGTGAAGTAGTTGAATTCGGTTCTTGGTATGTTCAGCACTGGTAAACACAGAACCCCTGGTGGACTGACCTACCAAGAAAAAAGTTGACTGAATTACTGAAAATAGCAGGAGGAAAGAATACAATTACATTTTCTCCAGCCTGGGGGTAACTGGTAAAAGGAATAGGAGTCTTCTGGCCTCACTAAACCACTTGGCATTCATAATCAAATTTTCCTGAACCCAATTAATAGAGCATTATCCTCTGAGTGGCCCCTAACATTTTTTAACCTCTTGTTACCCTACTTGAAACATCTCATGCTTTATTTTATGTCTCATTTTAGACCCTGCATCATTTGTATATATAAATATATACTACATATGATTAAAATTTAAATAAATAGATAACATTTGTATATAAATTTAAATATATGCATATATATAAATTGTGCAGGGGCTAAAATGTAAATAAATACATTTATATATAATACACATTCTCTTCTTTAAGAGTAACAAACTCACATATCTTTATAAAATTGGCAGAAAATTAGGACAATTGAGGCAGGGTGGGTGGGGACTGTGGGGACAGGGGAAGGCACATACATTGCACCTAAATGAGATGCCTGTCACTCAGCTCCAGCCAATGGTTCACATGTAAAAATTCAGGCCCAGTGTAGTTAAAACTTTAAATTAACGGGCTGGGTGCGATGGTTCATGCCCGTAATCCCAGCACTTTGGGAGGCCGAGGCGGGCAGATCACGAGGTCAGGAGATCGAGACCATCCTGGCTAACACGGTGAAACCCCATCTCTACTAAAAATACAAAAAAATTAGCCAGGCATGGTGGCAGGTGTCTGTAGTCCCAGCTACTCGGGAGGCTGAGGCAGGAGAATGGTGTGAACCCGGGAGGCGGAGCTTGCAGTGAGCCAAGATCGTGCCACTGCACTGCAGCATGGGGGACAGAGCAAGACTCTGTCTCAAAAAAAAAAAAAAAACACACACACACACACTTTTAATTACCCAAGAGCAGCTATAAATCTAGATTTGGGGTATTATTTGTGAAATTTAATTATTATAATTCATTCTTAAAAATTCAGAACGTCAGTCAGTAGAAATTCATTTACAAGCCAGCTTCAGCCTACAGACTATCAGATTGTGATCTCTATTGATTTCTTAAATCATAAAAAAACATTTTTTATTAACAAGTCTCTTAGAAAACAGATCTGTGGCAACCAGAGAAAACAGGAGATAGGAGAGAGGTAGAGAATTGTAGAGTCAGAATAATAAACTTGTTTTTGTACGGGAATGTTAAAAATAAAGGTGCTTTAAAAATTACTGTGAATGTACAGCAATAATCCTAACTATCACTGAGAGAATGTGGGGTTCAGTGACATGGAATTTGTGCATAAAGTAAATGGCCTTTACTCTCACACCATCACCAGCTTGTCACAGTTTTAACACCTTAATCATCTGTCTCCCCTTTCTAGCATTAAGAAGGCAGGGCTTTTTGATGGTTTTGTTCAGTTATGTTTCCAGTGTATAAACCAGTCTGGCACATAGTAAACATTTAGTACATATTTGTTGAATGAAAGAAAGGAATCAGCCACTGCTATAGCATACAAAGCACAAAGCCACTCCAACAAAGTGGGTTTTCTCCCTCCTGTCATGTTAATACTGAACCACAATTGCATAATAAGTGTTAACAACTTATGTTTGGCAAGTTATTTTTCCTAATGAATGGAGGGTTCTATCTAACTCCTGATATTGAAACTTGAGTGGGGAAGAATCAATATGTAAATCAGGCATGTGGCCTGAGCCTCTCCTGGCAGGACCTGTTCTGAAGTTGATGTCACAAGAACTAGGTTCCAGCCCCAGTCTCTACCACGTAACTTTGAGAAAGCCAGTTTCCTCTCTGAGACTCTGTGTTCCCCATCTGAAAATGTGGCTCACTTACCAGAGTGAGAAGGATTTAAATGGGGTCGTACGCATGAGGCAGAAAAACTCTTTGCTTATCCTACATGTTCATACTCTGAGAGGGAGTAGTTGGGTTCCTGAAAATTTAAATGGAGACACAGACCACTAGCAGGGGGCCCAGTAAACTATGAGAAAGGCAGAGAAATATAACCAAATTCTTAGTATGAGACCTTTCAGTAATTCCACATTCATCTCCATGCTTACTGGCAAACCTTTGAAGAAGAGAATCCACATGTCTTTTTATTTTTATCTAGCCATCTGTCTGTCTGTCTATCTATCTATCTATGTGTTTTATCTATCACAATTACTTTTTCTACCCCTTTTATTGGATGTCAAGACATTGTTGTAGGTGGTAGTGGTGGTATTATTGTTATATCATTTCCAAGTCCATGCCACTATCACTCTAAACATCAGTCTGGTTTTGTCAACTCTATGTTCTCTAGATAAGTGACATTTTCTTCTAGGAGTCAAAATACCAGTTAACAAAATTAGTGTTAATATGCATGTCTTAACAGAGGCACATTTATCTCCTCATACCAATTAATCTCCCTTGTAAAGTTCAACAAATTTTAAGATAAATTTGATATAAAGCCCACATGTAGAGATCAGAATATTTCACCCAGCATTTTTATCAGCTTCTGCCCTAGAGCAGTTCTTGCCACCCACAGCTCATTCTGGAAGACTAGCATTCGTGTGAATTTAAATCACTTTAGACCAGCTCTGCCTACTGTCAGGGGCCAAGGATCCAAACAAAATTGCAACAAAACAAATCAGATTCTGAAAAATTAAAAATTGTGTGACATTGAAAATAACACCTAGACACTCATAACATACATTTTTAGGCTTTAAGTTAATAAAAAGCCCATTATCATGAGCTCATGAATTTTATAGATTTGAAGTTTTAAAGGAATTTGTTGAAAGGTATTTTCCACTTCCACAGGGGCATCATATGCTTCACAGAATAGAAAGAGTCTTCCTCAAGGGAGATGATCACTAACTAAGGATGATCTCGCTGTACAAAATCAGGGATACAAGGCAAAACCAAACAAGGACCTACAGGATGTAGATTTGACATGTAATACTCGTCACTGAAAACTCTAGCCAATGTGCTCTGCCATTCATGTACTGTTCACACAAGTTATTCTGCAAGCATTTTTCTGCGTCCAAGGGCAGGACTATCAGCAAGGATGACAAAGGAAAACAAGAAATCTGATTCTTACTTTTATTAGTTCTATGAATTTCCATAAAATTAATCAACTATTATGAACATTGTAAATGTTTTATTTGAAAACATTGACCTTATTGAAATAATGTTTTATAAGGAGAGTTGGTAAGAAATAGCTAGAACAATGCCTAACATAGTAGGTGCCCAATAAATATTTGTTGATTCATGGATGATAATACTTTATGCTCTGCAACAATATATCAGAACATTAAAAATTAAGTTAATAGGTTCCTTTGTTTAGAGAAAATGTTTATTCTTAAAAGTTACATAATAATTCAAAATATAAGGAGTATTACCCTTTTTTCCCTCACCTTGTCTAGAAAGTAAGCATATGTGAAGGTAGAAATGAGAGAATCCAAGTCACACGATTTAGGCCCAATAACCACATGGACCTTCTCCAAACGTTTGCTTCGATTCTGAAACAAATTCAAAGGAAACATCACAATTTAACAGGTGACAGATTAATATAAACATATTTTTTAATCTTTAAAAAAAGTATGCCTTATCTGTATTTATACACAATGGCAGAAAATCATAAATTTATCATGAAGTTTTACATGAGAACATAAAAATTGTACAAAGTGTTTAACACTCTGAAATATTCACTTAAACTCTAGTAAACTTTCCGGAAGAGAAAATGTGGTTTTATTAAGATTACACATAATTTAACTTCATATGAACTGCATCTCTGAGTCGTAATTTTTTTAGTAAGTATCATTTTGTTCTAAGGGGCATAGTATTCTATATCATTTGTTTATATAAGATGTTCTTAATTTAAGAAACAAACAAAATGACTTTTTTCGTATGTGTCTGGCATGCAACATAAGCAAACAGACACCGAGTTTGGTAAGGATTTATTTTTTTCATGTCACATTTTGGGTAACAAGATAGGTTCTCTCTGTATTCTATTCTATAATATAGTAAATGAAACTTGTAACACTTTTGTCTGTCAGAAAATAAAAATTAGTTGTTCTTAAAAAGTGTATATAGTCAGCCGGGCGTGGTGGCTCACGCCTGTAATCCCAGCACTTTAGGAGGCTGAGGCAGGTGGATCATGAGGTCAGGAGATCGAGACCATCTTGGCCAATATGGTGAAACCCCATCTCTACTAAAAAATAAAAAATAAAAAATAATTAGCCAGGTGTGGTGGCACATGCCTGTAGTCCCAGCTACTCAGGAGGCTGAGGTAGAGGAATCACTTAAACCCAGGAGGCGGAGGTTGCAGTGAGTCGAGATTGCACCACTGCACTCTAGCCTGGCGACAGAGCAAGACTCCATCTCAAAAAAAAAAAAAAAAAAAAATATATATATATATATAGTCACCCCTCTGGAAGAGAAGACTTGCTATTTCGTTTTCTGTTTAACTAAATAGTTATTTGAAAATTCCTTTGTGGAAGGCTGACATTCTTTTGCAACTTCCAAAGAACCAACTGCTTCTAGTAAATGTCATAGCAAAACTATCCAATACAGATAACTGTCATATAAATTAACAACTTTATGGTATGTCAGAGATGACACATGTATATACTTTCCCCACTTTTCATCACTTGTTTTAACTTCTCATTTTAGAACTACCTAGAAAGCCAACTTAGTTGTAATACTGTTCCAAAGGCTATATAAAAGGTTAGATTGCTCATGACTATTTTAATTTAAAAAAAAATGTTTATATGCAGAACAAAGATGAAGTATTATTTAGTAATCTACTACATATTTTACAAATGAATCTAAAAATTTGTCAGTGTTTATATGGAACTGCTGGTATCAGAGTCAAACGCAATAGCTTGTGGCTCAATAAATATAACAAACCAAATCTTGGAGGGGGCTAGGTTAGTCTATCATTATAGACAATGAAAGCAGTATCAATTTTGCAGATATAATCCAATATGTAGCATTGCTAAATTAAAATAAATTTTTTTTCAAAATTGAGATATTGATCCTTGGCAAAACAGCATGATTTAAAAGTATGATATAAACTCTCTGAAGATAATTACAATCCCCTCCCTTGTCACTACCAAATCTAGCTTCCATTTCTTCCTCTCCCTTTTTCCTTCCCCTACACTCATAAATTTATAGCTGGCTCACTTGGCTAAATGTGCTTTAAGGGTTCTAGTCTAGGTCCAGTTCTCACTCTCAATGTCAGACTGCTTCCCCTGTGCAAGACAGTCAAATATTCTAGAAGCTCCTAAAGAAAGGTAGGTAAATGGAATTACAGTCTATTACAACACAAACAAACACATTAGGAAATCATATTACTGCAGAATGCTATTCTTCCGAGAAGCTCAAAGATCTAAGTAGACATTACCTCATTTCTCTTCCCAAATCTTATAAGGCAGACAGTAAGAAGATTAGCAGCACTTTTTATAGGTCAGAGGAGTCTGTGATGGACCAGGGTGGTTCCCAGAATCCCACAGCACAGTGCAGTGAGCCCCATCTCCTCTGCCCTGTATTAATGTCATAATGACTTCTCAACACTATGAGGATCTCAGCGTCCACACAAGTGAGCACGGAATTCAGGGAGAAGAGAGAATGAAATACAGCAGACTTCAGACATTTGTGAGATCAAAATTACCCCCAAAGCTGACCTATTTGCTTCTTGTCTAGGCTTGATCATTCCCTGACATAGCTTTGTGTTCAACCTTCAACTTACAGGAAAGAAGACATGGGGAGTGTAGCAAGATTTGTGTGCCGATTCATTACCAAGCCCAAAACCAATTATACTTAAGGAAGAAAAGGTGCTAAATGAACATTGCAACCCCAAAGCATGCTACATGAACTCTCACAACTCAGGAACCCTGTAAGATAATTATAAGGTTAATTTACATGGATTGAATGTAAATGAATTAATCTTTCCTTGCTGATATATCTCTCTCCATTTAAAGAGAAAAAGGTATAACGGGTAAGGACCATAGCATACCCCACTGCAAAATTTTGAGGGTTCTCCTTGGTGTCATATGCCTCTCTTTTCTTTTTCTTTTTTTTTTTCCAAGACAGAGTCTCGCTCTGTCACCCAGGCTGGAGTGTAATGGCGTGATCTTGGCTCACTGCAACCTCCACCTCCCAGGTTCAAGCGATTCTCCTACCTCAGCCTTCTGAGTAGCTGGGATTACAGGTGCCCGCTACCACATCCAGCTAATTTTTGTATTTTTAGTAGAGACGGAGTTTCACCATGTTGGCCAGGCTGGTCTCAAACTCCTGACCTCAGGTAATCCACCCACCTTTGCCTCCCAAAGTACTGGGAGTACAGGCGTGAGCCTCCACGCCTGGCCAACATGTCTCTTTTTTCATGGTCTCTCATTTCTCTCCTCACTTTCCTTCATCCTATGCATCAAGTTCCTTCGTGGTCATGGCCTCTTCCAATGCCATTTACCCATATTTGCCATCCCCAGTGCATATACAGTTTCCAGGCTTCAGCACTCTCTTTCCCCCTCCACCTCCATCCATCAAAATGTACCATCTTGGTGCCCAGGCTCTCAAGGACCCACTGCTCCTCCACCAGCAACTCCAATGAAGAATATATGCCAATGAGTACTCCTGAGTTAACGTGTCACCAATGTAATATGCTCTCATTGTAAAGAGACCCTCCAGAAATCATGCCATAATCCAAAAAGATGACTGGAAAAAAAAAAGATGACCCAGCTTAGAATGGTGGACCAGACAGAAAGGGACAGCCCAACCAGAAGGTACCTTTTGTGCCATCAGTAAGCCCTGAAAGAGATAGGCTTGGCCTCAGAATATCTCAGATGTTCCTAAGTGCCCAATTCCTACCAGTAACCACTGATAAGATAGAATTGCGGGGCAGCAAAGGGTAACCATGCTCAAACTCCTGCCTGCTTGGAGGAATGAAACATAAAATTAGTCATGTAGACTCACCCTGTACGTGAGCTCAATCTCTTCAAATTGGAATTAAGAACCAGAGAATACAGGGCCCACTCTCGAGCTTCCCCCCACAAATGACCTTGGTTGTGCAAACAGAGCAAACACAGGGGTCAAGCCAAGGCAGAAAATTCCGAGGACTGATTTCAGGTGTCTGGGGCAGGTAATGGGAGGTCCCCACGGTTCTGGTGCACCCTGAGGGAATGGGCCCATCTATAGGGGCCGCAACTAGTTCACGGAACCCAAAAGAGACTCCTGACCCCAAAGATCCTCTGCACTGCTCACTGAAGGTCTGTAGGCCCCTTCCTATATCACATATCCACATATTCAGAGACTCTCAGGTGCTCAATCTTAATACTGATGTCCCTTGATACAGTTCAAATTGTGCTATGGATGATTCACAAACAGACAAATCATGCCGAAATAAAAGGGACAATAATAATGATAAATGTACAGTTCATCAATTTGATTTACTATTGTCACCCCAACAATAAAAATCTGCTTGTGCCAGGCACTGTTCTAGGCTCTAAGGATATAGCAATAAACCAAATGGACAAAAATCCCATCCCTCACTGCACTTGCAATTTAGTGCATGGTGAACTGATGAACCAAATAATCAGATAATTTAAATGGAGAAGATGAAATCATAAAATGGGGATGGGATATGCTGAGGTGAGGTTCATTAGAAAGTGGCATTTGATGCCCATCAATGATCAACTGGGTAAAGAAAATGTGGCACATATACACCATGGAATACTATGCAGCCATAAAAAAGGATGAGTTCATGTTCTTTGCAGGGACATGGATGAAGCTGGAAACCATCATTCTCAGCAAACTAATACAGGAACAGAAAACCAGACACCGCATGTTCTCACTCATAAGTGGGAGTTGAGCAATGAGAACACATAGACACAGGGAAGGGAACATCACACACTGGGGCCTGTCAAGGGGTCGGGGGCAAGGGAAGGGATAGCATTAGGAGAAATACCTAATGTAGATGACAGGTTGATGGATGCAGCAAACCACCATGGCACGTGTATACCTATGTAACAAACCTGCATGTTCTGCACATGTATCCCAGAACTTAAGGTATAATTTAAAAAAAGAAAGAAAGAAAGAAAAAGAAAGTGGCATTTGAGTAAAGGTCTGTAGGTTAGGTAAGTGGGACTAAAGGGTGTCTCAGGCCAAGGAAAGAACAGGTACCAAGGCCCTGAGGTGAGAGCAGGCCCAGCATGTTCAGCAAATAATTATTGCCTAATGTATACATTTTCCAAATGTGACTCTGTAAACTCCTAGGTTGGAGGGACTCAGTCTGCTGAGTAAATATCCATTCCCTAATATCAACCTACACAAGCACACCAAGCATCAAGGAATCTCAAAAGACAGGCAACCCTTTGCGAATGCCTAAACCCAGTGCTCCCCAAACCCAATACAAAATGGAATATGATAATGGATTGAAAGAGATACTACACTGCTTTGTCATCTAGATACACTTCCAAAATAGATGGACAGAATCTTTCCATAATCAATGTAAAAAAGAAAGTATATTGACTATGCCAGGATTCCAAATCACTTTAATATGCTTTCAAAGTGTAATCCTATATACCACTAAAATGAGACTTCTTAACTTCTTATCTCTTTTTAAAAGCCTACAAAATGCCTACATATTCAGATTCAATGGCCCATTAAATGAAGCTGCACTTGTTAGGCAAAAGCACTTTCAAGCCACCCAGAACTGACTAGAAAGAGGGCTTCCTGGGCCCTCCTATAAGCCTAGGCCCCTCCATTTGCTCTTTCCTTCCTCCACAGGCTTAGAAGCAAGGTTGCTGCTGCCATAAACCTTTTAATAAAATGTCCCAATCCTATGGATTCTTCTTGCCCACTGCCCAGAAAAACCAGTGCACTGAGAATAGCAAATACATCAGCCATGAAAGAGTTTAATCATCACAGGGCCAGCCAAGTGGGAGGTCAGGAGGTAGTTCTCAAATCTGCTTCCCCAAGAATTCAGAGGCTAGGGTGCTTGTTTGTTTGTTTGTTTGTTTGTTTGTTTGTTTGTTTTGAGACAGAGTTTCACTCTTGTTGCCCAGGCTGGAGTGCAATGGCATGATTTCGGCTCACTGCAACCTCCCGGGTTCAAGCAATTCTCCTGCCTCAGTTTCCCAAGTAGCTGGGAATACAGGTGCCCGCCACCACGCCCAGCTAATTTTTCTTTTTAGTAGAGATGGGGTTTCACCATGTTGGCTAGGCTGGTCTCAAACTCCTTACCTCCGGCAATCCACCTGCCTAGGCCTCCCAAAGTACTGGGATTACAAGCATGAGCCACCACGCCCGGCCTGAGGCCAGGGTTTTTAAGGGTACTTTAGTGGGCAGGGGCTGGAAAGCTGAAACAATTGATTGGCTGGGGATGAACTCACAGGGGTGTCTAAACTGTCTTTGCATAGCTGAGTCAGTTTCCGGGAGGGAGTCTCAGGACCAGGGGGTGTTTCTCAGCCTGCCAAAATGCCAAATCTGAAACATATCTCAAAGACCAGTTACTTAGGTTTTACAATAGTGATGTTATCTGTAGGAGTAGTTGGGGAAGTTATCGATCTTGTGACTCCCTTAATTGCTGAGGCAGTAAGCAATTAATACGAAAACAACAGCAGTATGTCTATTCCTTAGCAAAGTTCAAGCCCTTCCCGTAACTCTAACCTTGTGAATTTTTGTTAGTATTTACAAGTACAGTTTCCATTTTTGAACAAGGAGGGGATTAGTTCAAGGAAATGACTGTTACTGCCTTAAAACAAGTATGAGCAAAAGCAGTTCAGCCTGGTAGAAGCAAGATGGAGTCAGTTGGCAGATTTCCGTTACTGTTATCATTTCTGCAACGGTGGTTTCACAAGGAGCCCTTGCAATACAGTTATAAGATGACTTTTCAATACTCATGCTCAAATATCCCCAAATCTTTTTTCTGAAAATTTTTTGAACACTTTTTTCAAAAATAATTAATTGAAACGAATTTTGTTTTAAAAATATTGTAGACAAAACCCACAGAAGTTGGAGATTCACTTTCCGCACACACTAAAGTGGGGGCACATTTCTTAGTCCCTCATTTCTAACCAAAAAAATGAAGAAACAAGAGAGAAATAAACCTCCTGAAACTGTAGGATGGTGTCTCCAAAGAAAACCAGAAAGAAGGTGGCCTTTGAACCAGTGAGTCCCTTGACTACTTACTAGCTCCAAGTCAACCAGGGTGTCTTCCTCCCAGAAGACTGGCTGCAGGGTGATGCGGAAAGGGCCCAGCCCCTCCCCAGGAGACCCCAAACACCTGTGGCTGCCACGATTCTAAGAAAGAAGACTTCCAAGGATGGGAAGGAGGAGACCTAACGTGCTGCTCACAACCCTACAGGTCCCTAACTCAAACCCAGTCACAGCCTCCAAGGAAGCCAGGTGGGAGGGGCAGCAGATGGTACCATGGCCAAGTGAGCAGCACGGGCCACAGGGAGGCCTGGAGATGTCCAGAGGCGAGGCAAACGCCCCCTCTGCAGCTCTGCTGTGCAGGGATAAAGTCACATTCTTTGCTGGTTTGGTAAATAAATGAGATGCCTCTTGATACTGGCCCTGGGTTTGAGATGATTTTGAGAACTCCTGACCTCCTCCTGAATTTCTCTTTGTTCTTTGTTTGCAACACCATTCTCTCCCTCTGGGTCTCAAATGTTCTCCAGGTAATGATGTAATTATGAGAAATTTAAAATCTGTTATTTGAGAAAGAGAGGAGACAGGCATCAGTGTGAGCAAATTCAGCTATAAATTGTTCAAGCCGTGTGCATTTGGGCCTTCTTCTGTGTTCTCATATGTAAGAGGCCATTGTGGGTAGGCGATGGGGGAGGCAAAACCTAAACCCAAAGCCTCAGTTCCCCCCGGTCAGGCTTCTTGAAGCCTGGAGCACTGGACATCAACTAATCCACTTTTTTACCTTCTCAGCTTAATCCATTCTTCCTTAGCCTGTTTGCTACCCATCTTGAAAACAAAGTTTTCTCAAATTGAGTGACCTCAAATATCATTTATATACTTCTGGATATAGTTTATATCTTCTGGATCATAAAAACGATGTGGCCAAGAAGTATTATTTTATTTACAGCATTTTTTTTTTTTTTTGTATTTTTGTTCAGGATCCTCGCTCTGATGATGGCTTCAAAGGACAGTTTTGGAAGCAGCACCATTATTTTTCTTCCATCACAAAAAGTTAGGGATGAGCCCCGCAAATCTTTAACTTCCCTGAAGGGCTCCTAAGGGAATTGTCCTGCATAGCCTCCTGAGATGTTTTCATTTTCCAGTCATCCCACTGTTGTGGGGAGATGCATGCTTTTATTACCCACTGGTTCCTTCTAGCTTAAACAGGTGCCCTATTCTAGGAGTTTGACCTCCATGGTTTCACAGATCTTTATAATCTCTTCACCTTTCCTTTTTCAGCCTCAAGAGCTGCAGTCTTGGCCAGGCACGGTGGCTCACGCCTGTAATCCCAGCACTTTGGGAGGCCGAGGCAGGCAGATCACCTGAGGTCAGGAGTTCGAGACCAGCCTGACCAACATGGTGAAACCCCATCTCTACTAAAAATACAAAATTAGCCAGGCATGGTGGCACATGCCTGTAATCCCAGCTACTTGGGAGGCTGAGACAGGAGAATCACTTGAACCCAGGAGGCAGAAAAAAGAAAAAAGAGAGAGCTGCAGTCTTTTTCATTTAGCCTCCTATGAACATGTGTCTAGGTCACAAATCCTTTCCTTGTATCCTCTGACCTTGTGACGTCCTGTGTCCTTTTACTGTGCTCAGGCCTCCAGGTTGGAGTCATGCAAAACCATCTAAGAAACAACTGAGCCTTAGGAAAAGCTAGAAGAGCTTCTTCTACTAAATGATAAACATCAAAGGCAGTCCAAGAGTTTTAAAGCCCAAATGAGAAAGAATGCCCCCGCTACACACACATAGCACCCTACACTCACGTCACCTAAGTTTATATGTTAATGACTTCATAAAATATGTTCATTATAAAACATTTGTAGAAACTCACAAAAAAAACCCTAATTCCCAGTTAATTTCTATATTAAATGTATTCCTTCTCATCTTCTCTCTATACTTCTATGAGTGTTCTCTTTTGCAATAGTGTGACCCTATTACACATAATATTTTTTAACTTCTCTTTTTAAAATTAACAGCCCTCTAAGCATTCTTTTCAACTTCTAAAATTAAATCTTCTTGCGGCCATAGAAGACTTCTGTTTGCTTTTGTAACTCCAGCTGCCAGCCTACTGCTTTGCACACAGGAAGTGTTCAATAACTATTGAAAAAGTGAATGTATGAATGAGTGAATGATGATAACATTTAACGGATATAGTATTTCTTAATACGGATCTTCATACTTTAGTCAATCCTCTATTGTTAGAGATTAAATTTATAATTATTTATTTTTTGTGGTATAAATAAAACTGCAGTGAATACTTCAGAAGATAATTTTTGTATCTATCCCTAGTTATCTCTTCAGGATAAATTCCTGGATCTTAAATTTCTGGGTCAAAGAATGTATTTTAATGTTCACCAGAAAGTTATAGAAATTTACCTTCCCATCCATAAAAATACCTAGTTTTCAAACCTTGTGTATTTGAACATTATCATGTTGATCGGTAATGTTGTATAATGCATGTTTATTATGATTATGAGTGCTTTAGATCACTTTTATATATGGACACAAAAACATTACTGTCTTCATATAAACATATTATTTGTGAATTTTTCTCTGTGTATCTTTCAGGATGTTTATCCTATTCTCATTGATGATTAAACTGCTAAAACATTGTTAACATATTCAACTCTGGTAACATCAATAAAAAACTATTTTGTTTTCTGGCCTTGGGCATCTATGGAACAACTTGTTCAATAAAGTTGCATTAAGTATGCAATAAGCATGCATTATTTAATATGACATTATCATTTGAGTACTAAACAACAGCAGCACACTCTGTACAATATTTTCCCCAATCTACCTACTTTGCTTCCTGAAAATGTTGCAACAATACACTTCAGACTGAGCTAAGAGCAGCCTAGGTTCCCTAGCTCTTGACTGGACTGCATTTGCTCCTCTGCTTTGCCTCATGTCAAAATGATAATGCAACTTAAAATTAAATCTAAACTGTCACTGTTGGTGGGAATGTAAATTAGTTCAGCCACTGTGGAAAGCAGCTTGGAGATTTCTCAAAGAACTTTAAACAGAACTACCATTCAACCCAACAATCCCATTACTAGATATACACCCAAAAGAAAAGAAATCATTCTACCACAAAGACACATGCACTTATATGTTAATCACAGCACTATTCCCAATAGCAAAGGCATGGAATCAATCTAGGTGCCCATCAAACGTGGATTGGATAAAGAAAATATGGTACAAACACACCATGGAATACTACACAGACATAAAACAGAACAAAATCAAGTCCTTTGCAGCAAAATGTATGGAGCTGGATGGAGGACATTATCCTAAGCAAATTCACACAGGAACAGAAAACCAAGTACTGTGTGTTCTCACTTATAAGTGGGAGCTAAACATTGACTATACATGGATGTAAATGTGGGAACAACAGACACTGGGGCCTACCAGAGGGGGTAGCAGGAAGGAGGGTGTAGGCTGAAAAACTACCTATTGGGTACTATGCTCACTACCTGGGTGACAGGACCATCTGTATCCTAAACCTCAGCAGCACCTAATACACCCATGTAACAAACCTGCATATGTATTCCCTGGATCCTAAATAAATAAATAAATAAATAAATAAAAATCTAAGGTGTCAAACAGTTCATTATCAAATGTCTTTAAAAGTAAGAACATTTTGGTAGGACAATAGCACCAAAAAGAATGATAAAAGGCAAATAACAGAGGGGATGATAATATTTGCATAATATTTGTACCATTTTGCCATTAAAAGGGCAATATTTCTGACATACAAAGGGTTCCTATATATTGATTTTTAAAAAGACAAACAACCCAATGGAATCATCAGCAGTGGATGTGATCGGGGCAATTAAGAGAATAAGAAATGAATATATGAAAAGATATTCAGTCTCATTAGTAGTCATGGAAATGCAAATTAGACCAACAATAAAATGTCTTCTTTATTTTGGCTCATCAGATGGATAGAAATATTATGACTGATTGTCATGAGCAGCCAGGTCTGGGAACAATTGCCTTAAAGAGGACCCATGATAAGCTCTCAAGGACCATGTGGTCCCTGTCAGCTGCAGAATATATCTGCAATTGGTTTTTGAGAAGGACTGCTTGAGTTGCTCTAGATCAAGCACAGTTTCAGAGAACTGCTGTTATGTTATTTAGATTTGCTGAAGTTCAGTGTTAGCAGAGGCCTCAGGATTCACCCAGTTGAAACCCTTCAGTGATTTCCAAAATGAGGTAGTGCACCTCAGTGTTAGAGAAGAAACAATGCAAATGCCTATTTATGTCATCCTTTTACATTTTCTGTTTTTTAAAATACATTTTACAGCCAGAAATGGTGGCTCAGGCCAGTAATCCCAACACTGTGAAAGGCTGAGGCAGGAGGATTGCTTGAGGTCAGGAGTTCGAGAGCAGCCTGGGCAACATAGTGAGACCCTGCCGCTACAAAAATAAAAATAAATAATAAAAAATGTATTACAGTGTTCCTTATATTCTAGTATAGTAATACATAGTAGAATTCAGAAATAAATGTATGCATTAAGATAAAGTATTCAAAAGACTATTACTAATCTCACTGTACAATGAACAAGGGTTGGAGACTGGTTTTTACAGCTCAGCCAACTGAGATCCTCAGGCCTTTGTGTCCCCAAGACTTCCTAAGGCAGCGTGCTGCACACAGGAGATGCTCCAATCAATATTTGTTAGTGAAAATGATAATATCGGATATAATAGTTGGGCAGAAGATAATTTTTAACTTTCTTATAATGTCTTTGTCATGTTCTTATGAAATAACAGTATCATGGGATAAAACCTTGTTAATAGCACAAAAGTCAAAAGTTATACTACAGGCTGCAAATAATCATTCCTGTCTCAACCTTAACAGGCTCTCATTTCTCTCCCTTCTTTCTCCCTCTCTCTCCCTACACACACACACACACACACACACACACACACACACACACACCAGAGCATTATGACATGTGCCCTCTGCCCACTTCATGATCTAAACTTCCAAAACTGAATTAAAATGATTTTATAAAGTAATGGATTTTATGAGTATTAAGTCATCACATATTTTCCTCTTTTCTCTCAAGACAAGATTCTTGACTTCTGAGTTGCTACCACATTCTAATTCATCTATTATTCTGAAGATATAGCAGTTGCAATAATTTCATTTTTAAATATCTCAAGCAGTGTGTACAGGTACACTATTGAACTCTACCAAAACATGACTTGCTATTAGTACATGTACATCAAGGAGGCCCAATCCTGGGGCCTAACATAGATACAGAAACCACCAAATTAGAAGGGCATCATTCTAATTAGCTACCAGGTGTTTCTTAGCTCTGTCCCCAACACTTGCATGATCAATGCATGTCTAGCATAAAGTCACTCTGAAATTCAAGTTTAAATGATTTCAAGACAAAAACTATATCCATTGTATTAATAATCAGAGGTACAGGGGTTTTGCCCTTAGGCACTGATTTTACATACAGGGATTTCTAACAAATTCCAAAACTTCATATAGTGTTTTTTGCGATATTTTGTAGTTATTATAGTGTCTCCTTCAGTTGACAAAATGTGGGAAATATTTTGTAAAGTTCAAATAACTTCCTACTGCCTATTCATAAGTAGAATGACAACAAGACATACGCCTGCCTTCCCCAAGGGTTGTTAAGTATTCAACTTTAGCCCTTTTTGCAAAACGCTGGCAACTTTTGAAGCTGGGAGATGGGCACGTGGAGTTCTCTTTGGCCTCTCTGCTGACGTATGTTTGAAAACTTAAGTAATAAAAAAGGAAGGAAGGAAGGAAGGAAGAAAGGAAAGGAAGGAGGGAGGGATGAGAGGAAGGAAGGAAGTGGGTAAGAAAGGAGGAAGGGAAAGAAAAGAGAGTGAGAGAGAGAGAGAGAGCGAGAGAGAGAGAATAGAAGGAAGAGGAAGAGAGGGAGGGAAGCAGGGAGGAAGGTAAGAGGGAGAGAGGGAGCGGATGGTCAGAAGGGAGGGAGGAGGGAGGGAATGCCCTTTCCGCCCGGTGCTGTGAACAGCCCAGGCCCCTGTGTGCACATTCTTGACAACGGGTCATGTCTTTGGTTTCAATCTGTGGAGGTGAATCAGCACTCAGACTTGTGCCTGGTATTAGTCAACTAAATATTTGCTGAAAGAGTGAATCAAAGCAATAAATAAGAAGCCCAAATTCTGAGTTCCTGGGCAGCTATAGCCTAGGCTGAGATTAGAGTAGCAAAAACAAGGGAATGGGTTGTCTGCCATCCCATGCACTTTTCTCCTCCCCCACCAACTGCTCTGTCCTCTCCCACACCACCACCAACCCCCCGCCCCCGCCCCCGCCGGCAGGTGTTTCATGCTGTTCATGGCTTTCTTTTTTACCTTTTATCTTATGCGGAGAGGGTAGGGGAGAACAACAGTGTGTTTATGACACCATGGGTACCCAACAAAGAAAAAACGAACCACATCAGACCACGCAAAACGATCACACACCACGCTGACATGATTCAAACACCATCTCCTGTGATATAACTGAACAAGGAAATTGTTCTCAGTGGAGCTAGAATTTAAAGCTACATCAGCAATACTTCAAGAGCTGTCAGGTTGATTCAGTATCAGAAAAAATGACTGGAGGAAAATTAAGGACTGAGAGCCCTCACCTTGCTTTGCTTTTTGCAGTTTTGTTCTTTTTGTTGTTGTTGTTGTTGTTGTTGTTGTTGTTGAGACGGAGTCTCACTCTGTCTCTAAGGCTGGAGCGCGGTGGCACAATCTCGGCTCACTGCAACCTCCACCTCCTGGGTTCAAGTGATTCTCCTACCTCAGCCTTCTGAGTAGCTGGGATTACAGGCGTGTGCCACCATGCCCGGCCAATTTTTTTGTGTATTTTTAGTAGAGACAGGGTTTCACCATGTTGGTCAGGTTGGTCTCGAACTCCTGACCTTGTGATCCGCCCACCTCGGCCTTCCAAAGTGCTGGGATTACAGGTGTGAGCCACTGCGCTTTTTCTCTTAATCTTGACAGCCTAATGTTATTCCTAGGCTCTTGTGTACATGTATCTAAATATTTATCCTGGCTACAAATTAAGACAAAAACAAGAAGATGTGGAGAAATAGCCCCAAATTCTGGTTCCAATCTTAATTCACTAGAGCACTCAGGGGTGCTTCCTGCTTTTCATGTCATTCCTTTTTCCCGTAGCCGGGAAAAAGAAACCCACTCTATATGCGAGGTGGGTGTAGACGAGATTTCTTTATTAACTGCTTCCTGACAATACATCAAGAAAAAACCTCATATGACTCAGTACATACATGACAGGCAGTAAATGGTGGCGTAGGACATTTACAGTAACTTATATCAAAAATGGAGAAAAAAATCCAAAATAACAAAGCTATGATACCATTCGAAACTCTTCCACCTGTCTTTTTCCACTCTTCCAAACACGTTTCCAAGCCCTCCACTTAGAATACAGAACCTTCTGAAAAACAAACTGTTCATCTTTGCACAGACATGTGCCATGAGGCTGCCTTGCAGGTGTCCACACATACACTCAGGCCTGAGCTGGTTTACTGTGCCCACCATCCCTAGCAATCCCCTGGACAAGGTGCATACGGGAGGACCACGGAAGTTAGTTAACATCCATTAGGGAATTCTGTAGGATAGAACCCTCCCCTCTCCCCTAATATTTACACAATCACATGTACATGATCATTCACAGCAGTGTCTCTAAGACAAAGGACTTCTGCCCAGGGCAACAGCCAACTCACCTAGCGTCAATATGCAATAGCAATCAGAAAAAATTGTTACGACTTCTCAAATTTGCCCTGAAGACTAGTATCTTAATAATTAAGCAGCCCTAATTTTTGGTAGGAATTTCCCTTCTATTCTAAAGTATTTTCATTTTATTGAAAAAAAATTGTGATTCATAAATATCTTAATTTTACTTTAACAGATCCTTGGGGGGTGGGGGGGGGGCAGGGGGGGAAGTAAAGGCTTCTGCCGCTGTACACTAAGTTCCCAGAACTTTCTTTTGTGAGCCTGTGTTAAGATCACGTCCTCTTACCGCGTCGCCCCTTCTGTAGCCTGCTGCTGTGCGGCACAGCTTGCCCCAGATACTTTAATTATTTCTGCTCCTTCGGATTAGAAGGGCTGGAGCTAATTAGTCAGGTCTTCTCCCCCTATGAACAAGCCAAGACGCGCTCGAAGACTTTTCCCAGAAGCTTTGCTTTTCTGCAGTCAGCTTTTTGTTGTCATAAGGAAGATCTATTGCTTTAATACTCACGAGTGTAAATGTCTGCATTTGGAACGGACGTCAGGCCAGTGACACCACACACCTGGCATGTCTGAAACCCACTCAGACATGACAGTAACGAATAGATAAGCGGCTGGAAGTGGGAGGGAGGAGAAGATTGTTTCCAGTACGGTGCAGGTATGCAGGTTCACAGGGAAATGTGCGAGGGATCTGCAGAGCAATTACTGTACTTTGCAAAGACGACAGTTTTTAATGATGCCATTATTTATTACACTGTGTGTTTTTCAGTGACAGAAGAACTCTCACCTTCCAGGTGACCTCTCAGGATCGTTCTCTTTCTCTCTCTCTCTTTCAAAATATTTTGCAAAATAGAAAACCCTTTTAAAACTAAACAGTATCTGGTGCACAGTAGATATTCAACAAATGTTTATTAAAATACACATTTTATAGCAGAGAACAGTGCAATAGAAAGTCAGTGCAGATGCAGCGAGATATAGAAATGCACGCATATATAAATTCCATATTATTTCACTGATATTTTAAAAGCATAAACATGTTGATATAAACTGAGTATCAGGCTCTATTAAGAACAAGCTCTCCCAATGGAAAGTTTAAAGTATTCTAAGCATCAGAGGCTTCCCACCTTGGGAAAATACGGTTTTATGATTCTAAGTAGTAAATAACCTATTTTTCAGTTGCTCAAACATTTTCCTTTTGTCTTCTCTCTTCTATGAGGAGAACTGACTTGGGTCTCCAGAGCCCCTCAATTGGAAAATTTTTTGATATTATCAATTTGAATTTTATTTTTGTAATTTTAAGGGAGAAAATTAACTAAATAGATTATGGAAGGGACCTTTAATACAGAAATGTTTTCTATCTTGATGTTCTAAATAAGTCAGCCACATTAAAAAGAAAGCTGTTATAGTAGAAGAATATTTTGTTGCTTTATTTTTTTATTGGACTTTGAATAAAAAATACATATCCAGAGATTAACACATGAAAAAGATTTTTAAATATTATGAAAACCTTAACAATACATAATAAAAATGCATCGGATCACCCAAATCTTTTGCCATAATAAATAGCTGTAAAATAGGTCCTATTAAATATAAATTTTTGTCAAAAGAAGAGAGCAAGACTCCCCAACTTTTTTTTGCAACAAGGAGTAACTTTTTAATACACTCATAATTTAATTCGCTGATAATTTAGTTCCCTCTTTAGAGCCTCAGAGTGGAAAGGAGGGAGAACATGCTAAAAAAAAAAAATCCTCGGGCCGGGCGCGGTGGCTCCCGCCTGTAATCCCAGCACTTTGGGAGGCCGAGGTGGGTGGATCACAAGGTCAGGAGATCGAGACCATCCTGGCTAACACGGCGAAACCCCGTCTCTACTAAAAATACAAAAAAGTTAGCCGGGCGTGGTGGCGGGTGCCTGTGGTCCCACCTACTCGGGAGGCTGAGGCAGGAGAATGGCGTGAATCTGGGAGGCGGAGCATGCAGTGAGCTAATATTGCGCCACTGCACTCCAGCCTGGGCGACAGAGCGAGACTCTGTCTCAAAAAAAAAAAAAAAATCCTCAATGGGTTGGTTTCCAGATGTGGTGGTAGGGGGTGTTGACAGTAAGATGTGGAGTGAGGGCAAGAGAAGACAGGCAGGTTTGACATCATCAGGTAGGGAGGTCCTCTTTCCAACTACCTGGCTAGCAAATCCCCATAACTGAAGACAGAAACCTAAGTGGCAACAACCAGTTAATAACAATACGGCAGCAAAGAGTACCTCACCATTGCACAACTCCAGGGAGTGCCATTCACATAAAATCCAAAGTGAATGGTGCCTACAAAGCAACTGCTGGGCAGCTACCATGGATCATGTTGTTTTTCTGAGCCTGACATCATTTCACAAAATTCTCAGAACCCTGTGTGGGAATCCTACGTTACCCCTATGTGACAGATAAATTTGGTCCATATAGACTGTAACTGTCCTAGAATGAGGATCACCAAAGCCTGTGCATTTAAGGACCACCTCCCTCTCTGCCAGTCATCCATATCCCTGGGTTCCACATTCATGGATTCAACCAACCAGGCATAAAAGACACTCAAAGAAAAACAAAAAAATGGATGGTTGTACTGAACATATGCAGACTTTTTTCTTGTCATTATTCCTTCAACAATTTACATAGCATTTACATTATATTAGGCATTATCAGTAATCTAGAGATGATTTAATGTATACAGGAGGAAGCATGTCGGTTATAAGCAAATACTATTTCATTTTATATCAAGGACTTGAGCATCCACAGATTTTGGTATCCAGGGAGGGTCCTGGAACCAGTTCCCTGTGGAAACCAAGAGATAACTGAACTATGTTGGCTAACAGCTGTGTCTAGTGCTTTGGTAATCCTGGGCCTCCAAGGCCCTGCTCAGCCCTTCCTCACTCTATCTGCTAGCCATTTTATATGTGTTTTTAAACTTACAGTGGTCAATCTTGATTATCTTGGGGCAAATATAAATTACTATGACAATTTTTTTAAGACAGAGTCTCACTCTGTTACCCAGGCTGGAGTGCAGGGGCACAATGTCAGCCTACTGCAACCTCCACCTCCTGGTTTCAAGTGATTCTCCTGCCTCAGCCTCCTGAGTAGCTGGGACTACAGGTACATGCCACCCCACCTGGCCAATTTTTGTATTTTTAGTAGAGATGGGGTTTCACCATGTTGCCCAGACTGGCCTCAAACTCCTGGCCTCAAGCAATCTGCCTGCCTCAGCCTCCCAAAGTGCTGGGATTACAGGTGTGAGCTACCACGTCCAGCCTAGTTACTATGACAATTTTTTTAAAATTACACTGTAGATAGTGACATTGTAAAAAATGAAAATAGTCAACATTTATACAGATGACCACAAACACCTGCATACATAGAAGGCTTCTATTGTTTGGCCCCACCTAGAAACAACAGATACCATGCCAAACCCACAAGAGTCCTTGGCACCTGGAAGGGTAGGCCCTGGAACCCTGTGCCCTCATGGCCAGCAACCTCCACTGAGGGTGCAGCATCTGCAAGCCCCACCTTCCAAGCATTGTCACATGCACATTCAAACCCTCCCCACCGCATCCCCTCCCTGAGCTCCTCCTCAGCTCTTTGCCCCTCAATGGGCTTCTAGAAACATCTCTTCTAAGAAGTGGAGGAAGAGAGACAGAGCAACGATGCACAAAAGCCAGTCTTTTTTCACCTCTGCTGCACCCTGCTACAAATACAGTACAATTACTTACATATTACAAGTCATGGAAGAACAATGTGGGGGCGCAGTGGGCAGGAGCCATTAATTGCCCTAAGTGTTGGGAAGGCTTCACAGAGGAGGTGACTTTTGCCTTTCTTCAAGGGAAGAAAGATAAGAGTTTCCCAGGCTGAAAAGTAGCAGGAGCCTCTACTCTTCTTTTCATGATTCTCATTAAGTTAAAAAAACAATTTTACATGATGATTATGGAAAACACACACACACACACACACACACACACACACACACACACACACACCCTCACACCTCAAAACTCCCTATTGGTCAGAGATACATACTGAAAAACTTACAGGTAAAATGACATGATGTCTGTGGTTTGTTTTAAAATATCCCAGGAAACAAAAGTGTGTATGTGTGTTAAGGAATGGATGAAACAAGATTAGCAAAACATTGATAATTATTGAAGGTAAGTGTTATGGATTATGTCCTTCCCCAAATACATATGTTGGTGTCCTATCCCCCAGTGCCTCAGAATATAACCTTATTTGGACCTGGGGTCATGCAGATGTAATTAGTTAAGCTGAAATGCTGTCATTAGATGGACCCTTATCTAACACGACTGTGACATTATGAAAAGGGGAAATTTAAACACAGAGACGTGAACAGAGGGAAGGTGATGTGAAGACACAGGGAGAAGCCCATCCGCAAACCAAGGATCATCTGAGACCACCAAGAGCTAGGAGAGAGGCCTGGAACAGATCCCTCCTCAGTACCTTCAGAGGAAGCCTGGCCCTGACAACATCTTGATCTTGAACTTCCAGCCTCCAGAGCTGTGAGACAGTAAATTTCTGTTGTTTAAGCCACTCCATTTTTGGTGGTTTGTTATATCAGCCCTAGAAAACTAGTACACTAAGTCATAGGTCCACTGAGGATTAATTACGCAATTTTTTCCACTTTTGTATATGTTTTAGATTTTCCATAATAAAAGTTTTTTTAAAAGAAGCCTTGTATATAGTCTCAGAAATATTAATAATTCAGCTACACTCTGCCACTGTACTCCCCGAGGAAACCACCCAAGTGCCAAAGTAACTCTAATATCCAAAAATACAGCTGGTCCCCTCTTCAATCTTTGTGTCTAATTTCACATCTGTAATCCCTTTTCCCTTTTCAAGGGATCGCTGGTAAATCTCCCAAACGAGGCGCCAGAGAGCTCTATTGTGTGCCTCTTGGCTCTTTCGGGCTCCCAACAGCGCGTCTTCCTCTCAAGCATAATTGAAGGCAGCCTCACAGTGCCTTTGAAAACTGCATATGAGGCGAGGAGAGAGAGAGCATCCTTGCAGCACAAACCCATGATGAAAGCTTTTGTGAATTTGTGCTCTGGCCAACTATGGACGGGCTACCCGATACACAATATCGATGGCATTTAACACTTGGTAGGCAGGTTAAGGAAAAGTACTCCATAAAGTGCATTAAATAACCTCATAATCACATTTAAAGGCTAAGTGAACTGGGGCCACCGCAAGTACTAAAATACATGATAACAAAAGCAGTCAGCATTTTCCATACCATATGCTTGTAAATGTTATTCTGCAGGGAACCAATTAAAACTATGGAATACTTAGAGCACAGACATATGGAACAAAACAGGGCAACTTATCTTGTCACTGCAGTGCTTGCTCAGTACATCTCTTTGGGAGATGTAATACTGAATTATTAGTACAAATAAATGTGATCTTAATCATGAATACCAAAAGGCCACACCAGCACTTAAAGCTTTGGCTTTGGTGGCTCCATTATTGAGGTTTTTAAAAGGAAGGAGAACTGACTGTCTCCCAAAGAGTCACATAAAATACCAGCCATATTAAATATCAAAAAATATCATTAGTACAGCAAATTTTTAATGAGGCTAAGTCTCTGTTTCCTCACCTGTTACACTGGAAAACAATAATAATAATATTCTGTGAAATTCAGAGGGTTGCTGGTCAAACCATTTAAAAAGTGCATATGAAAGCATGTTGGGGAGTCTAACGCTCTGAATTGGTGTCAGTATTGATTTTGTTACCGATGGAAAGAAGACATGCAGATAACCCAAAAGAAGCAATTATCAAGGCTGATTCTGACAGCCATTAAGTTAAAACTCTAGATGGAGCTTTACTAAGTTGTCTTGACATTAAAAAGAAATGAAAACTTAAAAAAAAATCTGAGATATATTCATAGGTCAGTCTAATAGGAAAAAGACAGTTGACATTTTCCATCCCACCACTCGAGCTTCATTTGGTATTGCTTCTTAATTTAGAATTAACATTTAAAGGAACCAGACATAAATTTTAATAAGATGGTTCACAAACCTAACAGAAATAATGCTAGGAAATACAGGCTCAAGCATCACCTCAGAACCAGAGCATGAGAGAAAAATAAAGGAAGAAATTTCTTAAAAGGGTAGAATGAGTTTGCAGCAGACAAAGTATATTAATTATCACAAGATGAGATCAAAAATGGGCTGGGGTAGTGCTGTAGTGCAGGGGACTACATTAATTAATAATGAGTCAACAATAAAATGTCAGTAACAAATTATAAAACAATAATTTTACTTGCATACAACCTATTTTCTTGTCAATGATCTTTCTGCTATAATCTGCCTCCAAAAATCTATACTTCTTAGGCCTTTTTTTCCAAGCTTTTCTCCCGCTACACACACCCCAGTGTGTTTCAGCCATACAGACAGCACCTGTAGCCCAGGTCCCAATCTCACACACTTTTCAACCCCCAAGCCTTTGCACCAGCACTTCCCTCTACCTAGACGTCCCTTCCCCATTGTCTGCCCAGAGAACTGTGACTCTTCTTTCAAAACTCTGCTTAAATATCGCTTTTTTCTGTGAAATCTACACTGACCTCCCCACCCACACCACCTTCAATACTCTTCAGTACTGGAGATTTCTGGGTTGTAAATAGATGTTATCCTATCTATTTGTCCCAAACTGTGAGCAACTTGAGGGCTAGCTCTGTGTTTTTTGTTTGTTTGTTTGTATTTTGAGACAATCTTGCTCTGTCGCCCAGGCTGGAGTGCAGCGGCATGATCTCAGCTCACTGCAACCTCTGCCTCCCAGGTTCAAGTGATTCTCCTGCCTCAGCCTCCCAAGTAGCTGGGACTACAGACACATGCCGCCATGCCCGGCCAATTTTTGTATTTTTAGTAGAGACGGGGTTTCACCATATTGGCCAGGCTGGTCTCAAACTCCTGACCTTGTGATCTGCCCGCCTCGGCCTCCCAAAGTGCTGGGATTACAAGTGTGAGCCACCATGCCCAGCCGGCTCTGTGTTTTAGCCACCTGTGTGAGTCCAAAGTCTCAAGATGTTCTCTGCACATAGTAAATAGTGACTCAATAAATGTTTATAATAGAATGAATAGGGAATGTGGGCACGGGGGTTCTCTCAACACCCAAGTCATACCACTGCTATCCATCCTTTCTTCCTATCTATGTCCCTTTGACACGTATCTCAAACTTGGGAGAACATCAAAATCATAGGGTGGGTGCAGAAGGCACCAAAAATAACTGTTAAAAACACACAGCCCTGGTCCCATTCTGCTATGTTCTTATCAGGTAGATCTGGAGTGGGGCCCAGTTATCTGTGTTTTGAACAAGCTCCCCAGGTGAATGCAATACACACAAACATTTAAGAATCATGGCTCTATGGCATACTAGTAGTAGAAATTCCTATTTCCTGTGAGGTACAGAAAATCATCTCTACGAATCTGCTTGCAAAATCTGTTTCAAGGAAAATGAAGCAACTAGACACAGAGGAACCGTCTTGGATTTTAGAAGAAAACCATTTAAGTAGATAGATGGAAATAAAAATACACAATGAATAAGCAGAACTCAAAATTTCTCTGGATTTGACTCAAGTGAATTACAGAGAATTGTCGAAGCAAGGAATAGCATGTTCTGCTTGGAACACTTCCTGTTTTTCTGCAAGGAAAAGCATTCCATGTCCATGACCCACAATGCTAGAGGCACTGAGGGTTCCTCCTGCTCACAATACTGACCCTTTCTGGGGGCCAGATTCCCCTGGACTTTTCAGAAATTTTCCAAGGCAGGCAATGGGTGATATTGATTCCATGGAGACACCTACATAAACAAATAGATTTAAAATTTTCTCTTTCTTTCCCTTGACTTATTCCCTCTTTCTGTGCTACTCGGGGCTCCTCCCTCCCACCTAGACATACCTATTACACTTGGTGGTGTTTTTGGGTGGGAATGAGGCCCAACACTGTCCCACCATTTTTAGTGGAATCAACAAAGAGATCATCAGCACCTGCCAGTCATTCTAACTCTTCTGTTTCTAATAGCGCTGCTAGCCAAATATGCTACTTCCCACACTAGTTTTAAAATAACCATTGGATCTTGGAAGTGACTTAAACCCAAGAGGAAATTTTATATATAATTACCCCAGTGCCTGCCATCTCTAGAATTATAGTGACTCTAGAGAAATGCTAATCAAACTGCATTACATGAGATATTTTTAAGCACGGAATATAATACAGGTTGACACATCTGAAAGAAAGTTGTCTCCTCAGGATGCCATAAGACACATAAAGCTTTCTGGAAAAGAAGCAGGAGACATAGGATACTGAGCCCAACTCTACTGCTAACTAGCAGTGAGTCTTTGATCTAGACATATGTGTCTTCTCAGCCTCATATCTTCATCTCTAAAATAATGAGACTGGACCAAATGATCATTAAGATTCCCTTCAAGCTTTAATGCTCTAGAACAAGTCTACAAAAGAACATGGGTATAGAAGAGGTATCCCAGGAAGATGTGCATTTTAAAAGAGGACCTATACATTTTTCATTAAAAAAAAAAATTCAGACCTGGCGCGGTGCCTCATGCCTGTAATCCCAGCACTTTGGGAGGCCAAGACAGACAGATTGTCTGAGCTCAGGAGTTCGAGACCAGCCTGGGCAACATGGCGAAACCCCATCTCTACTAAAAATACAAAAAATTAGCCGGGTGTGGTGGCAGTCACCTGTAGTCCCAGCTAATCGGGAGGCTCGCTTGAACCCAGGAGGCAGAGGTTGCAGTGAGCCAAAATTGTGCCACTCGACTCCAGCCTGGGTGACAGAGTGAGACCCTGTCTCAGTTAAAACACACACACACACACACGCGCGCGCGCGCGCAAAGGAACAGCTTTCTAATGGTAGAATTTCATGAATTGCTGCACTCAAGACTCTGAGGTGTCCTTCTAGGAACCCCTCCAATCAGACTACCCAAAAGTGATCCCCCCAGCTGCTGAATATCTCTTGAGGTTTGTTTGATTAATACATAAGAAATATTGAGACATTAGAGTACCATAATCAAGCATCGTGAATGAATAATCTGCCATTTGAAGAAGAAAAATTTTCTCTGGGTTATAAATAACGCACAGTTAAATGCTTTTACAGCGGCAGGCAACTGCTACCTTTTATAATATCACTTCCAGCCACTAGGGCTTAGAGAGAATACCTGTTTAGTGGACACATTTGCTCAAGACAGAACATAAAAACTACTTAGGTATAGTGTAAGATACACCATGACCCTAAGCGGTTGAGATGCGGAATCTGGACTTAGCAGGAAGTGGGGATTTAGCAGTGGTGGTGTTATCAATAGATTCCAGAGCTGATCAAGCAAGGCAGAGGTAGGAATCAATAGCTGCATCAGCAAGATGCTGCAGGTCCTGCTGATTTCTCAGAAATTGTGTTCTGCAGAAGACATTTCAGCACTATGGTGAATCAGATAGTCCTTGAGGCCACTGCAGAGTCAAGGTATTGATGACTCTGGGCACAAGAATGCAGGCTGACCCCAAGGACAGGACAGCCAGTTAGAGAACCAAGCATTCTCTTTGAAGAAATCCTTTTTCCTTCTTTGAGAAGGAAAAGGGAGGAGCAGGTGGAAGAGTCCACTCTTAAAGCTCATGGACATGTTCCAAGGTGGGAATTCTTTGTAGGCAGGGAGGGTGTCATGAGCAAGAAGGTGAACCACAGTGCTGTTATGAAGAAGCGATTGCCCTCTTGGCTTCATTTTTCTCATCTAGAGTCAGGTCGCTTCTATCTGTGCAATAAAAAGTTGCTTAGAGAGGACCACAGAAGACCCACTGTCCAGAGAGCTCTTGAATCCTTAGAGAGAAGCTCTGTTGACTATTCACTAAGAGATGTGGGCTAGATCACCAACTTCAGAAAACTTAGAGTTCAGTAAAGATTTCTGAGGAGGGCTAAGAATATTACGTGGTCTTTAGAGATTTTCTTCCTTTATGATCTGTAAAATCTGCAAGGACAAGGTATTCATTCTCCTGGGTTAATTGGTTTTGTGGCAGGTACCATTAGGATTAGAGCATTTCTTAAGCTGTCTTCTAAAACTTAAAAAAATCCTACTACTTTGTCCTGACAACCCCCACCTACTCACCCAAAAGCAATCTGAATTACAAGGAATTACTCTTATTTTAAAGTGTATATTATTAAATACATAATTATACAAAGACTTCCCTTCTAGTCCTTTCCATCACCAAACTGTTTTACCAGCAAACAAAATTAGGAGTTAGAAAGTATTTTTTTGTTTTGTTTTCCACTTGAACTAATGATAAAATCTTACATTGGAATAGCTTGACAGAATATACTAACCAAATCCATAGCTTTTACCCCAGTCGACCCTCACAACCATGATGAAAAGTGAGTCAGGAAGCCTGTGCATAGGAAAGCATTTTCCAAAGTGTGTTCCAGTGAGCACTAGTAAACAGTTTGAAAGATATTGAGTTTAACAATGTTTAAACACATGGCCACATCACAGGCCCTTTCAGATGCTTCATGTTAGTTCACTGTAAATCTCCACGTGTATGTGGTCTGTATGAGAGAGACAGAGAAAGAAAACAGACAGAAAGAGATGTTTTGCAAACTTATTTGATCATAAAACCACTTTTCCATTGCATATCTTATGTAATACATGTTGGGGCTGTCTGCACACCTCGATTTTGTTAAGACACAATGAATGTCTACAGCAAACTTTTAGCTATGCTATACTCAACAACATTTGACAAATGTTTACTGAACATCAGTGAACAAATATTTACTGAACACCACAGCAGATATAAAGCAAACCAGGAGATATTAGCAAAATAGATTAAAACCTCTGCTTTTATGTAGCTTATATTCTAATGAGGAACAAGGAAATAAACTAAATAAATGAAATGTGTAACATATCAAATAGAGATAAATATTAAGAAGAAAAAAAATAACAGGGAAAAGTAATTGTGTGTGTGTGTGTCTTGGAAAGGGAGCAATATTTTCAATAAGGTGACCAAAGAAGCCTCCTTGGAATGATAGCTAAGTAAGGCCCCAAAAGAAGTGCGGGAGGGTTTGTTGCACATTTGGAAGAGAAGCATTCTCAGCAAAGGGTACAGCAAAGACCCTGAGGTGGAGGTATATCAAAAAAGAAGATCTGAAATCTGATTAACACAAGGCCCCGTTTTTTATTTCCACTGTAAAGATTACTCAGTTCTTTAAGAAAGAGGCCTGTCATATATAGATAGATAGATAGATAGATAGATAGATAGATAGATAGATAGATAGATAGATTTTTTTTTTTTTTTTTTTTTTTTGAGACGGAGTCTCACTCTGCCACCCAGGCTGGAGTGCAGTGGTGCGATCTCGACTCACTGGAAGCTCCGCCTCTGGGGTTCACGCCATTCTCCTGCCTCAGCCTCCCGAGTAGCTGGGACTACAGGCACCCGCCACCACGCCCGGCTAATTTTTTGTATTTTTAATAGAGACAGAGTTTCACCGTGTTAGCCAGGATGGTCTCCATCTCCTGACCTTGTGATCCACCCTCCTCGGCCTCCCAAAGTGCTGGGATTACAGGCATGAGCCACCATGCCCGGCCAGAGGCCTGTCATTTTTTAAAGCCATCCATGTTTTAAGTACACATAATTCACAATTCCTGCACTTCACTGTGAGGAATCAAAGTCCTTCATTTGTGGTCCTCAGACCACAGGGGGTCCCTGGGTAACTTTGAGAAGGTCTGTGAAGTCAAATCTATTTTCATGAAAATTAGAAGACACTATTTGCCTTTTTTGCTGTGTAGACATTTGTACTGATGGCTTTTTTGCTGGGTAGACGTCTGCACAAAAGCAGTGGTGAGTAAAACTGCCAGAGCCTTAATCTATCAAATTATGCTAGTAGTCACTGTACTCTTCACAGCTGTGACCTCACAGGACCAAAATTGCTAGTTTCACTTGTGAATTTCCTCAATGAAACATTAAAAAATAAATTAATTTAATTAAATCCCAAACCTTGAGTATACACATATTTTTTAATACTCTGTGATCAAATGGGAAGTACGCATAAAGCATGTCTTTTGCATTTTGAAGACGAAGCGTTATCTAGAAGTAAAAGCAATTGTGCGATTATTTGAATTGTGAGCTGAACGAGCTGCTGCTCACTAAGATGTATTTGTTTTGGAAAATATAGTTATTTTAAATAAAATGTTATTTTGTTGACATGAAACATGTTTATGTTATTTTTAACAAATTAAAAGATAAATAATTTTTCCCATTTTTCATTTCTAATATGGTAAATATTGATAAATATAACACACACAAATAGAAGCTCTGGGACATCCTTGTTAATTTTTTTTTTTTTGAGACGGAGTCTCGCTCTATCGCCCAGGCTGGAGTGCAGTTGTGTGGTCTAGACTCACTGCAACCTCCACCTCCCGCCCCCTGGGTTCAAGCGATTTTTCTTCTTCAGCCTCCCAAGTACCTGGGACTACAGGCGTGCGCCACCATACCCAGCTAATTTTTGTATTTTTAGTAGAGACAGGGTTTCACCATATTGGCCAGGCTGGTCTCGAACTCCTGACCTCGTGATCCACCCGCCTTGGCCTCCCAAAGTGCTGGGATTACAGGCGTGAGCCACTGAGCCTGGCTTCCTCATTAATTTTTAAGAGTGGAAAGGGATCTAAGACCAAAACGTTTGAGAAGCACTATACTAATAAAATAATAAAAATGCCATGCATGGGGTTGTTTATGAGTATATATGAGTAAGTACACACATATATATATGTTATTTTTAATTGAAGTGAAATTTACATAACATAAAATTAACCATTTTAAAGTGAACAATTCAATGGAATTTAGTCCATTCACAATATTGGACAACTACCACTCTATCTACTTCTTAAACGTTTTTATCATCCAAAAAGACACCCTATAGATATTCTCCATTGCCCCAGCAACCACCAATTTACAATCCGTCTCTATAGATTTGCCTTTTCTGGACATTTCTTTTTTTTTTTTTTTCCCCCAAGATGGAGTCTCGCTCTGTCACCCAGGCTGGAGTGCAGTGGCACGATCTCAGCTCACTGCAACCTCCACTTCCCAGGTTCAAGTGATTCTCCTGCCTCAGCCTCCCGAGTAGCTGCGACTACAGGCATGCACCACCATCCCCAGCTATTTTTTTGTATTTTTAGTAGAGACGAGGTTTCACTACATTGGCCAGGCTGGTCTTGAACTCCTGACCTCGTGATCTGCCCGCCTCGGCCTCCCAAAGTGCTGGGATTACAGGTGTGAGCCACCGCACCTGGCCCTTTTCTGGGCATTTCATATAAAAGGAATTATACAATATGCAATCTTTCATGACTGGCTTCTTTCACTTTGCATAATGTTTTTGAGGTTCAGCAACATTGTACCATGTATCAGTATTTAATTTAATATATTTATTTTTAATTTATTAATCTTCACCTATTCTTTCAAGGGTAAATGTGATTTCTGGTAAGAAAAATCTCTCTCTAATCTAATGTGGATATATGAGTATGTGTTTATAAGGTAATATTTTTCTCAAAGCATACATAGTATATTTACAGATTTCGTGTACAAATTTATTTTTGATTATAGGGTAAGTCCATGAAAAAATTATGAGGCAACTCCCCCAAATACTAAGGTAAACATTCACCTCATATATGATGATTATAATTACCATTCTCATCACCAAGCATGTAAAGTGCTTAGCTGTAAATGGTAGGAAATATTATTCATTTTGTAACATTTCCTAATAAAATATGTGTTTGCACACTGTATTAGGCCGTTCTTGCATTGCTATGAAAAAACACTTGAGACTGGTAAAGAAGTTTAATTGGCTCACATTTCTGCAGGCTGTACAGGAAGCATGATGCTGGCATCTGCTCAGCTTCCAGGGAGGCCTCAGGAAATTTCTAATCAAGGTGGAAGGCAAGGTGGGTGGAAAGAAAGCGGGGAGCAAAGCGTCTCACATGGTGGGAACAGGAGCAAGAGAGAGAGAGGGGAGGTGCTACAGACTTCAAAAGGACCAAATCTCATGAGAACACACTCACTATCACAGGAGCCGTACCAGGGGATGGTACTAAACCATTCATGAGAAATCTGCCCCCATGATCCAATCACTTCCCACCAGGCACCCCCTCCAACAATGGGGATTACAATTCCACATGAAATTGGTGGGGACACATATCCAAACCAGGTCACGCATGGAGGTAATTTTTGTTTACTTGGGGTTTTTGGTTTAGAGGAAATGAGTAGTTTGGTACAGTGGGAGATAAAAATAATTTAGAGGCAGGAGGGCTGCAACCAAGCCCAGAGCTGCTCTTTATTAGGTATAGTACTTTCAGCAGCTCACTTCCTCTTTCAGGCCTCAGTTTTCTTTCTTTCAGGCCTCAATTTTCTCAACTAGGTGGTTGCCTTTCCAAGCTTTTGTATACGTGACTCCATTTACCAAGAATCATTCACATACCATCTCTGTGGTTTTTGCCCTGGCCATAGATCCCCTGTATTATTTGCTTACATTTTAGTTGACTCACTTTTACATATAGCAAAATTGTTTCACACAAACTACATTGTCACTATTAAATACAGAAAGCCAGTGTCAGTTGCAAATAGAAAAAACCTCGAGTCGTCCAAGAATCCATCTTACTCCCCACAGTAAAAAAACATCGCACCTTTCGGGTTCAACCTTGAACAACCACTTTCATGAATTAATAAGCTGAGGGATTGATTATTTCTAGAAGTTAAGATTCATTATTTGTTCTCTCTACCTTGGAAAAGCTGGTAGAAATGTCTACAGCTTTGGATACCAAACTAACCATGTAGCACTTAGCAGAGCTTTGGGATAACAGATAAGTGACATTTACCCTGGGGCTTGTTTTGAACAGGAGAAACTGGGTAAATTCAGGAAGCACAAAATTCTCCAAATAGTTACAATATGGCTCCTGAGTAGTTCAAACAATGGGACCACATTTCCATTATACTGCCTCTTGGACTCTTTGTAATGAGAGGAATTTCAGACACAAGGAGGCACTTGACTGACGCCTGACTCCCTTTTTCTTGGGTGCAGACGTTATTCCAGGAAAATGCATCATCTTCTCTACTACTTATACTGTGGAGATTTGCAAACTGACAAAAGCGGCCCCACCCTTTATCTGTGCCCCTTCCATGTGACGTTGTTGCTCCTCTCATCAAGAGAAGTCTCTTTCTCTATCCCTTGAATCTAGACTTGCCTTGTGACTTGCTTTGGCCAATGGATGGCAGAGTGGCTCATAGAGTGTCTAAGAAAATTAAAACAGTATATGAGACATGCTTAGCCCAGTGCCTGGCACATAGTAAGTCCTGGTTAAATGGTAGCAATTATCACTGAGTGTGTATGCAATAAACAGCAAAGACTAGGAATGCCTTTTCTGTTCCAGGGGCTTTGGTCTCGTGTTTGTTTCCCTCTCCCTTCTCTCCTCTCTCCATTTGCCTATTCTGGTTGGGCCCAGATGTAACCAGTTGATGGTTTATCCTGCTGAAAGGCTTGCACAAAGCACACTTGGGTTATAGTTTCTAAGGAAGTGGGGATTAACTATTCCATCCCTGGTTTCACTGCAACCCAAATAACCCCACCCTAGAGCTAAGGAAATTTACAACATAATCAGGTGGGGGCTCCTTTAATCTAAAATATCCCTTCTGGGTAAATTTAAACCCACACTGAAGAACTAGAAAAATAGCCACAGTGTACTGAGTGTCATTGGCTAAGTGCTTCAAATGCATTTAATCTTCACAACAAACTTCTGAACCCCAAATATGGATTGTATATCATCCTCAAACTAAGACTTGGAGATGTAAATAATATGTCTGATTGACTAAGACTTAGAGATTAAATCATATGCCTTATTGGCCTAATAAACCAAGGACTTTATGTGCACAGTGCTGCAAGAAAAATACATAAGAACTGATTCTTGTTCCCCAACTTTCCACTGCCAGTGATCTCTTTCATTTTCTCCTTTCTCTGTGGACTCCATGTCTTAAAAGTTTTTATTTCCCATTGAACGGCATTACTAGTTTTAAAATATTAAAATGGATCCCTGCATGGGAGATCTCAAAATCCTGGAGTCCCTAGTTTGGAACAGCTGAACTAACACTGCCTCCTTGTTTTGCAATTAAAGAAATAGGATTCCAGAAAAGGCCAGTTATTTGCTAAGGTAACACAGCTCCTACTTAGAAGGGAAAGCACTAAAGCCCACCTCTCAATATTCCCTGGAGCCATTACTTTTTCCATGACATATTTCTGCTTCTGGAACATGGCACCAGCCACAGGGACAATTTGGAACCTAACCACCAGTAAGAGGAAACAGAAACAGAATCACTGAAGAGTTGTGTCAAGTCTTCACAGCAGCCAATCTGTGTGTGCCACACCTTTCACCATAGAGGTTATTTACCCAAAGGGAAGGAGTAAGGAGCTCCCCACTTTGAAACCATGCAGAATAAAGGGGGAAAAAATCAAATACATTTTTAAAGATAGATGAACTCCAAAGCAGATTTAAAATACGTGTAAAACTCATTCACATATTACTTGACTAGGCGGCTTCATATGAAGATATAATGGTGTGTGCTGAGAGGGACACCAAACTAGGCCATTCTTCCTTTCAATTTAGGGTTTGTTTTATAAGATGACATAATGCCTTCTAGCTTGGTGCTATAAAGGCTGAAAAAGTGAAAGAAAGTTTCATGCAATAAATGAGACAAGGTGAATTTGAGAGTCAGGTGAGATCTTGCCCAGGGAAAATTGGGGCTCAAGATCTCTCACCCCATTCCTAGGCACCCACTAGTCCTGATTACCTGGGTCTACCAGGACAGCTGAAAGGAAATAGGAAAGGGGAAGGAAAACAACCATTAATGTCTACAGAGCATCTACTTCCTACATGATAAATAGTGGACTAGGATTTAGAAGAAATGAACAGACTTACTCTTCAGAGCGGCAACCCCCGGTGATGGGCTGACTGTGTCAAAAGGCAGCAAAGCACGATGGCTATGCATGTAGACTTTGGAGTTCGACTGCTTGGGTTCAAAACCTGACTCCACCCCTTCCTGCCTTTGTGAGTATAGCTAGTTACTCACCCCTCTCTACCTCAGTTTCCCCATGTGCAAAATGGGGATAACAGTACCTACCAAATAGGGCTTTTATGAAAATAAAATTATTTAGTGAATTTTTTTTTATTATTATACTTTAAGTTTTAGGGTAAAGAATCTATGCAATGCGGCCGGGTGCGGCGGTTTACGCCTATAATCCCAGCACTTTGGGAGGCCAAGGTGGCCAGATCACGAGGTCAAGAGATCAAGACCATCCTGGCCAACATGGCGAAACCCCGTCTCTACTAAAAATACAAAAAAAAAAAAATTAGCTGGGCATGGTGGCACACACCTGTAGTCCCAGCTACTTGGGAGGCTGAGTCAGGAGAATCGCTTGAACCCAGGAGGCGGAGGTTGCAGTGACCTGAGATGGTGCCACTGCACTCCAGCCTGGCGACAGAGCGAGACTCCGTCTAAATTAAAAAAAAAAAAAAAAAAAAAAGAATTTATGCAATGCTCTTACACGTGATCATGATGAATAAATATTACATAGCATTACATTTATGAATAAACCAAGACCCAAAGAGGTTAAGGAACATACCCAAGTTCACACAGCTGAGAAGTAACTGAACTTGACATTCTAATTCCACGACCCTTGTTCTTTTCCTTTCACCTTAAGGCTCTCAGGCTCAGCTGATGGGATGTGAAACAAAAACAGTTGTCAGGCCAGAAGCCTCATTATGTTCACTAGTAAACACCCCACACAGCAGTAACCTGCATAGCTTTACCCATTTCTACCAGGACTTGTCCCTTGAAGCCAAGCCACTGACTTCCGGACAGAAGCCTGGAGGCCTCTCCTTTCTGCCCTTGCTTGGAATTTCCCAGCAAACCACACAACTTCCCCACCCAAACAAGCCCCAAATGCACTGTGTTCACCTAATAAACCAAGAACTTTATGTAACATATTTTAAAGGATTTTCACTCCACACAATGACTGAAGCGGGTGAACACACAACCTAAAAATTAATGTCTTTAAGAGAAATTGTGGCTAGTTTTTTCAAGAAGCCAGAAATTTAAGCCCCTACTTTCTGGGTTAATTTTGGTTTTATTTATTTATCTTAATAAATACATCTTTAACTCAGGAACATAAATTTGATTGTCTATTGACTCTAAAACTGGTGGTTTGGGGATTCCCAATATGTTTTCCAGGGGTTGAGATATCACAGTAGTAGAAATCATCCTCATCATTAGAGCACTCACTCAAAAATTCTGATTATGTGCCAGACATAGTCTAAGAGCTTTACATATGCTGTCTAACTTTATCTTCAGAATCCCTTATGAAGGAGCGTCTTTTGTTAGTCCCAATTTATATTTCTTATATTGGGAAGAAACTAAAGCACAGAGAATTTAAAAGATCTTCCAGGCAGTCATATTCCATAAATGCTTCCCTGGTGACCTAAAGGAATTCACCTAGCTTCCCCAAACTCCTAACTTGGGACATAGATGCAGCCTGAAGTCATCCCAAATGAAAACAACCCCTGCTCAACCCTCATCTGAAGGCATAAGAGATGACTAAATAGCTACTGGAGATTTTCATTAATTGAAACTGTCCCCCAAATCTCCTATTTTTTAAGGTTTTTAATTGGTCACAATCTACCCATTGATATGGCCATCAACAGAATACAAGTGTGGTTCTGTTCAGTGTCCACCAGATGGTGAATGCTAGCTCTCACCATGTAGCAGATTGCAATATTACTCCTAATTATTAACTTTCCTTCCTGTAAATGACAATAATCCGTCCCTGCACGGTGCCATAAAACTTTCAATGCCTGCCCATGGGCAGAGTATACTTCCCACCCCACTGCTATTGGGCTTGGCCATGTAACTTGCTTGCTGTGGCTGATGAAGAGAAAGTGGAAGTGGCTCATTCCATTTCTGAGCAGAAGCTTTAAGAACGATTACTGGAGCCTACCAACTCCCTAACTCTCTTCTTCTACCCACGAGAGCAGCATATCCCAGACAGCTGTTGCTCCTTTTGCCTACATTCCAGAATGCAGAAGGCACTTGGAGCCACAGCTAACCCTCAGCAACTTGTAACATGAGCAGGAAATAGACCTTTAATGCTGAAAGCCACCGACATTGGGGATTTTCGCTACCACAGCATAACCTAGTGAAAGACAGTTGATAAAGAACCACACCTAAAATGATTCCTAAAACCTCTGTGATGCCTGCTGACCATCCCCAAGCTAAACAAAGTTCCACAAACCACTCCGGGCTCCCCACTATGTTAAGAGAAACAATTCTGTGTTAAGGGAAAAGGAATAGAAAAGCACAAAAGGGCAGTAGGAAATGAAGCATGAACCAAGAACACATCAGAGAAGCACAGTGACTAAGCAACAGCCATGAACAAAGGAAGAAAGGCATGAATAATAAAGGAGGACCATAAATAACTAAGCACCACATGGAACCACGCACCACTAACAATAGGGCCAGTGGGGACAAGAAAGCAAACGCGAAGGCCATCCAGTCACAAGGACTTCTGGGAAGATGGCATCAAATAAAGAGAAGAAACATTTTAAATAATTTAGATATGGCTGGGCACGGTGGCTCACGCCTGTAATCCCAGCACCTTGGGAGGCCAAGGCAGGCAGATCACAGGGTCAAGAGATCAAGACCATCCTGGCCAACATGGTGAAACCTTGTCTTTACTAAAAATTCAAAAATTAGCTGGGCGTGGTGGCGCAGGCCTGTAATCCCAGCTACTCAGGAGTCTGAGGCAGGAGAATTGCTTGAACCCAAGAGGTGGAGGTTGCAGTGAGCCGAGGTCGCACCACTGCACTTCAGCCTGGGTGACAGAGTGAGACTCCATCTCAATAATTATTATTATTATTATTATTATTATTATTATTATTATTTAGATAAAGAGAGAAAGAGACCAAAAGGTGTTGAGGGGAACTGTGAATGGTTTTGTCTTAAAAGAAAGAAAAGTTTCATTCCAACATTAAGTTTTCTGTAGGGCGAGTGGTGTGCTTTCCTCCTCCTGAGATCATTCAAAGAGCTCAGTCAAAAGCTCTGCACTCCCTAAAAGACTGCCAGTTCCTTCAGTTCTCTTCTACTTCTCCCTCCAGCCTGTTAATGTTTTTTGTTGTTGTTGTTGTTTTTGAGACGGAGTCGCGCTCTGTCACACAGGCTGAAGTGCAGTGGCATGATCTCCACTCACTTCAACCTCCGCCTCCCAGGTTCAAGCGATTCTCCTGCCTCAGCCTCTCAAGTAGCTGGAATTACAGGCATGTGTCACCACACCCAGCTAGTTTTTGTGTTTTTAGTAGAGACGGGGTTTCACCATGTTGGCCAGGCTGGTCTTGAACTCCTGAACTCCTGACCTCAGGTGATCCACCCACCTCAGCCTCCCAAAGTGCTGGGATTTCAGGCATGACCCCACCGTGCCCGGTCGTTTTAATGTATTTATGGTCCTTCCTTGCTGCCAGGCACTGTGAAGTCACAAGGCCCTGTGTTTTGTATGAGAAAAGCATAAGGGATATGAAGAAATTTTAATACATATTAGAAATATGTATTGCATGCAGGGCCTGTTTTATGGGTCATTAGAACCCATGGCTCTCTGCATGGTGGCGTGACTGCAGATTTTTTTTTTTTGAGACAGAATTTAGGCTGGAGTGCAGTGGTATGATCTTGGCTCACTACAACCTCGACCTCCTAGGCTCAAGCAATCCTCTTGCCTCAGCCCCCCAAGTAGCTGAGACTACAGGTGCACACCACTAAGCCCAGCTACTTTTTGATTTTTAGTAGAAACGAGGTCTCGCTAAGTTGCCCTGGCTGGTCTCAAACTCCTGTGCTCCAGTGATCTTCCCGCCTCAGCCTCCCGAAGTGTTGGGATTACAGGTGTGACCCACCTCGTCTGGCCAAAAAGATTCTTTTTTCCTCCCAAACCAATGATCTTACCTGAAATACAGTAGCAACAGACGCGGCACATCAGGCGTCTCACCACAATGTGATTGCAGCAAGGCCACACCTCCTCGGGGGGAAGCATGCCACTTCCACTGCAGGGCACCTTCTCCCAGCTGTGCAGCCCCCTCAGATTCTAATGCACCGCTCCTGCCTCCTGGCTCATCAATGCTCTGGACACTCACTACTCAGATTTGTGGGCTCTGGGGGACAGCAGCATTGCCATCTCCTGAGAGCCTGTTAGAAGTGCAAAATCCCGGGTTCTACCCCAAAGTGTACTGAATCAGAGTCCGCCTTTCAGCGAGATTCCCAGGTGACTCCAATAGGCATTAAAGTTTAAATAGCGCTGCCGGAATGACCACTCTTCCTGAAGTAAGTATATTATGTCCCTGCAGTCTGTTGAAGTGGAAATATAAGCTAAGACTCTCAGGAATGGCATACCAGAAATTTAGCTCCAACATTCATTAGTTGTGTTCCCTAGAGCAAGTTACTTGACCTCTTTGAGCCTCAGTTTCCAGCTCTGCAAACTGGGCATAATGATGCCTGTCTCAGAGGATGACGGTGAAGGTCAAATAACATATGTAGCTGCACAGGAAACACTGATAGATATTAACTCCCTGGCATGCTGACCAAGAGCAGGCTATGCTGAAGGGGGAGTGATAAGGATAAGAAGTGGTGTAAAGATATTTTGAGGAAATGGGGACAGGAGAGGAGACCCAGCATGGGATACCAATCATGGTGAGCTACTAGCTTAATTTGACTGCTCTTATCTGGCCCTCAATGCTTTCTGCTCTGTCTTTAAAATAAAGCAGAAGTATATTCAGAAAGGAGTTGGACAACTAAAAATTGGGGCATGCAAGGATTTACTTCCAGGACCCCCTGCCCCACAGCATGCTAATTATTTAGCAGGTGTGCATGATTTAACAACTATGCAGATCACATCAGTCTCTCAGAGTCAGTGCTTCCACTCCCACCCAACATTTACAAGGAAATATCATCCCAAGTCTATTTCCCTCGGCATATACTGAAGCCTCCCAACACGGGGTCTGTAAAGGAATTATCATACTGTATACAAGTCATCCAATTAGACAATAGACTTCTCTAAAAAAAAAAATCGTATTAAGTTTTCAGGGCAAGTATCAACCCAAAATTCTCACCAATACAGAATTACAAGTCCAAACTAACCTTGACTTCCAGCTGCCTAGATTTTCTTTCAATTATGTTTGCGGTTTTCTTTATTCACCAGCGTGAATTAATCAAATGCTTAAGAAAGATTGGAAAACACAGGCAACCCAGGACCACTAACCAGAGGCCAATGCATCTGATGCATCTTCATCTTTGCGCATATTGGCTTTAGCAATCATGTTGCCTTTGTCATGCTATGGTGATACAAAAGATTGGTAGGGAGATCTATGTGTTTCTTAGAGTTTTGAAAGAGCGGAATTTAGCTTAAGTGATATCAAACTGCACTAAACGAAAATTACTCCCCATTGCATCAGTGTGGGATGCATTTAGGCTTTGGGGCAGTTAATGAATATGATCCAAATGAAGAAACAGCTGAGAATGGGGAGGTTGGAAGAGAGAATTTGACAGAATTACACCTGCTCTGCAGCAGGGAAAGAGTTGATGTTATAGGCAATTAAACTTCTTTCCCACATTACAGAGAACTCTCAGCTGAAATGACTATAAGTGACATCCAGTCACCTGTTGTCCCATTACAGGCATGTCAGGTGATGCCCACAGGCCCTCCAGAGACCCTGCCTCTCAGGTGCCTTCTTTCCATTACAGGTGACACTTAGTCTCCAGAGCCTGCTGGGCTCAGCATGTTTCCACCAGTGACACATTCATTAATCTCACAGTTGCATACTGTACATCAGAGTCCATCACACGAAACTCCAAAGCTTGATGGGTATGTTTTCCTGTGTCAAAGAAAAGCGGCTTCAGGATGAATAGATTTCACCGTTGAATAGCCTCCTCTCAGAAAAGTGCCCTGTATTTTCACTCGGACATTTTCTTTTATGTAGATGAATCCAAACCACTATGCTCTCAATGAGACCTTCAAACTATCTTTTGAAAACACAGATCAATTTTTCTTCACACAGATGCTGGCAATTAGAAGACAGAGAATCTACGCCCACCTCTGCCACTTACTGGCTGTGTGTCTCTGGGCAAGGCTGGACTTAACCTCTCTGGCCTTGTTCTTTTCATTTGTGACACAAATATAATAACATGAACCCTCCCCAAGGTTAATCAAATGAGATCAAGTAGGTGACAACAGTTATGAAGGGCAACACTGTGCTCCGAGTGACCACACCGAGCAGAGCAGCAATAGCTTTACTGTTCCATAAGGCTCAATCTTTTTGAAATAATTGAGAGAGGAAGTGAAAAGACAAAGAGAAAGTAGCCCCCCCAGCCAGATTCTACCTACTGGTCTCATTAGCAGAGTTGTAACTGGTGTGGCACAGTTTCTGTTACGCTTGTCTCAACTCAGCAGGCAGGCCACTTCAGGTTATTTGCTCAGATCCACAATGTATACCATCAGGACACCATTCTCCCTCATACTGCACAAATTCTCTAACGTGTCGGGGTGTAGACTTCAGGGTCAAGAGACCTCAAATCTATGTCTGACTCTGTCACAATGTACTGTGGGACTAGTTAACCTCTCTGAGTCTTGAAATTTGGGAAGAGTTCACCCAGAAGTCAATTTAAAAAGATGTATAAAGAAGCTTAAGAATATTAATATCTTTTTCCCTAATCATTGCATACTGGAAAGCCAGTTTAAGGACATAATTCTAAACAGGAGAAAATGTTTTTATGTGCAAAGATGTTTGTCGTAGTAATTAACAATAGCAAAAAGGAGGGACAATGAAAAGGTTTAACCTCAGTAGGTCTTCTTTATTAAACTGTGTTCTATTATTTAAGATGTTGATTTTGAATACTATGTAATAACTTAGGAAAATAATAAATAATGTTAAGTAAAATAAAAATCGGGGTTGCAAGATATACAAATATCTTAAGTCCTGTGCACAAGGAAGAAAGACTAAGAAAACTACTTGCCAAACTATCACCAAGGGTCATGCTTCAATGAAAGTGGGTGATTTTATTTTTAGTTTTAATTTTTTCTTTTTATGGGTAATTTTTCAGCTTTCCTCTATTTGCCAAATATACCTTATTGCTTGTTTATTATTTTACAAAGAAACTGAGCCTGAAATATAATATGAGGAAACTGAAATAGATGTCTAAAGTCATCTGTTTCAATGCTAAAAATCTGTGATTAGGCTGGGCACAGTGGCTCACACTTCTAATTTCAACATTTTGAGAGGCCTAGGCAGAAGGATCACTTGAGATCCTTCATGACAAAGAACATGACAAGAATTCGAGACCAGCCTGGGCAACATAATGAGACCTTATCTCTACAAAATAAAAAATAAAACGTTAGCCAAGGCTTGGTGGCACATGCCTGTAGTCGTAGCTACTTGGGAGGCTGAGGTGGGAGCATCGCTTGAGCCTACAAGTTCAAGGGTTCAGTGAGCCATGATCTTGCCACTGCACTCCAGCCTGCGTAACAGAAGGAGACCCTGGTTCTAAAAACAAAACAAACAACAATAACAAAAAACCCCTATGATTCTATAGTAGTTTCCAGTGTAAAGGTCTGTGATTCCATAATTGTTAAAATAACTCACAGTTACACAACAAGAAATCGTAAATAAAAGATGATCGCCACAGAATGCTGTACTTAAACACAAGGAACCCTGATGGCTGTTTTCCACAGCCCTCCCTGAAGTGATGGGTCAGGGTGTACCCAGGGTGACATGGTGATCAGGGTGGCTGAATATAAATCCTGCTGAAAGCAGAAGTCCAACAAAGGGGCCAATTGTAACAAGTGTGGCTCAGTGTTTATGAGATTCATCAGAGCCATCTACGTAAATGCCAGCCTATGAAACCCTTTCTGTATGAATTGATTTGTACAGAGATGTTGCGCTTGGTCAGGAGGCTATTTTGGCATGAAATAATTCCACAGAAGTGAGAAATACATTTGTTCCCCATAAGGCTCAAAGTGATCTAATGGCTTAGAGGGATAATGAATTTTTCAAAACATTTTAAAAGCCAGCTCTGGGATGGCATTTTGATCTGCATCCACCACAGTGAGTTTATGTCTGGGTTTTCTGGAGACTGGAGCCAAGAGTAATGACACTTCAGGCCACAGTCCAGGGGTATGAGCCAAGTGGCAAGCACATGATCAGTCACAGGGCCACGGAAATTGCTGTGCTTCATGGATGGCTTTATTTTAGGGTCTTGCAAAGCAGATTCATAATTAAACAATAGAAGAAAGATTCACCTAGGGAATAAAATGTCTCCCTCTTGTTTATCTTTTTCTGTGACCTATATACATTTCTTAAGACCATGCTTGCAATTTGCCCACCATTTAAAGAGAAAAAACGAGTTCTCCCAATGATCTTGGTAAACACTCAAAAGATAAAACAAAACCTGAATCAAAGTTGTAAATTAATCCACAAGAATCGGCTAAAAGACTGCCCACCTTTCCTTGCAAGAATCCAGTCCTCCAAAAGGAAGTAGCTCCAGAAGTCTCTTTATACTGTAGCCAATGAAGGATGAGAGAATCATACCCCATAGTTTGACCAGGAGGTGTCGCATGAAAAACAAACCAGCTTGCTAAGGGCCAAGGGACATATTTAACTGTAAAGAATCAAGAATGGGGGACAGAACGGGATTTGCCCCTTCTTGCCTCCTTGGAGAGAGGACCAGGGATACTGCCTTCTCAGGGAGCAGCCAGGCACGTGTCCTGTCCTCTCAGACATACCCGTGGCAGGGAGCAGCTGATCTGTCCACATGCTGTGACATTTCTATCTTCTCAGAGCCAGGTGCCGGTCTGGCCAGCACCACTGACCACTTGTTACAGAAAATGTGTCTGAGAAATGCAAAGAGGATCAAAATGCTTCTGCCTCCAGGATGATCTTCTGCCTCTGCTGTTGCTGGAGAGGAGGAAGCCAACATGCACTTTTCTCTTTTTGCACCCTTTCATTAATTTTCTGCAGCAAAAGAAAAAAAAAAAAAAAAAAAAAAAAAAAAAAAAAAAGGACCAGCCAGGTACGGTGGCTCACACCTGTAATCCCAGCACTTTGGGAGGCTGAGGTGGGTGGATCACCTGAGGTCAGGAGTTCGAGATCAGCCTGTCCAACATGGTGAAACCCCGTCTCTGCTAAAGACACACACACAAAAATTAGCTGGGCGTGATGGCGCTTGCCTGTAATCCCAGCTACTCAGGAGGTTGAGGCAGGAGAATCTCTTGAACCAGGGAGGTAGAGGTTGCAGTGAGCCAAGATGGCTCCATTGCACTCCAGCCTAGCAACAGAGCAAGACTCCGTCTCAAAAAATAAAAAAAAGGGACCTTAATGAATGGGCTTCCTTAAGAGGGAGAAAAAAAAAGCCACTCATCCTAAAAGTCCTGTTTTTTCAACTGAGGGGAAGAAATAATTTCCATGGGTGGAAACTCTTCCATAAGAACCTTTCAAAGAATTGCAAGGCCATCAGCAGTCTTCTGGTCCCTCACGGGCTTTTCTCAGGGACCTTATTTTATACCTCTGTGGTCACTGCTGTGCCTCCTCTGGAGTCAAGAACCAGATTTAGTTCTCCACTGAGAATGGGAGTGGGGCGCCAGGCTGCTCACATCTTGTACGTGCTGAGGCCTATTTATGCCTCCCCACATCAGACTCGCATTTTTGCACCATCACCTTCCATCCTGACTCATGATCACTTGTTATAAACCATGACGTTTCACATATCTGGCTTCACTCAAGAACAAGGTCTCCTATGCAAGAGGCTTTGTCAGACAACCGAAGCCTACCCTGCAAGCCACAACTTCTTTTCTATTTTTTTCTATGTTAATTATCTGAGTGGGAAATTTTTCTGAAATCGCTTATGCACCACACCTTTCTTCTTAAACAGGACACTAAATTTAAATGATCTTTTCCCCCTGATTCTTTAGGGTCTTTACTATGAGCATCAGATATGTACTTTATGTCAGTGATGTTATGTCTGCCAAGGGCTGTGCAGATATTTGGGATTATTTACCTGACACCAAATGGAATGACACTTACTGGGGGCCCGGATCTGCCTTTATTTTATTTATTTATTTATTTATTTTTGAGACAGAGTCTAGCTCTGTCACCCAGGCTGGAGTGCAGTGGCACCATCTTGGCTCACTGCAACCTCTGCCTCCCGGGTTCAAGTGATTCTCCTGCCTCAGCCTCCTGAGTAGCTGGGACTACAGGTGTGTGCCACCACTAATTTTTGTATTTTTAGTAGAGATGGGGTTTCACCATGTTGGTCAGGCTGGTCTTGAATTCCTGGCCTCAAGATCTGCCCACCTCTGCCTCCCAAAGTGCTGGGATTATTGGCGTGAGCCACCACGCCTGCCATCAGGTCTGCTTCTTATAGGTCCTTTTTGATTTTGGTTTTGTTTGTGTAGTTTCCTCATTGTAAGTCATCATCTATTACAGCCTCTGGCAGCCACCTCCCTTTCCATCATCCCCTTCTGAGAAAACCAAGTTGGTGAACACTGTGTCAAAGTGCACATTAAATAATAACCTCAATGATGGTAGCTAGCATTCATGTGTTTTGCCATGCTCCCAGCATTTCTGTGAATGATTTACAAGTATCATCTCGCAAATAGCCTCAGAGATTGCACTTAGGTAATTTTCCTGTGAGAAAAGAACTAACTGATGATAGGTTTTCAATAATCAACTTTAGTTGCCTTTGCCCAATTCCTAGTTTTGGGGTGACTTTGGGTTGGCTGATGTGCCAGGGAAGTGACCGTGGACATAAGAACTGTTGCACTTACAACGCATCCTGTCCTGAATTGCGGAAGGATGTTCATACTTGCTTCCTTCTTGAATCCTTTTATCGCTTTCTTTTCTCCTATTTCCCTTCCAATTCTGCCTCCACCTTCCTTCTTTCCTTTCTTCCCCTTTCCTTCACTTCTGTGTGTATCGTGAGCATAATCAACAGTTTTCTGGGGCGCTGCTAAACCAGCAGACTGGAGAGCCAAAGTGGACTTGACACAACCGAGAGCTGTGTTCTAACCCTGGATCTTCTCCTGCCTAGACCCCCTGACATCCATCAATCCATCAAAGTGATATTTAAGGCCACCAATAAGAGAGTGGCAACAGTGAAAAAACTACAAAACCAAATAACCTTGGTGGCAAATAAGAGGCATTTAAACTCTTTTAAAAATGCATTCTTGTTCTTAACATTTCACTGAATGATGCCCATAACATTTCTAATTACTCTAAAAGCTAATCACACACCTTCTCCTCCCAATCATTTATCAGTTAATTTTCTTTCAAATGGGCATGCAGTGAGAACAATCTCACAATGTATTCAACCAAATCTCAGATGGCCTAACACCATGTTTTTCTCATAGCAGGATTTCAGTAACATTGGTTGATATTCTGTTGTCCAAAAGATTTTAACATAAAACAAGCAACACAGAAGATGAACCCCTCTTGGGTCAGCGTGAACAATATATGTGCAATTTCACTAACTTACCACTCAGCCCTCCTATAAACTTGTCAAGCTGTTCACTTTTAATTTAACAAGAATGAAATGTTCCAGGAGATCTTGGGGGAAGAGGTGCTTATGGTATGAGGAAGAAGGTCCTAGAATTGAAGTCAGGTGATCCGGAAGCAAACTCCAGCTCTACTCTTTGTGGCTATGCAACCTTGGGCAAACCTCTTTTTTTTTTTTTTTGAGATGGAGTCTCGCTCTGTCATCCAGTCTGGAAGGAGTGCAGAGGCATGATCTCGGCTCACTGCAACCTCCACCTCCCTGGTTCAAGCAATTCCCCTGCCTCAGCCTCCCGAGTAGCTGGGATTATAGACGCACACCACCACGCCCAGTTAATTTTTTTTGTATTTTTAGTAGAGACGGGGTTTCACTGTGTTGGCTGGACTGGTCTGGAACTCCTGACCTCAGGCAATCTGCCTGCCTGGGCCTTCCAAAGTGCTAGGATTACAGGCATGAGCCACTGCACCTGGCCTGGGCAAACCTCTTAACCTCACTGAGCCTCAGTTTTGGCAACTGCAAAAGGAGATTAGTACCTACCTTACAAGACCATTGTGGGAGTTAAATCAAATTTTAAAAGTATCTCTTAGAGCTAAGACAGATATTCCACAAATTCTAACTGAATTGCAAGACAGCTAAGAATTGTTCCTGTTTCTGTGAAATGTAAATAGGGCTTCCTGGCTCTTGTTTGCTAGTGGCCTTTTCATGTTTTTATTACTGTGCATGGAGATCATGTCCTCGTCTCAGGGCATACACACATGCAGCAGCCCTGTGAGGCCAGTGCTACTACTGTTCTCATTTACAGATGATGAAACTGAGACCCGGGGAGGCTAAGAAACTAAGATTGTGTGACTAGCAAGTAAAAGTGGCGGGGTTAGGATTTGAAATCAGGCACTGGTTCCGCATGATTAGCCACCTGGCTGTACTGCCTTTAGGGGGCAAGAAGTGGGAAGGAGGACAAAAGTCCTTCTAAGGGTCTCCTAAATCCACAACTCATACTCTAGGAAAATCTCCCAGGATCTGATTTAGGGCAGGCAGCCTCTGCCAGGGGCTGCCTCACAGTTCCCAATTTATGGGCTCGGATATAAGAAAGTGTGGCTATTGCTGCTCTCAGGGAGGTCAGCAATCATCAAGGATAGGAACACAGACAATCTTTGGACTGTGTTGATGTTTCCTTTCAGCTACTTATTCTGAAGTCCCACGCTATATTCTCCATTACTAAAAAAAGCTAATTCTCAAATTTGAGTAGATGAACCCTGAATTAGGCCAGACTGGTCACCAATATATACTCAAGATCATACATATTATTACAAGATGTATTTATTTATTCTTGACAGTAACCAAAAGGATAACCTACTTATAATAAAAGTGCATATACATTAAAGTAAAAAAATTAAAACAACTATAATGAGATTAAAACTAAGTAATAACAATTAAAAAAACAAAACAAAAAAAAACCTTAGTTCAGAAATCCTAGGCTAAGAAAATGAAGCACCAACATAGCTTTAAGCTTCTGGGAAGCCAAAGCAAGAAATATCAAATGCATGGAGCCAAAGATATGCAATTTTCCTAGACATCATCAGTTCAAAAAGACTCTGGCATTACAGGCTAAAACAAATACCTGGGAAGGTCTGGTCACATCCAGGAGAGTTAGATGAAGTGGAAGACCATGATCATGCTCGACCACAAACAGTCCCACTGGTTGGACGAGAGGTCTGACTCAGGATCAAGCATGGGTTTACCCCACACATGAGGTCTGCAGTGCCAGGGCTGGACAGGAAGTCTGGAATGCCTAATCTTTTCTCTCAAGGACTCCGAAGAGCTTCCTTGCCAATCTCTCTCATGATGTTAGCACTGGTCAAGGGGCAGCAAGAGACTAGGCTGGGCTGACTTGGTACAGTGGTTGGCCTTGGGGGAGCCCAACTTCTAGTCTTTGAGCCACATGGAGGAGAACCTATGGTTCCAATGGTTCCACTGTTGGCTGATCTACCCAATGCAGTTTTGCAGAGGCTTTTAGTGCCCCATTCCTCTCCTCTGCCTCTCTCCATTCATGCTTTAGTTCAACCAATATTTATAGATCCCAAGCAGTCATGCATAAAAATTAGATTTTTATTTTGTCTTAACACTTTGTATTAAGTACTTACTGTGTATGAAGTACAATATGGTGCCCCTTGACTTTAGTGTCCTTCACCTTCTTCTAGCAAACAAATATGGCTTCCTGCCTCCTGACAATAGCCTTTCTTCAGATTCAGACCTCCAAAAATCTAAACCTGGCCCTCCGTTTATTTATTTTTATCGAGCCACTACAAAGTGCCATGCTTTGTGCAGGAATCTTGCCTTTAGGGTTTATTAATTCTAAAAACACTCTTTGAGCATCAGGTACTGCACCAGAACCTGGAGATACAATGGTGAGCAAAATGATACAGACCCTGGTCCCTACTCTCACCAAACTGGCATTAATCGAACAAACATGCCCAATAGAGATATAATGACAAGAATTACCAAAGAATTCTAAAGAATTACCAAAATACCTGACTTAGACTCAAGAAGTAGGTGAGGGGGCTCACTTAGAAGAGTCTTTTCTTTGTCTAACCTAAGAGGCAGGAATTATTTAAGCCAAGGAGAGCTGGAGGAAAAGCCAGAAAGAAGCTGGATAGCAGATCAGGTCATACGAAAAGTGTGTCCATTCTCCTAAGAACAATGGAAAGTGATGAGGAGGTTTTAAGGGAGGGGTAGGAAAGGTGTGAAAGATGCTCTCAAAATGATCTCCCTGGAAGCAGGGTGAAAGCAGTTTGCCAGCCATTGTGGTCATCTGGGTGACTTAAGGATAGGGTGGGTTAGGGAAGAGATGAAGGAAAAGGAAGTTTTCAGCTGGAGAAACTGGATGAATCACAATGCCATTCACTAAGACAAGGAAGTACAGAAGAGGACGGGCTTGGAGGCAAGTGGAAAGACCCACCATTGTTCCAGGTTCTGTGCTAAGGGCTATGAATACATCATTTTGGCTTTGCAACAAACATGCAAAGTAGGCATCACTTATTCCATTTTTCAGATTAAGAAACCAAAGCTGTGTTTATCAGCTTGATTATTCTAACCCAAACTTTGTGGGTCTGATTTTCCAGGGTGATCTAGAGCCCACTAGTCTCATAAGAGCTCTGAAGAAGAACGACTTCCTTTCCCTGGAAACCAAAGTCCAAAGCCACAGGGCTCAGAAAGAAATGGATTTGGGACAATGCTAGAGATTTTGAGTACGCTAATTTGAGACCCCTAACAGGGTAGCCACGAATGACTGTGCAGGTTGTGTACTATACAAACTCAGAGGGCACTGTTCATATCACCCTCCATAGGGATGCTGCCTCCTGAATACATCAGCCCTCCCCAGTTTCCTTTCAAGAAGACTTCAAACTCCAGGACTCTCCCATAATCCCCAAGGTTCAAGAAAAATCAGCAACTAACGTTGCATCCCCTCTCTCTGGTCCCCTGATATTGTTTCCTCTTTTGCAGCCTTTATCCAGATCCAAGTATTCTTCCCTCATTCTTCTCACTGCTCAGGTACCATTCACGGAGGGGTAGGTTCCCTCTACCCCCTCCCTGGAGGAATAATGCCTCCATCACCAAGCCATTGCTTACAGGAGCTCCCCAGACCAGTTTACCAAACTCAAAATTATGTTAATATCTGCCCAAATAAATGTTACATAGAAACAAACTGGTTATACCAAAGCCATCAGCTGTTTACTTAGTTGACAAAACAGTCCCCAAATCACTGCCTAAAGGGTGACCTTGCTCACCTGATCCCATGTCCTCCAAGACCCAAGGTGCTGTCTGAATCACAGGGAGCACCTCTCTTCCTTTGAGACAGACTGATCCACTTGAAGATCTGTTTACACTAAAAAAGTATGGCTCTTCTCCAAAGGTCCCAGGACTGGGACAATCCACAGCTGTTCATCTGAATGATCTGGCAGTGAGAAATGAAGCTAACTCCAGGACCAAAACAATCAAGGGTTCATTCCTCATCAGCCCCTAAGCAAGGGGTATCACATTCACGGGAAGTGCTTTGGATTCCTGAGTTTCCTGCTCATAAATGCTCTGGCAAGAGGCATGGTCTCAAGAGCACCTGCCCTGGTTTGCAATGGGGCAGGAGCTGATCCCATGGTCTCTGATCAGAATAAGCTCAGCTCCTGAAATGAAACAGCTCTGCCAGCTTCTTCATCATTACTAGTCCTTACCACAGCAGCCCTTTAAAAGGTATGAAGCATTCACTTTAAATATCCTTTTTATTGATACGCACAACTTTCTTCCCATGCAAGAGGAAATTAGGAAGAATATATGCCTTCAATTTCCAATCAAGTTGATTATTCTGCAGACATGCTGCAGTCTTTCTTTCTTTTTAAAACCCCATCTCCTGTGATCACTCTAATGCAGTTGTTCATTTAGAGTTTTGAATGTACTTTCTTGTCCCTATGGCACATATCACAGAGTATGAGCTGACATTCAAGTCACCTAGAATTTTTCTTCTGTAGAAGTCCACATATCAACTAATACCTACTGCAGAAATGAGCCCTTCTTCCACAGCTGTCACTGCTGAAGTAGCAGATGCATCCCCTGGACTGCAGTAGTGACTCTCCACCTTCTTGTTGAAAACAGCATTCCTGGGACACTGATGTGCCCTGTATCCTGCTGGTGACAGCTGACAACACCCCCACCCCTGCCACCCAAGGCTGGCTCCTGACCTACATCATAGGGCATGAGGGCTGCGGTGATCTCCACCCATTAACAGCTGCTTGAGTTGCATCACCTGGGGGGGTCTGGGCAGTGAGGGAGGCTCAGCAGCAGAGGCCCAGTGTGGGGAGCCTGGCTTCCTGCCAGCCAGAGCCCCAGAACTCTCTACCCATCCCCAGATGATTCCTCATGTACTTCATTTTTTCCCCCCAAACTTCATGGGAACATGGACCATTTACTGCCATGAGACTGTCCTTGTCCTGAATAATTTCCTGAGCTGACCACTATGAAGTTGAGGGTCATTTCCCAAATCACAGCATAGAGCAGGGAGCCCTCATTCCCTACACTCCTTCAACTTCTCTTACCATAGAAATGATGTAACTAAGAACAGAAAGCATGGCTAAAACTTAAGGACTGATCTGGAACTATAGGATTTGATTTCTGCAACTCTGAATGGGCAGGAGAAAAAAGAAAATACGTTTGCACTCTCATCTCTAGTTCTGGTATTAAGTATCCAGACCAAAAATATGGCTGGGTTCTCACATCAAGGAAGTGATTTCAACTAGGAAGCGCCACTCTTTGATTACGATCTCAAGCTTGCGGGGCTTGCTCTCAGATTGCTTATCCTACTGTTATTATTGCTTTAACAATCCTCGTGTCAATTCCATATGTGTCATTCCTTGTTTGTCTAGAAGGGAGCATTTCTGGAGACTGCTTGGAAGAAGTAACTACCTCCGTAGCCGTGCCCCACCTCCAACCAAGTTTTTCACAAATATGCTCCAGCCCCCAGCCTGTCCTAACCAGGCAGAAGTCAGGCCCACATGAGAAGCATTTGAGCCCCAGGAGGAGGGATGCCTCTGAGGCCACACCTGGAGTTTACTTTTGCCATTTCTGATAAATACTGAGTATTCTCAGGAGGGAGGGAAAGGTATTAGAAAGGGAGATTTAGGGAAAAGGAGGATGGGATTATGTCAGTGAATCTGCCTCAATTTAAAGAGTAGTAGGGCCAGACTGGGATTAAAAATAGAATTGAGAGTGATCTCCTAACTTATTGGAAATCAGCTCCAAACTACCTGATAAAAATTCAAAATATCCTTTTCTTTCAAAGACTTCTGTTCAACCTAGGGGCCTGGCCTAGAATAGCAGAGTTTCCTCTCTCCTTACAATGACAGATGAATAATAAATGTTCCCAGTCAGAAAAAAAGACACACAATTTTTCCAACATTTTGATTATTGGAGATTATGGCTAATAGCAATTCCATTTTGCAATTTAAAGTTCGTTTTGCCTATTGGAATTAGCTAGCCCCAATGATGATGAGGTTATGTTAGGACTTTGGAAGAGTCATTAACTATTTCAAACCATTAAAATATATATATAATGCTCACAGAATAACAAAGCAATTAAGCCAAATAGGAAAAAAAAAAAAAAACTAGTAATTAGGCTTTTTTTGTTTGTTTGTTTGTTTAGGTATCATATAGCTAAACTTCTAAAGAAAAACATTTAAAACATAGCTCCTACATTCTAATTCTGGTCTAATAAGGCTTAAGTAAAAATCAGCATGGTAAATTTCTTCACCTTAAAATGTTTTCCAAAGGATTGGCTGAATTTTTTTAAATCTTACTATTTTATTTTATTTTATTTCATTTTTGAGACTGAGTCTCGCTCTGTTGCCCAGGCTGGAGTGCAGTGGCACAATCTCGACTCACTGCAACCTCCGCCTCCGAGGTTCAAGTGATTCTCCTGCCTCTGCCCCCCTAGTAGCTGGGATTACAGGCACACGCCACCATGCCTGGCTAATTTTTGTACTTTTAGTAGAGATGAGGTTTCACCATGTTGGCCAGGCTGGTTTCGAACTCCTGACCTCAGGTGATCCACCCGCCTCAGCCTCCCAAAGTGCTGGGATTACAGGTGTGAGCCACCACACCCGGCCAAATCTTACCTTTTTATTATAAATAAATTTCCCACAAGTGAATGACATTGACTTAATTCTTTTTCTCCAAGAAAAAGGTTATCTATCCTCTAAAGGAGAATGTTATCTACTACTATATTTGAGTGTCATACATTAAGTAAAAATCTTATTACCTAGAAAATGTAACTTCTCAGGAAAATATGACTCTAAAAGTGACCAACACACCTTCGCTGTGGCTGGATGTGAAAGGTTAATCATGATTTCTAGAAGAAGCTTATTCCAAGAAACAATAAAATTAGCAGTAATTGTTCTGGCTAAGACATGAAACTGGTAACAATATTTCAAACAACCGCTTCTCTTTCCTGTCCTTTTTTTTTAATGATGTAGAGCAATTGCTCGTCTAATGAAGGGACTCGGTAAATAAATTACAGATTACTTTCAACTCATTACTCGGAAATAGGGAAATTTCCATTCCAGCAACTGCTCCTCAGAATTGAGACAAACCTCTTGCTTATATCAGACCCCACAGTCTAAATGTTTATTGTGAAAATATTGATAAATAAATGTTATGGGAGTGAAAAACAGATACAGCCCAGAACTCTGTGTTTGTCATTGATTACCATTTTCATACACACACACGCACAGTTGCCAAAATTGTCTTTCATTTTTGAACATTTCTCCTTCATTACTAGGTAAAGAACAGAACATGTACTCATACTATCAGAAATGCCAAATACTTAGTTGAGTTTCTGAAATTAGTATTTTCATCCATGTGCTCTAGTAAAACTATAAAAGGGTCAATAAACACAGAGATGATCACAAACTTCCTCAACTCTGAAATCTCCACAAACGTTCAACTCTCTGGGAGGTTTCAGGTAGAAAGTTTTATATAAGCACTTATCAACTTTAATGGTCTTTTACAAGATACTTACAGTTAGACCATTGTAAGGATCACACTTCCGTCTGCACTCTGAATGGTGGTTCAGGCATCTTTGGGCCCTCCCTTCCTGCACTCCCTTTGTTGTGCGAGGGTAAATGAGTTACAGTAATAACCCTGCAAATATCCTGCCTTGTGATTAAAACATTACCTTAATGCAGACTTTACATTTTGGCTTCTATGAAGGCTTAAAGGTTAAAGGCGTCATAAATTATGCATTTCTTTCTATGCCAGGCCTGTAAAAGGTGCTTTTACAGTTCTTTAAAGATATTGCTTCTAAATGAGTACAGGCTTTTCTTTTTTTTTCTGCCAAAACAGAAACATTTCCATTATGTTTATTACTGCTGTGCTGGAGAGCCAAAACAGTTTGGAATTAAGAAACTGCTAGAGTCTGTTGTTTCAGAATGTGTAGCAACTGTTAACATACACAGTGGAGTTGCCCATTCACTGTTTGGACAGTGATATGGTAAACATGGGCTAACACACAGGTCTGCTCCCGGGAGAACGATGATCTGGTAAACTCCAGAACACCAACAGTTAGAGCTTTCCCCTTCTGCCTCCGCCCCAATTTACAGATGTGAACAGGAATTAGCGAGACACAAGACACACTAGAATATCCCTAACTCCTGCAGTGGAGCAAGCTCTATTCTGTGGATTCTCCAGTACCACACATGTCCTTGCTACCCAGCACCCTGACTTCCTCACTTTTGTCACCTCCAGCTGAAGTACAGTTCTAAGGGTCTCTTTTTTTCCTTTTACACTTACACGTAATGCATCTGCAGAAGGCTGGGCTCTTTATCTCAAGGAAGACCACACCCATTTATCCCTTAGCTTTCAGGAGCAAACTGCTGATTTAGGGACCGAAGCTGGACAGAAGCGACCCAACTTCAGCCAGGCCACAACCTCCTTCAGCTCTGCACCTCGTCTGGTTGCGGTGGAGGATTCTGGAGACAGATTGCCAGCTTTAAGAGCCAGAGTTCCTGAGATTTCTTCCAGGAGACAACCCGCACACCCTGATAACTCCGTGGCAAAGTTGTTTCTTCCTCCTCTGCTGCAACACCTTTTCCTCTCCACCTTTCCATTAGCATACGCGCGCGCGCACACACACAGCTTTGCTCACTCAACTTACCAGTTTAGATTTGGCGCGTTGCAAAAATTCTTCCATGTCGTGGCTAGGGGTTTGGAACCCGGGTACTCGGAGGGGTGCAGTGGAAAATCTCGGCCCAAGGAAGAAGAGCGGGGTCCCGGGAAAGTGGCCCGCCGGGGCGCAGCGACCGACTGCTCCCTCCTGCCGCTCTGAGGCGGCTGCGGCGGAGGCTGTGCTTGCGCCCTCGACCGTCTCGCCCAGGGCTCCCCGCCCCACCCCGCGCCCGGCCGCCGGCTCTGGGCACCCGACTCTGCCCTAATAAGGAAAGTGGGTGTGCCGCCTAGGAGCCCCGGGGCGCGCCGGGCACGCTCTCTGGCACGCGCCTCGGGCGCCGTGGCGCGTGGGCGGAGGTGCAGGGGTATGGCGAGGGGCTCCTCCGCCAATCGCAGGCCCGTGCTGCGGCCTCCTGACGTGGCGCGCCGAAAGCTGCTGCAACCATGGACAGCGCCCAGAAGTGCGAGCCAAGTGCAAGGGGCTGCTGCAGAGGGAGGCTCTGCCGCAGGCACCGCCGCGGTCAGCGGGGGAAGGTGGGAAGAGGGAGACGGGTCCCAGGAGAGCCCCCGCCTCGCCCAGCGCCTCACTGGCTGGCTGGCGCGTTACGGAGCACTCCGGCGGTCACTTAATCATCTGGTCGGCTGGCCTGGCCGGGGGAGGCACTCAGCTAGATTGGCGTGGGAGGGACGAGGAGAGAAAGAGGGGAGTTACTGCTGAGCTAAAAGCAGTACGACCTTGATGGATAATAATCAGAAGAGCAGGCTAGGAGGTTGGGCGAGGCTGCGTCTTTCCTCCCTACCATGAAAACATGCCCACACAACAATGGGCATCCACAGTTCACCCCAACTAGGTGCCCTTATGTCAGCCCTGGGACTAATGCGTAGATACATCCTTCTGCAGTTCCCATCCACTGACATGTACCCTCAGGGAAAGCTGGGGCAATAGAACCTTGCTAAGGTGAGGTGCAGTCTGCAGACCGGCAACATCAGCATCGCTGATCTTATAGAAATGCAGAACCTCAGTCCCCTGCTCCTACTTACCAAATCAGAATCTGTGTGTTTCTATGAGACCCTCAGATGATTTCTATGCTTCTTAAAGTTTAAGAAGTACTACAATGAACAAATGAACTTATATCTACAAACCTTATTTTAAATCATGGGGTTTTGTTGTATGTAGCCTTGTCCGGTCCCCAAACACACTACATCAGGCTTTCTCTGACCTCTGGGCTTTTGCACACCACCTGTAAGATCCTTCCAGCCCTTGTCCTAGCCCCAAGCCTCAGCTGTTCTACAGAAGTAGCCTCAACCCTGACTGCACAGTAAAATCACATCGTAATCACCTGAGACTTGAGAAAGTACTGATACCAGGGCTTTATCCCAGTCCAATTAAATTAATATCTCTGGGCATGGGGCCACAGCATTTCTGTGGAAAGTGACCCAAGTGATTCTAATGTGCAGTTCAGGTGTGATGCTCTGATTCTCGATGAACTTTACATGTATCTAAATCACTTAGAGGGCTTGATGAAACACAGATTTCCGTGCCCCTTAGAATTTTAGCCCTAATAGGTGTGGCTTAATGGGCCTGAGAATGTCCATGTATACAATCTCCCAGGGTTTGCTGATGCTGCTGATCCAAAAACCACACTTCGACAGTGAGTGGCATAGAAGTTCTCTTTCTCCAGAAAGCCTCCCCAACACACTTTTCCCTTCCCATCCCCAGACTGAGTTGGTTGCCCCTTCTGTATTCCCTCATACCAACTTACATTTTCCACTCTGCTATAAATTGCATAATTATTTGTGTATGTCCTCCACCAGGCTGTGAGCTCTGTAAAGACAGGGACCTTGCCTGTCTCATTCACTGATGAATCCCTAACATGATGTATGTTCATGTCATATATAGGTCCTCAATAAATATGTTTTAATGAAAAAAGGTACATATGGAAGGGTTTTTTTTTTTTGCTCTCTCTATTTCTCCTGTCTCAATGTGTGTCTGTTTTCTTGTCTGTCTCTGTGTGTATATGTGTGTCTCATGATCCAATTATTTTTTATTCAGAAGGATCCAATGAAAACAAATCAGCAGGGTCCACAGATCTGATTAAAGGAGAGTGATAAGAATATTAAGCTCCAGGTGACATTCAGGGGTGGGCTTTGTGGAAGCTGGAGATTCTGTCTGCTTTCTGTACTGACTTAAGTAATTTAAAACCAACCAGGTAAAGCAAGTATTTTGTCAGCCTTTAAATCTGTGAAGTTGCACACAATTCAAGTAACATTACTGAGAAAAATTCTAGAGAATGCCTTGCCTCTGACTTCACTGGGGAATTTAGCACCAATTACATAATACTGTTTTATTCCTCTAGCTTTGGCTTATAAATATTCTAGGTAGGTATCACACATCCTTGAAATGTTAAAAAAAAATCTGATGGACTCAAATTCCAACATCAATCTCCCCATCTTTTTCTCCACCAATAATGTCCCTTCAAAAGTTTATCAAAATTAACATTTTCTATGAAACCTTCCTAAGCTGACCACCTATATTAGCTTCCTGGGGCTGTTTTAACAGAATCTCACAAATTCAGTGGCTTGAAACAACATAAATTTATTACCTTACAGTTATGTAGGTCAAAAGTCCTACACAGGTCTCATTGGGCAAGCAAGGTATCAACAGGGCTACATTCTTTTTTAGAGGCTCTAGGGGACAATCGACTAGAAGCTGCCCATGTTTTTTGACTTGTGGCATCTTCCTCCATCTGTTTTATTCTTTCTTTCTTTCTTTCTTTCTTTTTTTTCGAGATGGAGTTTCCCTCTTGTACCCCAGGCTGGAGTGGAATGGCACAACCTGGGTTCACTGCAACCCCTGCCTCCCGGGTTCAAGCTATTCTCCTGCCTCAGCCTCTCGAGTAGCTGGGATTACAGATGCGCACCACCATGCCCAGCTAATTTTTGTATTTTTAGTAGAGACAGGTTTCACCATGTTGGCCAGGCTGGTCTGGAACTCCAGACCTCAAGTGATCTGCCCGCCTCGGCCTCTCAAAGTGCTAGGATTACAGGCATGAGCTACCGCGCCCAGACTTACTCCATCTTCAAAGCCAGCAACATTTCATTTCTCTGACTGTTCTTCTAACCTCCTTTTCCACTTTTTAGGGGCCCTTGTGTTTACACTGGGCCTATTTGGTTAATCCAGGATAATCTCCCCCATTTTAAGGTCAGTTCATTAGCAACCTTAATTTCATCTGAAAACTTAATTCCCTTTGCCATGTAACCTAACATACTCATAGGTTCTAAGGATTAGGTTGTAGACATCTTTGGGAGGTCATTTTTCTGCATACACCACAAACCATACATGATGTTATTTGGTAGCTATCGGCATTTGATCCTCCAATTTTTATGATTCCATAGCAGCCAGAAATCTAGTGACTTTAACTCTAGGTAAGATGTTGTCAACCCTGGCTGCACAGTGGAATCACCTGGGAGCCTCCAAAAAACAAACTAATGTTCCAAGCTCCATCTCTGGAACATTAAAACAAAACAATTCAGAACAGAAATTCTGAATTGAGTGATCTTGAGAGGGGCCCAGGCATCAATATTTTTTCAAAGCTCTCCAGGTAATTCTCCATGTAGTCAGGGTTGGGAACTACTGCTGATGTTAGATGAATTCGCATTCCTCAGTCACTCAGGTACAAAACCTGGAGTTCCCTTTGACTTACTACACTCTGCCACCCACTGTGGCCAAATAGTCCCCAGTCCAAAGTGTTCAAACTTTAAAAAAGCCTCCTTCAACTTCCTTTCTTTCTATTCCAAGCACTACGATCGTAATTTATGTATTTGTATCTGAACCTCATTTCACCCTCTTCTCTCTAGAGTCCCTTGTCCTTGTTGGCAGAACAATCCCATTTCCTCTACTCTTTGCTTTACTCTCTCTCAGATTTCTTGATTCCTGGACTCCCTTCATTTGAGACCTGTATCCGAACTCTCTTTATTTTTGAAATCATTATCTTGAGTAGATTAGTAAAGTGGTTATTATGGATTAAATGCCTGTGTCCCCCCAAAATTCCTGTGTTGACACCTTAACCCCCAATGTGCTGGTATCAGGAGGTGGGCCTTTGGGTGTCATTAAGTTTAGATGAGGTGGTGAGGGTGGAGCGCTCATGATGGGATTAGTGTCTCTCTCTCTCCCTCCCCCCACCTCTTCCTTCCCACCATGTGAGGACACAGGAGAAACATGGCCATCTGCAAGGCAGGGAAGGGTCCTCATCAGGAACCAAATTGGCCAGCACCTGGATCTTGGACTTCCCAGCCTCTAGAACTGTGAGAAATAAATGTCTGTTGTTTAAGCTGCTCAATTTAAAATATTTTGTTATAGCAGCCTGAGCGGACTAACACAATTGTAGTGCTAGGGGAAAAAAAAAGAAAGAGACTTAAGGGATCCTCTGATGATGCCATCTCCTCATATTACTGAGATGGGACCAAGGCCTGGAGTAGTTCAGCATCCTACTCAGACTAACAGAGCTACTTTGAAGCAGAGGCCAGGACTGGAACTCAGCTCTCTTTCATTCCTTCCTTGAGCATTTATGGAGCATAGACTATGCTCTTATAGGGATTTTGTTTACCCTAAGATGCATAAGACATGATCCCTGCCCTCAAGGAGCTCACAGGCTAGTCCCTACCAAATAGATAAATGCAGTGATTGAGAAATGCATCTGGTGTGATACTAGTTGAGATGCAATATGTTGTGGTAACTAAGACCTGTATGCTCATCTTTGCTCTGTGTGGTAGATTAATCATGGCTGAAAATTCCTTGATACTTTTCCCAGTGAGAGGCAGGGTCTATGTTACTTCTTGAATCTAGGAGAACTCTGACTTCCAAAGCAATAAAATATTACAGAAATGACATCATGCCAGTTTCTGGGACCAAGTTCTTAAGTGATTGGTAGCCTCGACCTCTTGTCTTTTGGAATACATGCTCTTGGAACCTATCCATCATGCTATGAGGAAGCCCAAGCAGCCATATAGAGAGGTTCACACAGAGAGGAGCTATGAACTCTGGGTAACAACCCAGCTGCCAGCCGCGTGGTGAGCCATCTTGGAAATAGATTCTCCAGCCCAGTCAAGCCAGCTGATGCCACATGGAACAGAGCTAAGCTGTGTCTGCTAAGCCCTGCCCAAATTCCTGGCCCATGAAACTGTGGGATATAATAAAATGATTGCTATTATAAGCCATTAACTTTCTGGGATTTGTTCTGCAGCAATAGATAGGCAGAGCATCTGTCCAGTTACCAGCTCAGAAAGTTAGGGCAAGTTATCCTTTCTAAGCTTCAAGGTCTTCATCTATAAAATAGATGAATAGATAATACTCCCTCTTAGGACTGTCATGAAGCCCAAATGCAACAATATATGCAAAGTGCCCAATTCTTGGCCAGTTGCTGCTGTTATTCTGATTTCCAAGAGTCTGTTAAGGAGAGGAGAAACTTCATGCAATAGCTGTAAGTGGAAGAAAGAAACTCCATGAAGAGAACCCAACAAGAGGAAAATCTCCAAGTCAATTGTGGATGGAACAGCAGTCACTAAAAATATGACATGATTTAATTATAACTTGTGTCTATTCTACACCAAGTAATATCTCCCAAGGTTATATTCCTTTGCAACCTGGGCTTCATATGATAAGAGGCCTGTTTCAGAGAAAGGCACTGCAGATGTTTCTCAGCAATAACACATCTACCTGTACTACTCACTAGTGAAATATAACTTGCTTAGGGGTTGTATCCCCAAATTACCATTCCTTACCCCCATGGGGCACTGGATCTTTCCTCTGTAGACTCTCACAGGAGCACTGTAGCTCTTCATCCATCTCATGGCACACCTATTACTGTCAGTGCCACCACAGGGGTATCTGAAGATTTCCTTATCTTAACCAGCTTCCCTGGTGCTCACAGCATGGTATCAGAAAATCTGGATATGAGACCTTGCTGTGTACTTTTGGGCAAGTTATTTATTATTAATCTCCTTATCTATGAAATAGAAGATAAATACCTGCCCTAGTTACTTTACATGATTGTCATTAAAGAATCAAATGCTAACATCCCTACAAATACTGGGAAATGTTAACAAGGGAAAACAGAATACTGAAGAAATCAGCTTGGTTGGAAAAAAAAAAAATACCTGACATACGCTATCCTTTTAAAAATGAAATGTAGCTGGGATGGCAGCTGCTGATTCACTATTTGGGCACATTTCCAAGCTAGCTTCCTCACTGACCAACAACACCTCTCACAGGTAGGTTCTCCTTGGTGCAGATGGGTTATGTTTGCTGCTTTTAAATTGTTTCATGTGACACAAGAGGTTCAAGAAACTGCATCTCACACTTGAACTAAATTTAAAAGCATTTTAAGCTTATTTCAAGGACAAGAGATAGAAACAGGACTAATGTGCATTAACTAGGGCCTCTCATTTAGCCTGTAAGCAACTGTTAAATGTCTGTTTTTTGTCCTGTGGATGGTCAGATACTATCCATGTTAGCAAATAATATTAAGAGGAATTAACTATTTTTTTATTTTGTGGTTTAGCAAGGATATCCAAATTTTTTAAGGTAAGCTTTGCAAGACTTTTTTTAAAAGGAGTCCATATAGCCATTATCTTCTCTGAGTTTCTGTAAAGAAAGGAAAAAGAGGAGTGATTGAGATTGTCAGAGCTGTATTAGCAAGTGGCAGGGCCCAGACCACTTGGGAGAATGTCCTGAGAGTCAAACGCTCAGGCTTTGAACGGGGTACATACAACTTGCGTCATTTCTGGGAACCACAGACATCTTGAAGAGCAATGAATTTAATTTGAAAGGACAGTGGAGGAGAGAGGAAGTACTCTGGCTCTGTGAGTCATCAGAATAATAAGGCAGTGGCTGCCACTTTCAGGTCTGTTGCCTGTGGGAAGATGCAGATAGGGCCTTAAAGTCTCAGCTTCCTCTCACACTATACCATTAAGGTCAGGTGGCTTCAGTTTTATACACGCTCTTCCTGCAGAAAGGTATCTCAAGTACCTTCAAAACAACGCTGGCTGTCTCAGTTACAGTATAAACTTTAACTCATGATCCCATCCTGCATGTCCACTGTGGAAGTATTTGGCAAGGAAAGTAGAATGTTAATAATTTCCACACCCTGAGAGTCAACCAACATGATCTCTCATCCTTGCAATAATGCTGTAAGGCCAGAACAATGGGAACTGCAACCAACCTATTCTAGAGCTGAAGAAACAGGCCCAAAATTGTTTATTGACATGCCTGAAGATTGAAATCTAGACTCTGTATTCCAAAGTTCAGGGCTTTTTCATCAAAAAGGCTAATGTTTATGAAGAGTTTCTTTGCATGAAATATCACTTTAATTTTTTATGTGTATTAATAGCATTTAGTCCTCATAACAAATGTATAAATCAGGTACTATTATCCTCATTTTAAAGATGTGCAAACTGAGGTACAAAGATGCAATTTTCACAAAATTACTCAGGTAGTAAGTAGCCAAAGCAGGTGACCAGGTCCAGAGCCCAGGTACTAAGCGACTGCACATCACTGCCTGTCCACTGGCATGGGCTACCCAGCTGCTCACCCAAAAAAGCAAATGTGGAGACTGGAGAAGAAATGAGTACTCACCACATGGCACTTTCAATTGCTCTGCCACAGTTAAGAATGAGCTGGTCACCCCTTCACCTACCTCTTCACCCCTTCACCTACTTGGCCACATAGACCTCATACCTGATGTTTGCAGATGAGTCAGAGAAATCACCAGCAAGAAAGAGGTAAATGTCCCAGAAGCTTGATCAGCACACATCATCAAAAGCTCCTGTCATCAATGATGGCTCAGCTAAATCATTGCTTCTTTCCCATCAGGTTCTCCTTTACCCAGCCCCTGTCCTCATCTCTCCCCTCATCATCCTTGAACCTCACCCCTTCCCATAAAGTGGAACACTATTATGTTCTGATGGTTAAATGCTTGAGTTTTAGTCCTTTGGATAGTGATGTTAGTCCTTTGGATAGTGATTTTAGCATCTCCAGGTCTTAGGGTCCTAGGAGAAACAGAAGACTTGAGTGGATGTTTCCAACCTTAACATTCTATGATTACAAAATGGAATCATACAATTCTTAGATCCACAAGAAACATGAAAATGTACAATGAGAAATTGTCTTATTTTTGTGAAAAAGTCTTTGAATATCTTTGTAGCATTAGATGTTTGTGTAGAACAGAGGGATTATGTTAAGATGGCATAAAAATATCCACCTGTAAAAAAAAGTAATCAAGTATTTTAAGGAACTTCAACTCAAAGGTCAGTAATTAAGACATGTAGACATGTAAATAACAAGCCTGGAAAGAGAAAAATTAGCAAGATTTGTTAGAGGTATGTGTTTTCTTAGGTATCAAATCCTAATGTCCTCAGAGAAATTTTCTATTCATGACAGGAAGCCTGGAACCAAAAAAAAAAAAAAAAAAAAAAAAGAAAGAAAGAAAGACTCAAATTTCAGGCTAAAGGATGCTGTTCAATTGTTGTCTAACAAAGGCCATTGATCTCTCTTCTTATATAGTGACAATATTTCACTTAGAAAAAACTGAATTCAGTATGTAATGTATTTTCAATAATATTGTGTAGAAAGCAGTAAAATAAAAAAATGGATATTTAAAAATGTCCAACAAACTGTCGATTTCAATGAGGGCAAAAATTATTTGCTCTGCATTTTCCTTCTCTAAATCTCTGCATTATAAAACCACTGAAGTTCCAGAGGAAAAGGAAGAAGGAAATCCAAATCCATTAACGCAGAGCCGCAGTGTCCACCTACAGCATTTGCTTCTTTGCTGTATTTTCTTTAAACTGGGCAGCAAAGCAAAGGACCTGCTTCCCAGCAAACATCTCCGTCATACTCTCCTTGACCTACTCCCTGGAGACACCACCTGCAATTCATCACTCTTGGGAAATGCTGCCACCCAATTTCTTCTGTTTAGGTCAAGGATTCATTCACATTAATATTCCACTAGACTTAGCTCAGAAACTTGTTAGAAACCGATACTACCTCTTCTGGATTCCAGATTCCTTCTTCTGTGTCCCCCCCCGCACCCCACCCCCACCTCCTTCACCCTGTCACCTTCCTTTCTGTGAATGAAGGGGGGAAAAAATCCTAAAAACAAGTTTTAAAATATGGAGTCAGTAGTTGGGGAAGGGCTGGACTATTACCACTCCAATACTGCTATAACAGCCTCATTTTCATGTTAGTTTATTTAATAATAAACTTCTATAGATTCACTTTTCCCAGTAGTTGTTAGTTGAAAAGATTTGTTGATGTACAAAAACCACAAGAGGAAAGTCATTGTATTTTGGAAAAATGTCATGGAAATCACCAAAGCCATCCAGTAACAGTTGGCAGCTTTTTGGGGGATGGCAAATGTTTTGTGTTGAATGCTGTGTCATCCACCAAATGTCAACTTCAGGTAACGAGTCTTCACATCTTCTCCTTCCTGTGGAACCATAAGGCTCCAGAGGACAGGGCTTTGGTCTTATTCCTCTCTATATTCCCCCAGCTGCTTCCAGCACAGTGCCCTTTCCATGGTAGGTCCTCAAATAATTATAATAACACGTGTTGATCAATTCTCCTCTAGCTGAAGCCTTGAAAGAGAGAGGCTCATCAACCAGGTAGAAATAAAAAGAAATGCAGGTACTTCTGAAATGCTTTATTAGGTTCTATAAAGGGGTTAAAATGGTGATTTTTCAATTGTATTCAAAGACAGCACAGCATCTTTTAGAAATCTGACTCTGGCTAGAGTAGACCTGGAAACACATTGGATGGAGGAATCACAGCAAGTCACTAAGATCAGAATTACTGCTGGACCATGAAAGTAAACAGGGAGAGACAAAAAATATTTTAAATTAATCCCAAATATACATCTGTTAATTGCCATTTCAATTCTTCAAATATTTGCATATGCAAATGTGCCCATTCAACACTGAATTATTAAAATTGAGGCAGACAATTGAGCTTTGCACACAGCAAAGGCAGCCTGGAATGGAGAAAACTGACTGGAGTTTGAGGAGAGAAAACATAGGAAACTTCCACTCTTTCTCTTTGTGATAAGGGAACCTGGTAATGACCCAGAGACCCTGGGAACTCTGGAAAAGGGCAGCTCTAAATGGAGGAAGGACACCTTGCAAGGGGAGAGGAATTAAGGATTTGTTTGGTTTTCACAAACATGTCTATGGTAAATCCCCGTGTGGGGAGAATACTTTTTAAGCTCCTGTTATGTCCCAGAGACTGGACAGGCACACAGACCTGTGGTCTCGCAGAGACTTCAGGTGTGATACCCCAAAATATGACTGACACCTTGGAAACTGAAAAAACAGCAGAAGTAGGAAGGCATCTCTGACCTTCTCTCAGGCTTTCCTCCCCTGAAGCAGACCATAAAACCCAGGATCGTCACTCTCCGACCTCCTCTGTTCCTTCTCCCCTGAAGACACTCATGTGGCAGGTGCCCACACAGAAGAAACTGAACAAACAGGTCTTACTACATTTCTTCCAGTTTGTTACCTTTGGATCAGACCCTTTTGTACTTCTGTATGGCTGTCCATAAAAATACAGTTTTCCCTGGGTCTTTGGGGCTTTGCTTCTGAAGGCTCACATGTCATGTAAGATTTACATGAAATGCATTTGCAAGCTTTTTGCTTATTACTCTTTTGTCATAGGGTTGTTGGCCATGAACTTTACAATGAGTGAGGAAAGAAATCTTTTCTCCCCTACACAGACAATAAGCAAGAAAACAAATAATTCAAAATGTCAGAGAGTAGCACACACTACAAAGATAAAGCAGAACGATAATGATTGGAGTAGAAGCAGGTCTACGTTAGATTAAGGGGCTAGGAGTCTGTCTGAGGAGATATTGAGACCTGAATGGCAAGAAGAAGCCAGCCCTGTAAGAACAGATGGAAAGAGATCAAAGCAGAGGGAATACGTGGTCAAAGGTACGGATAGAAGGCCGACCCAGCATGAGCGGGGGAGTAGATGTGCTCAGAGAGGCAAGGGGAACTCATAGGGCCCACTCGGTCAGGGTAGGATGTTAGGGTTTTATTCCAGATGTGGTGTGAAGCCATCAGAGGAGGAACATGTTCTCATGTGTGGTTTTATAAAGATCATTCCAGCTGCTATGTGGAGGGCAAGGCTGCTGTGTAGGGGCGGAAGAGTCCCAGACCTCTTAGTGCTCTATCTCATCACCTACCTAAGAGATAGTGATGGCTTGTACCAAGAAAGGTAGCAATGAAAATGAAGAAAAGGAAAACAATAATAACATAACACATATTTTGAAAGTAAAGCCAACATAGAAGTAAAATAAAAATCAGGCTCCACTAATTGACTACTTCTAATGTTGTACATATTTATACTATGGCATTAATAATACTAAAATAGATTGTGCTAATAAGGCATATTTCAACTGCGTGAAGATTTACCACTGTGAGTCACAACTTCTGATTTCCCAAAATGGAAATTACAGAAAGAAGCCAAAAAGACCAATTCAGAGTGACCCAGTGTAGCAGATGTTGGAAATTTCCTGGCTGCTACTATTTGAACATTCTTCCTGTATTTTGGGAATTCCTCCATAAATAAATCCTTGCTGGGAGGCAGACCCCTAGCCGTAGTTCCCATTGCAAAACAATTTTTGCCGTAGCATGGATCTGTCAGTTATTCTTAGCATGGAGCCTTTAGAGCGCCATGTGCTCTAATTCACATGATCTCGTTCCACATTAACCAAAAAGTCTTTGATTGTGATTTGTCTCTACAAGGAGATCTTTCTACAAAGAAAAGACAAAGAAAACGACCAGGATTTTTTTAAACCACCTAATATGGCCAGCATTGTGATAGGAATCTGAAAATATATTGTTTCACTTAATCCTCAAACCATCTCTACCAATTTGGTATTATTGGCTTTATTTTACAAATTAGAAAAAAAGAGAGAGAATCAGAGAGTTTAAGAAATTTATCCAAAATCACATTGTTACTAAGTAGCAAAATCAAACTGCTCAATTCAAATCCTGGTTAATTCCAGAGTTTTCGGTGTAGATTTGCTTTGCGCTTTATGGATCTCATAAGAAGGAAACAGTGGTCAAGAAAATGAAAAAATACTACAGCCATCTAGACTGATTTACATGTAAAAGGGGATAAAATTGAGATCAGGAAAACCAGAGGACGAGGAGAAAGAAGAGCCAGAGTGCAAAAAATTTGGGGAGGATTTGCAAAATGTTAAGGGATAAAAAGTGGGAATTTTAGGTAACTGCCATCTGTGATGTGTGAAATATTAAAAAAGAAATGTGAGACGGAATTTTAAGAAAATATGCTATGTATGGGTTTCCTCTTTGGTGCAGCTTCATGAGATTTCAGGAAAAATTACATTGTTTTCAATGCTTTGAGGGCTACCTGACTGGAGTTTCCTTTATGAGGACATCATTGAGATGAACCATGAGGCAACCCAGCCTCTTGTAGGTGGCATGAGTCTCTCATGGAATTTTCTGTTTCAAGCAGAGAGGAGTAGCCCATGTCTCTTTCAACCACACAACAGTGACTTCTGAATAAACAAGCAACCATAATATCCCTATGGCTGCCTCTGGCTCACACGGTTTTGAAAGATTCCAGTTGCTGCATCTCCACCAGACCCTTGTGTGGCAGTAGACTAGAATCACGTGAAGTACGTATATAATTTTCACAACTTTAATTCTGTAAGTGCAGCAAAGGGAAGAAAAGAAGAATTAAAATAATGTTAGAAGACAAAACCAATTATCATCCTAGGATGTGCTTCATCGTGTTCCTCAATTATCTCCATCCTGCGATTGTTTATTGTGTCTGAACCCCTTATTCAGATTGGAGAAACCCATTTAGGTGTACTTTATAGATGTTTTCAGAAGTTTTCTAAGGCAATTTTGACTCTACTTGATTGTAATCTTAGTGGCTGACTTGACCATGTGCAACTCCACTAAACTGCCAGCCCAACGCTAGATACAAACAGGGACAGAACATCCCAACAAGGCACCTGAGAAGGAGGTAGCCTTCTATGTTCCAGGAACAAAGAAAGTGCTCAGTCAATGTTTACTGAATGGATGGATGAACAGACAAGTGAATAAACAGCCAGAAAAAACACGCACAAAATGGTTCGGTCCTAGTCACATTCCCAGATTCTCTTATGGCACCAACAGCATAAGGGCCAGTGATTTCTCAGGCCAAAGAATCCCTTGCAAGGAGAACACCCCAGGCAAAGTTCTTCAAGATTATCAATTTCCCTTTTAGAATGCTCATCAGTAAAATGGAAATAGTTTCTCCAGGCCAGGTGTGGTGGCTCATGCCTATAGTCCCAGAACTTTGGGAGGCCAAAGCAGGCGGATCACTTTGAGGTCAGGAGTTTGAAACCTGACCTTAAGATGGTGAAACCCCATCTCTTCTAAAAATACAAAGAAATGAGCTGGGCATGGTGGCACACACCTGTAATCCCAGCTACTTGGGAAGCTGAGGCACGAGAATTGCTTGAATTTACAAGGCAGAGGTTGCAGTGAGCTGAGATCACGCCATTGCACTCCTGCCTGGGTGACAGAGTGAGACCCTGTTTCAAAAAACAAAAACAAAACAAAAAAAGAAAGAAAGAATTTCTCCTTCTATCTCCAACCCATCCCCGAATTCCAGCCTAGTGTTCTCATCCTACCTTTCAAATCTCTCTTTTTACCATCCCTTCCGTTCAGTACTTACTTGTCCTGTGTCTCTTTTTATCAGGGCTTCCCATGCTACAGTGGATTGAACAGTGCCCCTGGACCCTGAAAAAAAAAAAAAAAAAAGATATGTCCATGTCCTCACCTTTGGAACCTGTGAATGTAAACTTATTTTGAAAAAGATCTTTGCAGATATAATTCTTTGCTTCTTCGCAAAGAATTCTTTTACATCTTTGCAGATGTAAAAATCTCGAGATGAGTTTATCCTAGATTTGGGCTGGACCTTTAATCTAATGCCAGGAGTCATAAGAGCAAGGCAGAAAGAAACTGGAGACACGGGGATAGAGAGGAAAATGAGATGTGAAGATGGAGACAGAGACTGAATCAATACGTCTACAAGCCAAGCAACACTGAGGATTGGCAGCAGCCACTGGAAGCTAGGAGATAGGCAAGGAATGGATTGCCCTCAGAGCATCCAGAAGGAACCAACCCTGTTGACACCTTAGTTTTGGACTTCTGGCCTCCAAAACTATAACAGCATTTTTTAAATTGTTTGAAGCCTCTAAGTTCATGGTAATTGTTTTTTTACAGAAGACCCAGAAAACTAGTTGGCCATAGTGGGTCACACCTGTAATCCCAGCACTTTGGAAGTCCAAGGTGGGTGGATCACTTGAGGTCAGGAGTTCAAGACCAGCCTGGTCAACATGGTGAAAACCCGTCTGTACTAAAACTACAAAAATTAGGTGTTGTGGCTGGTGCCTGTAATCTCAGCTACTAGGGAGGCTGAGGCACGAAAATCACTTGAATCTGGGAGGCAGAGGTTGCTTGCAGTGAGCCAAGCTCATACCTGCCACTGCACTCTAGCTTGGGCAACAGAGTGAGACTCAGTCTCAAAAAAAAAAAAAAAAAAAGGCCAGATGCAGTGGCTCACGCCAGTAATCCCAGCACTTTGGGAGGCCAAGGCAGACAGATCACAAGATCGAGACCACCCTGGCTAACATGGTGAAACCCTGTCTCTACTAAAAATACAAAAAAAATTAACCGGCGTGGTGGTGGGTGCCTGTAATCCCAGCTACTTGAGAGGCTGAGGCAGGAGAATGGCGTGAACCCGGGAGGCGGAGCTTTCAGTGAGCCGAGATGGTGCCACTGCACTCCAGCCTGGGCGACAGAGCGAGACTCCGTCTCAAAAAAAAACAAAAAACAAAAAAATTGATACACTGATACACTTGGTGATTGCATTGGCTATCTCTGGCCTTTAGTAATGACCAATTGACATTGCAATATTCTTAACAAGGGGGTGCTAGAGGTAAAAACCTAGAAAAAGGATTTCTTCATCTCAAGTGGCAAAGCTTTGGTTTCAAAAGCATTGGTGGAAAAGATATTTTGGGGATGCGGTGGTGATTTCAGCTGCACCCTTCAACTTACATTGAGTGGGCAACTGCCATTGATACTTACAAGAAAAGAAGGCAATGCAGAGACTAAAGCTTGCAATGCTCTGTAGGTCATCAGCATGGACAGCTCAGAGTCAGAACTTGATCTTACTTTATATTCATATTACTTAATAAAAGGTACATATTTTACATACGCCTTTAAAATAATTAGAATTTTTCCAATGGCTTTGCAATAACATTTGATGTCTGTGTGTAAGAGAATTATAGTCCTTACAGTCATGGGGCACAAGCATTCCCTGATGGCCTAATTTCACAGACAGCCTCTTACATCACTGCTGCATTCTTCCAGTGAGAATCAAATTATAGCATACATATGACAACTTAACATCATGTTATCACATAGCAGTCTCTGGAAGCTAACTCAAACGCTTCTTTTAAGGGAGTTTAGTTTCTATTGAAGGCACTAGTGTGATTCCACCACATTTACTATACAGGTGAATTGGTTTCATAGAATCATTGAACTTCAGGATTCACACATTGAGTGCAATTCCCCCCAGCCTCTAAACGTGCGTGCGCACGCGCACACACGCACACTGATATGGTTTGGATTTGCGTCCCCACCCAAATCTCATGTCGAATTGTAATCGTCAGTGTTGGGGCCTGATTGATTCTCGTGGGCACACTTCCCCTTGCTGTTCTCATGACAGTGAGTGAGTTCTCATGAGATCTAGTTATCTAAAAGTGTGTAGCACCCCCCACACACATCCTCCTGGTCCAGCCATGAAGGATGTGCCAACTTTCCCTTCACCTTCCACTATGATTGTAAGTTACCCAAGCCCTCTCCAGCTATGCTTCCTATACAGCCTGTGGAACCGTGAGCCAATTAAACCTCTTTTCAATTACCCAGTCTGGGTAGTTCTTTATTACAATGCCAGAATAGACTAACACACATGTACTCATTCTATTCATGTGAAAACTGAGGCTTGTCTAAGAGCATTCAGTTATCTAGAGGCAAAGGGGCTATTCCTATGCTTTTATCAAGTAGAAGACTATCACTCTTTCACATGGGAATTTCTTGAGTAGCTCCTTTGTAAATCCTTGGAGAAAAGATCTACTAGGAGTGATTAGGGAAAATGAAGCAGGAATCTAGTTGGCTAGATAAGCCAATCAAGCTGTGGAGTAGAAAATGACAGAAAATGCATAGCCCTGTGGCAAAGCAGGACTTAGAATTCTGGAGACCTTAACCCCCAAATTCATGCTATTTTCATTATGCCAGCTGACTCCCCCCATTGATCATTTCTGATAGAATCATAGCTTCTTAGAACTAGATTACTCAGTGGTCCAAATCTTTATTCCACTGCAACACAAGCAACACAACCACATTAAAAGAGTGGTTTACTAGCTATCAGGGTAGCAGTACCAACAAGGTCAGGAAGATCCCCACCCGTGGGCTTAAATGGAGTATATGGGATGATCATGGAAAATTAGATAAAAGACTCCTGGAGATTCTAATCACTCTCTCCCCTTCCCTCTCTGTGTGTCACCAAGTTCCCTGCAGATCAACAATGTATGCCAAAACAATTAGTTAAAAGGTTTTTATAAATAACAATTTTCCAAAGTGCAGAGACTCCTTGGAATTATTGCATAATTATGCTAAATCCCTGCAAAATTTGCTTGCCCTTAATGGACCATACTGACCTGGCTGAGTACAAAATATGCCCAAATATACCTGAAATTGCTTTTAACCTCTAAATGAGCTATAGAAAAGAAAAACTAGAGATAGCAACAGGTATTATGAATCATCAGAATATACAAATTACAACTAGCACATATTACTGTTTTAAGCATCAGTATAGATTTTGAGGTGAAAATAATGGGTCCTCATATACTGTTAGGACTGGAGATTTGTACACACTTTCCAGTAGTATGCTAAATGTTTAATAGTCAGCTCTCCATAGAAGAGGGGGAAAGCTCTAATTAGTTTCAGAGTTCCAGCACACCACTGACACTTTCTAAATATATATATAAAAGGTGTTTACAATGTGCCTGCCATCTGACTCAGAAAACCTACCGTTAGGAATGTATTAGCAAAAAATAGTCAAAGAAGTGTGAAAAGATGCATATGCAAGAATATTTGCCACAGGTTGTTTATGATATCAAAAATTTGGGCCTGATACAGTGGCTTACACCTGTAATCCCAGCACTTTGGGAGGCCGAGGCTGGTGGATTACTTGAGCCCAGGAGTTGGAGACCAGCCTAGACAACATAACAAGACTCCAAGTCTACCAAAAATAAAAAATTAGCTGGATGTGGTGGCACATGCCTCTGGTCTCAGCTATTTGGGAGGCAGAGGCAGGAGGATCACTTGAGCCCAGGAGGCAGAGGCTGCAGTGAGCCGAGATCATGCCACTGCACTCCAGCCTGGTTGATAGAAAAATGATTTTTTGGGGGGAGAACTCATTGCTCATAAGTAGGGTAATATAGCTCTGCCTACTTACCCTCAATGCCCTGCCCCAAACCTTAACCCCTGGAAACCACTGATATTTTTATAAACTCTATAATTTTACCTTTCCCAGAATGTCACATAGTTAGAAACATACAGTACGTATCCTATTCAGACTGGCTTCTTTCACTTAGCAATATGTATTTAAGGTTCCTGTATGTCTTTTCATGGCTTAATAGTTCGTTTTTTTTATTGCTGAATAGTGGACTCGTATTTAAAATTCTTTGAATCTCTTTTTCTCATTTGTAGTAGGAGTAATAGTGCCACCTTCAAGGATTGTCATGAATGTTTGATGAGATAATATATATATATAAAGTTTCCAGCACATAGCATGTAGTTAATAAACATCGGCTCCTTCCCTCAATAATTTGGATATGAACAATGTGGCAGGCTGAATAGTGACCCCCCAAAAGATGTCAACATATCAATCCCTGTGAATGTGTTTCTTGCATGGAAGATGGGAATCGCAGATCTGATTAAGTTAAGAATCATGAGAGGTGAGATTATCCTGTATTATCAGATGAACCCAGTGTAATCACTGGGTTCTTATAAGACGTCCTTATAAGACGTCTTATAAGAGTCCTTATAAGACGGAGATGTGAAGGTTAGAGTCATAGAAGGTGATGTGATGACAGAAGCAGAAGTCAGAGCAATGTGGCCATGAGCAAGGTATGTGGGAAAGTCTTCTAATGCTGGGAAAGGCAGGGGATGGATGGATTCTCCCCTAGAGCCTCCAAAAGGAGCACACCTTGGCTGACACTTTGATTTTAGCCTTGTAAAACCTCCATCAGACTTCTGACCTCCAGAAATGAAAGATAACAAATGTGTATTGTTTTAAGCCACTGAGTTTGTTCCAATTTATTCCAGCAGCAATAGGAAGCAAATACAGGTGATTAACTTCAACATTCTCTTTCACTCCCTTCCAGTGTGCTTCCCCACATAGAGAGTCTAGAAATCAAAAAACTACATTTCCTGGAATCTCTTGCAGCTAGGGTTCTGATCACCTACTTATCCCCACTTGGATGCACTTGTGCAAGGTTTGGAAAGTGGAAGTGAGGCAGAGATAATTTTCCTGCTCTTTTGGCTGAATTTCACTAGAAAATATGGTAGTGCAGATATATTTCTGCAGCAGCATTCCAGCAGGGTACTTGTAATTCCCAGCTTCATGGGAGTCAAGATGCATCTGTGAGGAAAAAATGGCAGATTCCTGATCCTATAGCAACTTTCTGACTCCCCACCTTCATGGAAGAGGTAGTTGTTCCCCTAGGTGGTAAGCTCTCAAGTGTCCTGGGAGTCTCCCAAAAACCCTCTCTTCCACCAGCACTTCCATGCAGCTAATTCTTTGTATTAAACCTTTCTGCTTAAAATAACTAGAGTTGCTTCCCTTTGCTGCAACTGAACCCTGACTGATACAGTCTCCATTTGCACACCACCCCAGGGGAGGCAGAAGATGTCAGCTGGGAATTCTGGATATTCTGAGATAGCATACATCAACTGGGAGGCGACTCTAACAACTCCCCTGCTGTGTCTCACAACCCACCAGGGTTTCCTGCCAATCATTGTATTATATCCTTTACTCACTTTTCTTTAACCAGGCCCTCTCAGTTTTGAGTTTTCCTCTTAACTGGGTCAAAATGGGATTACAATTTTGGTGCATTCAGGAAGTAAGGATTGCTTTTTAAAAAACTTAAAGATAGTCTTAGCTCCTTGGGAGGCTGAGGTCAGAGAATTGCTTGAGCCCAGGATTTCGAGGCTGCAGTGAACCATGATTATGCCACTGTACTCCAGCCTAGGCAACAGACCGAGTCCCTGTCTCTGAAAGAAAAAATAAAATTGTAAAGACACAGTAGTGAGTTGACTCCAATCTCCCTCCCCTGCTGCAACACTCATTGCAATGGTTCCTATACCTATCACAATGTGCCACCCTTGAATGAAGTCTGCCTTGCCATTAAAAAAAAAAAAAGAGACATTGTATAACATAATGTCTTTTAGCCTTATGAAAATAATTTTTTAAATTACCCACACTAAAGAAGAAATAGGTGATTGGCAGACTCCAGAAACAAAGGACATTTATTGCTGTTCTCATGAAGAAAGATGAATGTTTAAAAGGTTAGAAAAGGTCTTAGCAATTTATTTATATTGATTTGGATGAGTGATTCTGAAAGACAAGGTTTTTTCTATGACTCTTCAACCATGTGAATGTTCCTTAAAATGCATGGCAACCACCCTGTCAACACAGTTTTCCAAATTTCCCAGAAATTATTTTAAAATTTTTAATATGCTTAATCCACATCTCACACTAAAAACAAACAACCTCCACCCTCCCTGCTCCCCGCAAAAAAAGGCTTGTTAGAATTTCCAATTATGCTACAGGAGAATAAGTGCTAGGGAAATCATGGTCACTGGAATTAATACATTTAGTTAAAGTGATTTGGGAACTCAGTTCCATAAAACTTAGGTTATCTTTGTAGAGCTCCATCCTGCTCTGAACTTTCTGTCTAGTGCTCGACTCCTTTGTTTTTTGTTTTGTTTTGTTTTGTTTGTTTTGTTTTTTGTTTTTGAGACAGAGTCTTCCTCTGTTGCCCAGGCTGGAGTGCAGTGGCACAATCTCGGCTCACTGCAACCTCTGCCTCCCGGGTTCAAGTGATTCTCCTGCCTCAGCCTCCCAAGTAGCTGGGATTACAGGTGCCCGCTATCATGCCCAGCTAATTTTTGTATTTTTTAAGTAAAGATGGGGTTTCACCATGTTGGCCAGGCTGGTCTCGAACTCCTGGCCTCAGGTGATGTGCCCATCTCAGCCTCCCAAAGTGCTGGGATTACAGGCGTGAGCCACCATGCCCGGCACAGAACTTGGCAATATTTTTCTAAGCAGAGCCAGACAGGAAATGCTTTAGGCCCTTTCGGGACAGAGGATCTCTGTCACAACAATTCAGTTCTAGTTCTACCCTTGTATGACCAAAGCAGTGAAATCATCACAAGTGTATGTGGCTGTGTTCCAAGAAAACTTATGTGTGAATAGTGAAATTTGGATTTTGTACAGTTTTGCAAGTCACAAAATATTCTTTTTCTTTTCACTTTTACTCAACCATTTAAAAATGTAAGCATCATTCTTAGTCACAGGCCACACAAAAACAGGCAGCAGCTGGATTTGGCTCACAGACCATAGTTTGCCAAACGCTGCTGTAAGCCTGGCCCTGTCCCTTCCAACTTACCCCAAAATTCTCATTCTGATAAAGATTGATTTACAGAGCCAGGATGGAGATGTTGCCTCCTAAAGTTCAGTATTTCCTGGGAGAGGAGAAACAATCTTATTTTGTCTTTTTTACCTGGTGCTCAGCCCTTCCCAGTCTAGCTGCCACTTACCCTTCCCACTCCACCTCTTTGTCCTTCTACACCCAAACCAGCTTACAGATATCACCTAACCTTTCTCTAGTCACATCAGATTACTTGCCTTTCCCTAGAAAAGTCAGACAGTTGTAAACCTCCACGACTTTGTTCACGCCCTCCAACTAGCACAGCCTCTACCACGTCTCTACCTAGATTTTTACTCATTCTTCAGCTCAGTGTTATTTTTTCTTTCCCCAGGAAATTGAGGTGAGGGCAATGGACCGCACACAGGCAACATGCACAGAATCGAGTGAATGAATGCGCAGACCTGGGCCTCCTGGCTGGGAGGAAAAGGGTTTTGGAGAGCCATGGGGTAGTATAGGGTACTCCATCCACCAAGCAATAATGACAAATTTGGAGGCTGAAGAGAGGGGACTGAAGACAAACAGCTTGCTTCTGAATGTTGCCAAAGCCTGCCCTGTCCAGAAGAATGGCAGTCATTGGTCTCAGCAAGCACAGTGGTTCTCTGATGCTACTGGGGCAGCAGTCAACAGCTCAGGCTTTCCTTGGCACATCCACGACCATGTCACCACTGCAATGTCATGGGAAATCCTAACAGAGCTAGCCTTTAACATTGTTCATAAAAATCCCAATTTCTTTTCCTGTTTCTTTTTATTAATAGAAAGGTGAAATAAACCTTGAGCCCATAAAGAGTTTGCTCATAATTAAAGAAGCTCAAGAAGGTAAAAGAAATGGAAAGATTGAATTTTAGGAAGGAGACTGGAAGGGCGAATTGCAAATAAATGACAATGTTGTCATCTTCCTAAATTTTCTGAAGATGAAAAGCCACATGATTTAATCACAAAAAGAAATGAGTCATGGCTTTGCTATGACTTACGTCAACATAAGCCATCTTTATCTGACCACTTTGATAATTAAAAAGCAAAATTCTATAATACTAAAGTTTTAAGTGGACAAGATAGTTTTCAATTCTAACCGTATACAAATGTCAACTTTTTACTTTTACCCATAGTTTGCTAATGTTTCCAAAACACGAAGACCAAACAGGGCCTAGACTTGTGAACGATGCTCCAATCCTGTTCTCTTTATTCTAATTTTACCCATATTCTCTTCACAAAATGCCTGCTGAGCTATACCAGCTCCTAGTTCCTTGCATTTTTCTCTTATGAATTCTTGGAGATTATGACAAGATAATGAGACAACTGCAGAAAGTTTTACATTCATTTTCTGCTTAGATAATATTGTAGCCTGTACTGATAAAAATTTTCAGCCAAGAATTTCTGATATAAATCTAACAGTTTGGCCATTAGTGATCATTAGTGTCACATCTAAGAAAAATTCTGGTTGGTGTTATTTATTAAAAGCAATCAAAATGTGCCATTATGGTCCTAATTATAATATTTACTTAGATGGTCTTATTTCTCTGCAAGAAAAAATAATGCCAGCAGCTGCTAGAACTTCTACACTAAGCATGTAAGAAACAGGGAGCCTCAGTAGAGTGGAATGATGTCCTTGAAGAGAAAGAGTTACCCCTTACACTTATAGAATGTTTTGTTGATAATAGTCATAAAACCTTAGTAATCGAAGCATTGCACTTTCAAAGACACGCATAAGGTTAAATGAGACAAAACAAAACTAAAAGAACTTCTGTCCCTGAAAAGATGCTGGAATAACACAAGTTGCTGGCCCCACCTCTACCCCCAGGTCAAGTATGGAACAAGTAATTGAGCAGGTTTACCCTACTAGTTTCAGTTCTATTTTATTTGTTTTTGTCTTTAAAAAAAATTAGGACTTTCCTTATTCTCCTTTGAGCTTAGCAACAAAATTCAAAGTGTGTTTACTCTAACTTATCCATTATTTGGGTATTTTGTAGTGGGAGGGCATTTCAACGTATCTAGTCTTGATAAGCTCATGGAAATAGGAAATCTCATAAAATCATAAAATCCTTTTTTTTTTTTTTTTTTTGAAACAGAGTCTCACTTTGTTGCCCAGGCTGGAGTACAGCGGCGCCATCTCGGCTCACTGCAACCTCCGCCTCCTGGGTTCAAGCAATTCTCCTGCCTCAGCCTCCCAAGTAGCTGGGATTACAGGCTCCCACCACCACACCCGGCTAATTTTTGTATTTTTAGTAGAGACAGGTTTCACCATATTGGCCAGGCTGGTCTCAAACTCCTGACCTCAGATGATCCACCCACCTCGGCCTCCCAAAGGGCTGAGATTACAGACGTGAGCCACCATGCCTGGAAAATCCATTCTAGGCTGGGTGCAGTAGCTGATATCCGTAATCCCAGCACTCTAGAAGGTGGAGGTGGGAGGATAATTTGAGCCCAGGAGCTAGAGAACAGTCTGGTCAACATAGCAAGACCCTGACTCTAAAATAAATCAACAAATCCCTATTTAGGTTTACTTGATGATTTTTACAATAAAACCTGTGATAAATGCTTGTGGGGTTTTTTGTTTGTTTGTTTGTTTGTTTATGTTTTACATTAATTTTTATTTTTATTTTTTTACTAAAGTAATGCGTGTACTTTGTTTTAAACATCAAGTGGTGAATTTTCTAGATAAAGATAGGAAGATAAAAGAGAGAGACAGACACGCCAGGAAAATCCTGAAATCCCAAAATCAACAACTGTGCTGAGGTGCCCACCTGCCCTGAAGCCACCAGGAAGCCTCTGTTCCCATCCAGGAGCCACCAGGACACAACAAGCGTGGCAGGAAGCGGAAGCTCAGGACTCGTCTTCATCTTTGGGGCTATATGTTTCATTGTCCACCAGAAAGACCTCTTCCAGTCCCTCCGCTGAAGAAACTTTTGCTCTAATAAATATTTCTATCCAGTTTCGGCAACTTTAATTCTCACACAAACACAACCTCTGAAGAGGATGACCTCCACTTTTTGTAATCAATGACATTTACCTTTCTCAATTACCACTGCCTCTTCAAATAGGAAAGCCAGGTTCTCTGTGCCATGATGTGGGTTGAGGTTTGACATATCCCAGGAATTTGGGCTGTGGGAAGGAAGGAGCCAGCTTAGCTGAGTGCTTGCTATGGCCAGGCACACGGAGGGAAGTGAGACGGGCTATGTATTCCTACCACCTTCCAGGATCCTTTATTTCAATCTGCTAAAATGACTTATTTTTTGAAATACATAATAATTTCATAAAGTAGTCAATGGGGAAAAATAAGAAAACCTTCTATACAAATATTCAGCAACTTTTCAAAATGAAAAAAATCAAGTAATGACCCACCCACAGAAACTATCCCAGCCATCCCTTCCCCCATTCTCACATCTCACTCTTTGTGCAACTGTGGAGGCCCTCACAGAGCCAAATGCCCCCACTAAGCTTTCGGGAAGGACAAGAGCCAAGTAGCTTCACATATCACAACTGCAGACACTGGAAGTTTGGGAGTACTTGAGTCTGAGTTCAGAAGCTGGGGAGCAGTCTCTGACCTGAATCTCCTAGTGGGGAATGGTAGGTGTCGTTCCCCAGGATCCTGATTTTTTATCGATGAAGTCTGGGGATTTGGGGCCTGCTTCTCACTTCTTGACTTAGTATTAATGTAAAAGGACAGCAGTCCACCCTGCCCTTTCTCTACCCTTGTGCATACTCTAGAACAGTAGGAACATAGACATTCCAGTGCTGTGGGTGTATTGGTGTGGAGCTGTCAGGGAAGTGGCTCTGGGCCTTGTTCATCCCCTTCCCCCAAATAAAGGTGTTCATCAGTGACCTACCTTCCTTTCTGTTTCAACCCCAGTAACCCTGCAAACATCTCAGTGGGTGACGCAGGTGGATGAATGTATGTGCAGGAACCTCAACTACCTCCTGCTGGGCACTGTAGACCTATGTGAGGTGGGGAGGGTGAAGAGTCCCCTTTCTCATCTCTTGCTTCCCCCAACAGGTGGATTCTGGAGTGTGGGGTTGGAGGCAGAGGAAAGGTCTCACCAGACCTAAGGTCTTACCAGAGCTAAGAGGAAAAGGAGGACATTCCATTTTCAAGCTTGAACAAGACATCTTTATAGATCTCCAAGTGGCACTCTGGTCACTCTTCAGCTTCAAGATGAGAATTACATTCAAAGCCAAGAATAGAAAAATTGCCTTGTCTTATTCTGCTCAGGGTTCCACAAAAAAAGCCATAGACTGGATAGCTTAAACAACAGGAATTATTGCCTCACAGTTCTGAAGCCTGGAAGTTTGAGATCAGAGTGCCAGCATGGTCAGTTCCTGTTGAGGGCTCTCTTTCTAGCTTACAGATGGCCACCTTCTTGCTATGTTCTCACATGACGTTTGTAGTATTAATTTGTCTGGGAGCAAATTTTGAACTGGGCCATGAGGTTTCCCTACCAGTGGGAATCTTCTCAAGGGAATGCTCCTCACAGAGTCATTCTTGATGATTTCATGCAAGACAAAGGGATCACCTGCCCTTCCATGGTGGAAGTGCTCATGGTGCAGCCACACAGAGCCTGGAGAAAAATGGGACAGAGAGTGACAGAAAGCTTGATAGGTGCTTGAGTGGGAAAAAAAAAAAAAAGGAAAAGGGATGAAAAGGAGAAAGAATGAAGCAGATGGAAAGGAACAGGAATGTTCCCATCATACTTAATCATGGCTCCCAAACACATACAACCCAATCCAAGCCCCAGGACTTTTTGCCTGATCAGGTTAACATGGAACATTTTGGTGCCATTCCAACAGAAGTGTGAATAGGTTTATCTTTGAACACAAAGTGATATCTGCATAGGTGTTGTCAGACGAGGCAATGCCCTGCTTAGGGAAGCCATGCTGGATGACAATATCCTCTCGATCCCAACAGTTTTCCCATCAGGGTTGGGTCACCACTTTGTGACCTTCGTGCACTTGGAGGAGCCATGATAGATTTATTCCAGAGATACCTGCACCATTTGAACCACAGGTCAGTCCTGACCCTTCTGCCAAGAAAACAGAGGTCCTGGTACTCGCTGTGGATCTCCACTTAGCTCATTGAGGAAGCATGGCCAAAGGCACCAATAGTTCCTCATTCTTATCCATATCCATGTCATCTGGAACAAAGCTGTTGAAGGGCTAAATGAGCTGACCATTCATGAAGAAGATTTTGAAGTGGCTGATGCCCCTAATGAACAAGGCAAAGGTGGAATCCACATGAATATGTAATGAAAGAAGCCACTGAAGCCATCTGATGTACAAACGCTGCTCTCTACACCTAGAGGGGTGGAGAAGTTAGGGGGACTGTAGCTCATCCTGGCTCCATTCTACGCTCTTGATCACAGTCCCAGAAAAGCAAACTTTGGCTCCTATACAGTAAGGTGAGCTTAGAGGGCAAGCCTAAAGCCCTGGGAAATTCATTTCTGCTTTTAATAATCTACTTAATAATACTGCACATCCATCACTGTATCTGATTATATCAACCTGAAGTTCAGAGAGACTCAGTCACCCATTAGGTGGAAAAGGCTTAGAGAAAGGGAATGAGACGCCCTGCCAGTGATCTTTTTCATGTGTCTGAGGCTCAACAAACTCTCACAAAAGGGAAGTTTGTAGCTTGAATGAGCTCAGGGACTGGCCTTGGGTCACATGGAAAGCATTCCTGGATCTCATATATTTGCATGTCTCCATAAACACATAGGGAGTGAAGCAGTCAAGCTGGATTTCCATACTCATGGGCCCTGGTATGAGACCTGCCCCAAATGGAGAGGGGGAAGTGTCCAAAAGAGACCACCCAGTCTTGCTCTGCTTCCAACACTATGTTTCTCCTCTCCTTCCCCAATCTTGCCCATATGGGAAAATAGAAGAGCCTAAACAAACAGAAAAGCTCATTGGCTAAATAATGGTGGGGGAGACGAGAACATATTGACTGGAAACATCTTCAAATGCCTTATGTTCATAATCAGAGCTCACAGTGTGGCAGGAACTGAGAGACCATCATTCACCTTGAACAAAGTTCGCTTCAGGAGGTGCTGGTGTCTTTTAACTCAACAGGAATAGGAATTTCTGGAGTTATATAATGCCAAGCCCTACACTCCATGCCTAATGTCAGGACAATGAAAATGCATGAGTGGCTAGATGCCTGTTATACATTCCTATCCAGGCTCTCATATGGGAGGAGAATTTAGCTAAGTGTTCCTGAAACAGGAGATGGGGCTGAAATTGGTGTGGGTTGAAAGAGGAGAAGTTGCCCAAGCTTATCAGGGGCTCCAGGGACTTGAAGAAAAGAATGTGGAGGAGATAGGCTTAAAAAGCATCAGTGTCCTGCATGGAAGTGCCTAATGTTACAGCAGGACTTCTGATGGGTACGCTGGAGTAGTTGCTGGAGGAAAAAATAATCATCCTAGTTTTGAGGGCTACGAAAAAGAGGCTGGTGCCCACATTCGGTACAGAGACTGTAAAGTTACTCACCTTTTAGTGGACCAAATAGCTTGCACTATGAACTCCCAGTAGCAACAATAATGGAACAAAGACCAGAAGATCCTTCCCAAGTATTTTACTGAGGCATATATTTTGCTAAAGAAAGTTTACTACTACAATGGTGTCTGGTATGAGGTGTATTCTTATCCTAGTAAATAGTTTTAGAGACTGATAGAATTCAATTTTGAAAATTTATATGCTCTCTCACCTCAGCATTGTCAAACAAATTTATGCTTTTCTATTTATTGTATCATTTAATATTTACAACTCTTTGAGGTAGTAAGTGCCATTTATCTTTTTTAAACAGAAGAGAAAATGAGTCACAGAGAGGTAAATATATATTTAGCAGGCTAGCATAGAAGGAGCCAGCAATGGAGAAGACATTTTTTATTATTTGAATGCAAGTGAAAAAAAAAAACACAATTCAACTGCTTTTTGTTTTGTTTTGTTTTTCTGTTTTTTTGATGAAGTCTTGCTCTGTCACCAGGCTCGAGTGCAGTAGTGTGATCTCAGCCCACTGCAACCTCCACCTCCTGGGTTCAAGCAATTCTCCTGCCTCAGCCTCCCGAGTACTGGGACTACAGGTGTGCACCACCATGCCCGGCTAATTTTTGTATTTTTAGTAGAGACAGGGTTTCACCATGTTGGCCAGGATGGTCTTGATCTCTTGACTTCGTGATCCACCCACCTCAGCCTCCCAAAGTGCTGGGATTACGGGTGTGAGCCACCGGGCCTGGCCTAATTCAACTGCTTTAAACAACAAAAGTGAAAATAAGTATTGACTCTGTGAATGACAAATCTGGGATGAGGGCTGCATTCGGGACTCAAGGTTGTTGCAGAAGCTCAAATGATGTTCTCGGGGTTCAGTTTCCCTCTAACTTGGCTCTATTCTGTTGTATTTCTTCATCAGCAGGTTTCATAAATGGAAGCACATCTGCCAGCAAGCTCAAAGTGAGATTCTCTTAGATGCAAATGCAGCTGAAAATGCATTGCCTCTTTCACAAGAGTCCCTGCAAACATCTTATTGTTTCTGGTTGGCTCCAGGTGGGCCACATGCCCCTCACTAAAATAGTCACAGGGCACGGAATATAATTCTTTTGACTAGACTGAGTCACATACTCACTACATGTTGACTGAAACTGAAGAATCAAGGTAGTTTCCCTGGAAATTATTTTTGTTTGGCAGGGATATAATTGGCCTTCACTGTATCTCAATGAGCTAAACTCTTCTTTGATGACTACAAAATTTTTACTTGATTTGAGTTCAAAATAGGCATAATGACATAAAAACAAATGACTAGCAATCCACATTATCTCCTATCTGTCACCCAGTGGAAAACAGATCTCTGTAATCTATTAATCCATTTATACAGGTCACCGGATGGTCAAGAGCATGAAACCAAATTCCCAATCATTGCTGCCACCAATGGGGAATAACTTTTCATCTGTAAACAAACCAAAACATCAAAAACAAAACCCAAAATTAATAGAAGGAGGATAATCTACATAAACAGAGACTGAGCAAAATTAAAGTTCTATTGTTGCTTGAGACTCACGTCTACAAGTCAAGAAAAGACATGCTGGGCTAAGCTGCCCACAAACCGCACTTCTCTGACAATGAAGTTTACCTGGCTCGGTCAAGTGATTCCATCACTCACCTCCATGAATGACTTCCAAAACTATTTTAAAAACAAAAGATTATTTTTGAAAGAAGGTATAATCTTTTTTTTTTTTTTAAGACGGGGTCTCATTCCAGCCCAGGCTGAAGTAGTGCAATGGCATGATCAGGTCAGGGCTCACTGCAGCCTCGACCTTCTGGGTTCAAGTGATGCTCCCACCTCAGCCTCCCAAGACGCTGGGACTACATGTGTGCACCGCCACACCTGGCTAATTTTTGTATTTTTTGTAGAGACTGGTTTTGCCATGTTGCTCAGGCTGGTCTGGAACTCCTGGACTGAAGCAATCCGCCCGCCTTGGCCTCCCAAAGTGGTGGGATTACAGGCATAAGCCACTGTGCCCAGCTGAAAAAATATTTTTAAAACATAAATGTAAATTTATTATTTTAAAACATTTTGGCAAACAGGAAATGTCCTTAACTAGGAAAGAGTTATAGGCCAAAAATGCATGTTAAATACTCAATAGGGAATTTTAAAGATATCTTTCTTAGGACTTGGCTACAAGACAAAAATACACACTTTAAGAAAAAAATTTCTTTTAAGAAAAATCCACTTGGAAATTTGACTGGAAGTTCATTACATTCGTGTATTAATTTGGGGAGTAATCACAGTTTCATAATATGAAGTCAACCCAACCAAGAGTGTGGAAACTTCTGCATTTATTCAGGTTTGTTCCATGCCTTTTAGTAAAGTTTTACCTTTTTCCTCACAGAGGTATTATAAATTTTTATCAATTCTTATTTTACTAATTTTGTTGCTACTATGATTTTTTTTATTATACTTTAAGTTTTAGGGTACATGTGCACAACGTGCAGGTTTGTTACATATGTATACATGTGCCATGTTGGTGTGCTGCACCCAGTAACTCGTCATTTAACTTTAGGTATATCTCCTAATGCTATCCCTCCCCGCTCCCCCCACCCCAAACAGGCCCCAGTGTGTGATGTTCCCCTTCCTGTGTCCATGTGTTCTCATTGTTCAGTTCCCACCTATGAGTGAGAACATGCGGTGTTTGGTTTTTTGTCCTTGCGATAGTTTGCTGAGAATGGTGGCTTCCAGCTTCATCCATGTCCCTACAAAGGACATGAACTCATCATTTTTTATGACTACATAGTATTCCATGGTGTATATGTGCCACATTTTCTTAATCCAGTCTATCATTGTTGGACATTTGGGTTGGTTCTAAGTCTTTGCTATTGTGAATAGTGCCGCAATAAACATACGGGTGCATGTGTCTTTATAGCAGCATGATTTATAATCCTTTGGGTATATATCCAGTAATGGGATGGCTGGGTCAAATGGTATTTCTAGCTCTAGATCCCTGAGGAATCGCCACACTGACTTCCACAATGGTTGAACTAGTTTACAGTCCCACCAACAGTATAAAAGTGTTCCTATTTCTCCACATCCTCTCCAGCACCTGTTGTTTCCTGACTTTTTAATGATCGCCATTCTAACTGGTGTGAGATGGTATCTCATTGTGGTTTTGATTTGCATTTCTCTGATGGCCAGTGATGATGAGCATTTTTTCATGTGTCTTTTGGCTGCATAAATGTCTTCTTTTGAGAAGTGTCTGTTCATATCCTTCACCCACTTTTTGATGGGGTTGTTTGCTTTTTTCTTGTAAATTTGTTGGAATTCATTGTAGATTCTGGATATTAGCCCTTTATCAGATGAGTAGATTGCAAAAAGTTTCTCCCATTCTGTAGGTTGCCTGTTCACTCTGATAGTAGTTTCTTTTGCTGTGCAGAAGTTCTTTAGTTTAGTTAGATCCCATTTGTCAATTTTGGCTTTTGTTGCCATTGCTTTTGGTTTTAGACATGAAGTCCTTGCCCATGCCTATGTCCTGAATGGTATTGCCTAGGTTTTCTTCTAGGGTTTTTATGGTTTTAGGTCTAACATTTAAGTCTTTAATCCATCTTGAATTAATTTTTGTATAAGGTGTAAGGAAGGGGTCCAGTTTCAGCTTTCTACATATGGCTAGCCAGTTTTCCCAGCACCATTTATTAAATAGGGAATCCTTTCCCCATTTCTTGTTTTTTTCAAGTTTGTCAAAGATCAGATGGTTGTAGATATGCGGCATTATTTCTGAGGGCTCTGTTCTGTTCCACTGGTCTATATCTCTGTTTTGGTACCAGTACCATGCTGTTTTGGTTACTGTAGCCTTGTAGTATAGTTTGAAGTCAGGTAGTGTGATGCCTCCAGCTTTGTTCTTTTGGCTTAGGATTGACTTGGTGATGCGGGCTCTTTTTTGGTTCCACATGAACTTTAAAGTAGTTTTTTCCAATTCTGTGAAGAAAGTCATTGGTAGCTTGATGGGGATGTCATTACCTATAAATTATAAGAGTTTTATTCCTTTTATACCTTACCTATAAATTATAAGAGTTTTATTCCTTTTATACCTTACCTATAAATTATAAGAGTTTTATTCCTTTTATACCTTACCTATAAATTATAAGAGTTTTATTCCTTTTTTCTAAGTCATATATTCATTTTTTTCTGATCTATTAGGATTGGCCAGGACTTTGACCAGGGTATGGCCTTTTGGTTTTGGAGGGCAATCTGGCCAATATCTTTAAAAATAATAATAATAGCTTTAATGAGATATAATTTATATGCCACATATTCATTCATTGAAAGTGTACAATTCAATGGTTTATAGTATATTCACAGAGTTGTGCAAACATAACTACAATTAAAATGATTAATTTGATTACTTCAAAATTAAAAACTTCATTTCCCTGAAGAACACTATGGGCAAAGTTCAAAAACACTGATGGGGGTTGGGCTCCGTGCCTCACACTTGTAATCCCAGCACTTCGAGAGACCGAGGCAGGAGGCTTCCTTGAGGCCAGGAGTTCAAGACCATCCTGGGCAACATAGCAAGATCTTACCTCTATAAAAACTTAAAAATTAGCCAAGCATGGTGGCATGTACCTGTCTTCCTAGCTAATCGGGAGGCTGAGGCAGGAGGATTGCTTAAGCCCAGGAGTTCAAGATTGCAGTGAGCTATTATCACACCACTGCACTATAGTCTGGGAAACAGCAAGATCCTGACTCAAAAAAACAAAACAAAACAAAAAAAAACTGATGGATCGAGAGATGTTTTCAATATCTAAAACCAAAAAGAGACATACATAGAAAACAAGTAATTCCTATAAATCCAAAAAAAGACAGGAAACACAATTGGGTAAAAAATATAACAAGCAAGCTACATAAAATTAAGCACAAAAACGTTAAGAAATATAAGAAGAAATAATCAAACCCATTTGTGGTTAATCAAATGCACAATAACCAAGCATGGTGGCTCACACCTATAATCCCAGCAGTTCGGTGAGCTGAGGTGGGAGGATTGTTTGAGGCCAGAAGTTCAAGACCAGCCTAGGAAACATGGCAAGACTCTGCCTCTACAAAAAATATTTTTTTAACTAGCTGGGTGTGGTGGCATGTGCTGTTGTCCCAGCTACTCGGGAGGCTGATGCAGGAAGATCATTTGAGCCAAGGAATGCAAGGTTAGAGTGAGCTATGATTGTGTCACTGCAGTCCAGCCTAGGTGAGAGAGTGAGACTCTGTCTCTTAAAAAAAAAAAAAAAAAAAAAAAAAAGATAGAAGAAAGAAAGATAAGGTGGCTCACGTCTGTAATCTCAGCACTTTGGGAGGCTGAGGCAGGCAGATCACCTGAGCTCAGGAGTTCGAGACCAGCCTGGCCAACATGGTGAGACCCTGTCTTTACTAAAAATACAAAAATTAGCCAGGTATGGTGGCGGGTGCCTGTAATCCCAGCTACTCAGGAGGCTGAGACAGGAGAATAGCTTGAACCTAGGAGGCAGAGGTTTCAATGAGCCAAGGTCTTGCCACTCCCCTCCAGTCTGGACGACAGAGCCAGACTCTGTCTCAAAAAAAAAAAAAAAAAAAGAAAAGAGAAGAAAAAAGAAAGATAAAACAACAAAGAGACATCACTCTATGCTATCAGATTGTTAAAAATTTGAAACCTGGACAATATAAATGTTGGCAGTTATATGGGATATAAGGGCTTTTTGGAACTCCTGGTAGGAGCATGGATTTGTGCAATCATTCTACAGATATATCTGCCAACATGTTTTGAAAGTAAGTATACAGATTGCTAGCACATGGCATATATTCTCAGTCTCACACAAGTTCTTGAGGGAGCATGCACAAAGTTCATCACTGGGTCATTTATAGTAGAGAGTTGGGAGCAACCTAAATGTATATCATTAGGAAGAATGGATAAATGAAATGTTTTAGAATAGTAGGCAGCAATCAGAAGTGATGAGCTGCATAAATATATGGCAACATGAATGATCTTGACAAGATCAATTCAAGATGATAATACATCAAGAACTATCATTATAAGCACAATCTTAAGAAGTACATAGATCAATATAAAAACAAGTAGCTCAGATAGTTCCTTGCTTGCCTCCAGGGAAGGTAGTAGAGGTGACAGTGTGACTAGTCCAGGGAACTGCTACTGGGGGTTATAATACCTTTGGTAGTATTTGATTTTTTTAACCTTTATTAAAAATATTTATGAAGCATTTGTAAAGAAAATAATCCTTAAGAGGGAAAAGTGTGTTTCCTGTGAGTCCTTGGCCAGCTCCCTTAGGGAATGATTTCTTCCTCCATTGAGCCCCAGGAAGACCGTGCATGGCTCCGTTCGAGTGCTCTTCACATTTCACAGTGATGGTTAGCTCCTGCTGAGCTTGCCTGCCCGGGTGGACCCCACTCCCTAGCTCAGCTGACTTCACCTGGCACCTAAAGCAGCCTAGTCTGATAGGATGTGAAGGGCAACCTCCACATGAGAAAAATCAGTCTCTCCAGGTCTAATTATAAACAGACCTTGAATCAACCCCTGGGAGAGGAGAGGGCTGCCATGCCATTTGCCAGTCCCCTCCCTCCTACCCCGCCCCATGTGGGTGGGGAGCCTGATGGGTTTGATTTCTACACAGATTCCTTGCTCCACTCCCCACTGAGGGGCCTTGCTATGATTACAGCTTATTTCTGGACCCTCAAACTTCGTAGTTTGTATCTTTCACTCTTATCTAGCTCGTCTGAATCTTCAGGGTGGACTGTGCTTCTGACAATCTTTCTTCCACTCCTACTTCTGCCCCAGCAGCTCACTGGTATCTGCATACATGTACCTCACAGTCCTGGCAGAACCTGAGACACTGGCATTCCTCTGAGAATAAAACTCCTCCTTGCGTAGAGCTCAGAAGTCCCCAGCACCACATCCTACCCAGGCCCTTTCATCTTAAATCTCATAGATATTTATTCTAGGCTAGAGCTGACTCTAATTTACCCATTTCCTAGGAATTTGTCAATTAATACCATCAGCAAAAGGGCTGACACGGCTGGGCATGGTGTCTTGTGCCTGTAATTCCAGCACTTTGGGAGGCCAAGGTGAGAGAGTTGCTTGAGCCCAGGAGTTCAAGACGGGCCTGGATGACATAGTGAGACCCCATCTCTAAAAGCAAAATTTTAAAGAAAAATTGCTGACTCTTTTTTTTTTCCTTTTTGTCCAAATACTGTGTTTACTTCTACAGCCCTGGTACTAAGTCAAGTGTCTAGACCATTTTAGCAAATATTTGCTATTGGATGTTAACTAAATTAGTTCTTCTCAGTTAACACCTTGTACCCTGCTCAGCTGTCTCCTTCTTCCTGTCTCCTCTAGATGACCACCATTTTTCAGTTGTTGCAGTCATAAGAGAAACAATTCATTTGCAGTTTTGCCTCCAACATTCTTGACTGTGAGATCCTAGAGTTTTCTATTTATTTTTGTCTCTCTCAGTGCCTAGTTCAAAACACAGGACATAGAAGGTGCTCAACAAATTTTTACTGAATAAATAAATGAAATGAAAGTTTGAATGAATAAATGAATCTGTTTCTCAGAAGCTCAACAGAGCCTACAAATGCACTTTTCCATCCATTAAATATTAATGTAGAAGCCAGCAAAGTTTCCCGTAAGAACTGTTATCCCTTCTTTAGGAAGCTTTAGCTGTCTCATGACAATGTAAAAAAAAAAGGATAAGATTGTTTACTATAAGTTGCTTGGGAATTTCATACACTCATCAGTGTCAAACAGAGGAAATGTGCAGTTTTCCAAACTCATTATGACTGAAAATCAGCTTTAATCAGTATATCAGCATTGCTATATGTAACTGTAATTTTTAAAGACCCCCTTCAGGTGGTAAAAGCACTCTATCAGAGAGGCCTCAGCTCACTACTCTCCTTAAAATTGACACCCTCATACACCCTAATGCCATGCCCAAACTCTCTGTCACCTTTCCTTCTCTGCTTTTCTCTGTAGCACTCGCTACAGTCAAGGAAACTCACCTAGTGCCCCAGGAAAATCAGAGACTTTCTGTAGTGATGGACATATTCTGTAGTGATGGACATATTCTGTAGTGATGGACATATTCTATATCTTGCCATGGTAATGGCAACATAGGTATATACACTGTTAAAAATCTTGACCTGCTAAAATTTGTGCATTCTAGTGTATATAAATTATACTTGAATAAAGTTCTCAGAATTAGGAAATTAAAGAGCTATAAACATAAAATTATGCAATTTTTTTGTATTATATACTGCAATAAAACATTTTTTAAAGATGAATGCCTCAAATCTCTGACTATGGTTAGTTATAAACTGAATGCCTGTGGCCCCCAAAATTCACATGTTGAAACTCTAATCCCAGTATGTATGATTGTATTTGGAGATGGGGTCTCTAAGAATATAATTAAGAGTAAATGAAATCATAAGGATGGGCCCTGCTCTAATAGAATTTGTGTCCTTATAACAAGAGACGCCAGGGAGCTGTCTCTTCACCTATGCATAAAGAAGTCAGGTGAGCACAAGGAGAGATGGCGGCCATCTACAAGCCAAGAGAGAGGCCTCAGAATGAAACCTACTTTGCTAGTACTTTAATTCTGGACTTCCCAGCCTCCAGAACTATGAGAAATAAATTTCTGTTGTTTAAAACGCTATTCAGTCTGTGGTGTTTTGTTATGGGAGCTGTATTAGTCCATTCTCACACTGCTAATAAAGACATACCTGAGACTGGGTAATTTATAAAGGAAAGAGGCTTAATTGACACACAGTTTAGCATGGCTAGGGAGGCCTCAGGAAAGTTACACTCATGGCTGAAGGGGAAGCAAACAAGCAGCAAGGAGAAGTGCTGATCAAAAGGGGGAAAAGCCCCTTATAAAACCATCAGATCTCAGGAGAACTCACTGACCTATCACAAGAACAGCATAAGGGTAACCACCCCTATGATTCAATTACCTCCCACCAGGTCCCTCCCACAACATGTGGGGATTATGGGAACTACAATTCAAGATGAGATTTGGATGGGGACACAGTTAAACCATATCAGAAGCCAAGCAGACTAATAGAGCAGTGTAATTAACTGACAGCCTCAGCTACTGCCCACTCTGAAGTTCATCACTTTATTAGAGCCAAGGCCACTTTCCCTGCCTGCGGCTCCTCACCAGTCATTGAACATGGCAGGAACGCTAAATCCCGGAAGAGGTGGGATTCCTCTGATGAGCCATTTGGGCTTCAAGACTCCACATCAGCCTTATCAAAACTTTGTTAGAACTATGCTACAGTCTTAAGATTTTTCCTTTTCTCTCTCCTCCACAGTAGTCAATCTGACATTCCGGTCTGACAGCTCTCCCAAGCAACTTCAGCTCCTTCATATTTTTTCTCTGACAAGCATTTCCCCCAAGAAATCTCCTGCATGTATAACACCATCAAGACATTTGCTTCCCAAAAGACCCAAGATAACATAGCTCCCTTAAAAAGGAAAAGAGATCAAATCAATAAGTTAGGTGGCAGGGGAAACAAATAAGCTGTCAGTTAACAAGAACAATTAGAATAGTTAAGAAAATTGAAACAGTGACTACTTATATGACAAACTTGCCTGACTATTTACTGGTGTAAAACTGGTGTTAACTGTGCTATCCAAGGGAATTGAGGTTTCTTTGAAATCACTGACTTAACTTCAGTTTGTTGAAAACTCCTAGCCACTCTCAAAGTACTTCCAGTTTTGGCTCCTCACCACACTTCTACTCAAATCTTGAACAAGCCAAAATAAATTATTGTTCTTAGTCATTGTTTATTATCAAGGATATGCTAATAAGATTGTTGGAGAAAATCAGGTCACAGAGATCATGAAGCTGGACATTAAGCTACCAAAGACTTTGAGGGACTGGCTGTGTCTGGATAGCTCTGGAAACATCTCACCTTTATTTAATTACTTAAAGTAATTCAGTTCATCACCCTGCTTCAGGCAGGAACACAGTGTATAGCAACAGCACTAAATCTCATCGTTCCCTGCCCATGACTCCTTCCTGCAGGGTTAGTTCGAATGATGGAGGATGTTCTGTCATTACCCATGTGCAGCAGTGACTTTATGATCACAGGGGTGTGGCTTGAGATTGGTCAACAAGTCATAAATTTTCTACCTCTAAGATCTCTGGACATTCCTGTCTGAGGAGTGATGTTGTGTGGAACGCTTTGTGCTTCCCAAGCACTAGGACAGAAAATGCAAAATAACTTGGATTATCTTCTTCTCTAAGTGGTCCCGTCTTCCAATTTAGAACTGCAGTTTGTTTTTTAGTGGTTGTTTTCATAAAAACAAAAGAAAGGGACTCAAGGATCCATAGGTTTTGTTTGTCCAGAAGAAGAGAAACTCTATTTTGGTTCAGGCCTGCTCTCTATAATAGATGCTTACTCTCTGACTTTATCACGAGTAGGTCATATTTTATTTCCCTAGTCCATTCACCCTCTCATTCCTCTAACCTCTAACCTCAAACTCTAACACCTCAAACCTCTAACACCTCCTGCCTACCTTTGCTCACAGCTCAAGATGTTGCTTCCAAATCCCCTAAGAACATCGCAGCAATCAGCAGAGAATTTCCACCCATCACAAATGCATATATTTACCAGCATCCGTACATATACTCTGCCTTCCTAACCATTACTTTAGATGGACAACAGTCCACCTTTCTAGCTAACGCCAGCTGCCCTTGTACACACATGCATTCTCAAGGCTATCAGGAATGGCATTTCTTTGTTCTCTCCTACATGAATAATTTTCCCATTGCTACTAGGTCATTCTCTTCAGCATACAGACAGGCTATTGTTTAGCCAGTCTCTAAAAATGACAACAACAATAACAACCACATCATCATCAACAACAACTAAAGAATTTTACTCCTCCCACTTCCAGAAACTGCCTCATATATCTGCTTTCCTTCAAAACAAAACAATGCCTCAGAAAAACAGGCTATATTTGTTATCTCTAATTCCTCTCCTCCCATTCTCTCTCCAGTGAGGCTTCCTCCCACATCACCACCAACATTGCTCTTCTCAAGGTCGACAATGACCACAGCATTGCTAAATCTAAGGTTGATTCTCAGTCCTCATCTTATTGACCCAAAGACAGCATCTGACACCATTGAACACTCCCTTATCCTTGACGCACATTTTTCACTTGACTTCCAGGTTACCACACACCGCTGGTTCCCTCCCACCTCCTGGTTGCTTCTCAGTCTCCTCTGCTGAGTCCTCTTCTTCTCCCTCCTGGAGACACAGGACACAGTCTTGCATCTGTTTTCCTGTCTGTCAACACTCACTCTCTTGTTGACCTCATCCAGCATTCACAGCTTTGAGTAACATATATCTCAAGGATTCCCAAGTTTACATCTTCACCCTAGACCTCTCCCTGGAACTCCAGACTCTTATATCCACCCTCCTGCTTCACACATGCACTTGAATGTCTCATAGAAATCTGAAACTGAACATGTCAAAAGCCAAAGTCCTGACCTTCCTCATCTCAATGAATGAAAATCTCCTCCATCTAGCTGCTCAGACCAAAAATCCTGTGTCTTCTCTCTTTCTCTTACTCATTCAATTTATTCTAAATTTCTGTTGACTCTATCCTCAAAATATATCCAGAATCTGACTGCTTCTCAACACTTCTACTGGTGCTGGTCCAAGCCACTGTCATCTGTCCCTGGAATTATCACAGTAGCCTTCTAACTAGTCTTCCTACTTTCACCCTTGCCTCTCTAGAACCAATTTTCAACATGGCAGCAAATTATTTTTAAAAGGCAGTCAAATAATGTCATCTTCATGCTCAAAACTTTCCAGTGGCTCCCACTTCTCTCAAACAAAAGACAAAGACAGGATCTGGCCACTTCTCTGTTCTGATCTCTCACTAACCACCTTCACTCACCTTACTCCAGCCATAGTGATCTCCTTACTTTTCCTCAAATCAGCATGGTTTGCTTCTACTCCAGGGCATTGGCACTGGTTGTTCTCACTGCCTGAAATGCTATTCCCCTAGATAGTCTTCCAAACACCCATCTTTTCCTTTCTATGCTTCAGTTTCCTCAATGGTCAACTGATAAACTTGAGGTAACAAGATGACCCAACTCATATGTGTGTAAGCCAGACCCTTTTGACATCAGTGGAATCACACTATGTGTATTATGCTATAACTCTCTTTCCAACTTTAAAATATGTCCTTGAAATGCCACATTTTACTCATATGATCTTTCTTACTTTTAAACCATATTTATTTTGCCTGTTGCAATGTATTCCACAATATAGATATATAATACTTTATTTATAAGGATGCTTAGATTATAATCTATTTTTCTCAAACTAAAACAATTCTACAAGACCCTTTTGTGCATAGGTGCAAGTGTTTCTTTAGCATGAATACCTAAAAGTGGAGTTGTTGGGTTAAGGCATAAGCACATTCCTAAAATGGAGGCTAAGAAAATGCCTCCACAAAGATCATGCCCTTTTACATACTTAGGCATTTCTCTGCATGTTTTCCACCATTGGATATTAGTAATCTTTAGTTTCTGCCAATCAAAAGAGCAAATCTATCACTCCCCAACGATGTGAAATGTCATCTTTATCATATTTCAAGTTACTATATGTATTCAAACACCATATCTTACCCTTTTGATGATTTTATGTTTTAAGGCCTAAGAAAAATGACCTCCCATTACTCTTTAAAAAATTTGTTTTTTGCTAGCTATTCTTGCCTGTTTGTGTTTCCATATATTATTTAGGATTAGACTGTCAAGTTCCAATAAAAATCCTACTGGTAATTTTGGAGGGAGGGGATCATGTCAAATATATCTATTAGGCTGGGTGCGGCAGCTCATGCCTGTAATCCCAGCACTTAGAGAGGCCAAGGTGGGTGGATCATTTGAGGTCAGGAGTTCAAGACCAGCCTGGCCAAGATGGTGAAACCCCGCCTTTACTAAAAATACAAAAATTAGCCGGGCGTGGTGGCTGTAATCCCAGCTACTCAGGAGGCTGAGGCAGGAGAATCACTTGAACCCAGAAGGTGGAGGTTGCAGTAAGCCAAGATTGCGCCATTGCACTCCAGCCTTGGAAACACAGCAAGACTCTGTCTCAAAAAAAAACAAAACAAAAACAAAAACAAAAAAAAGGGGAGAAGAGACATATTTATGATATTGAATCTCTTGTTTGAAAATATCATGTGCCTTTCTACTTATTTAAGTCTTCTTTTTCCATCCTTTAGAACCACTTTAAAATTTTCTATTGATCCCTCACATTTCTTGCTATTGTAAGTGCCACACTTTCTTCCATTTTGTCATCTAGTGAGCCACATACATGAAGACATATGTTTATTAATTTGTGGCAGCCAGCTAACTAAATTCACACTTTGTGAAAACATTTTAGTTGTTTCTCATGGATTTTCTAGGAAACTAATTGTAATATATTAGTATTTAATCTCCTATTTGATTTTTGGGCATTTTTTTCTCATTGTGCTTGCAAGTACTTTCAGAGTAATCGAGGCATCATTATTAGCAGGAATACGAATGTTTTCAGCGGATGTATGTCATGGTTTCAAGTGCCTACCTTCTGCATCCCTTTCTGGGTTTATACCTACATTATGAGGCTTGGTAGACAAAGGCTACCTCTTCTAAAGAAGGTGAAAATGCTAGATATTTTCCTAGCCTCGACTGCGGCCAGGGTACAGGCACGTGATCTGGGCTTGGCTCATTTAGGTACGCTCATGCCAGGAGTTGGTAATGCAAGAAGGAAGAGCGGATTCTCTCCTTCTTGGGCCAGTTGGAGCAATAATGGCCACACATTTGAGTTCTTGGGGCAGAAGCACAAACAAATGCTTTGGGAGGGTTTACCCTTTCACATTTTTTCTATTTCTGCTAGATAGTTGCTCTGCAGATTTTTAAACAATCTATTCATCAATCTTATTCATGTATGGAGTTTTCTTTGGTAGCTCTCAATAGCGTATTATAAATTTCTGGGAAGGAGTCTCAGATAACTTTCATTAAATTTATTGCTAGATGTTTGAAGCTTTAATGATATTGTAAATAATACATTTTAATTATTCTTTTAAAATTTGTTGCAAATACTGTGTGTAGAAATATAATTGACCTATTGTATTTCACTTATTATGTCTAACGGTTTATCTGTACTTTTTAAAAAAAATTCTACATACGCAGTCTTATCATCTGTGAATAATAAGAGTTCTATTTTTTACCTTCCAATTCTCGTAGCTTTAATATTTCTTTTTCTTATTTTGCCACTTAGGGCTTCTAGTACAACACTGATAAAAGCAATTTTAGTAGGTATCTTTCTCTCATTGCCAGTCTCAGGGGGAAGTCTTGTAATATTTCTCATCAGATATAATATTTGGTTTATTTGCAGGTTTGGGGTGTTGTTCTTTTAGATTTATCAAATTAAAGATTTTTTTCCATTTAAAGTTGTTTTCAAATATAAATAGATTTTGAATTTAAATCAAATGCTCTTCTATATCTACAAAACTGGCCATGATTTCTTTTCTTTATTCTGTTAATCTGGTGAGTTACATCGATTTTTAAAAATTGTTTTAATTGACAAATAATAATTGCATATACTGGGTACAATGTGACGTTTTATATATGTTTACAATGCGGCATGATTAAATCAGGCTAATTAACAAATCCATCACCCCACATACTTTTTTGTGCTGAAAACATTTAGAATCTACTATTTTAGAGATTTTGAAATATACAATGCATTATTATTTATTATGGTCATCATTCCATGCCATAAATGACAAAAGCTTGTTCCTCCTATCTGACTGAAACTTTATACCCGTTGATCAACATCTCCCTTTTTCCCATCCACTCTCCTTCCCCAGCCTCTGGTAACCATCATTCCACTCTCTTTTGATGCTAACCCAGTTTCACATTTTCTAAATAAATCACATTTGGTCATGATGTATTATCCTTCTAAGTATCACTAGATTCAATTTGCTATAATTTGCTTAGGATTTTTTGCATCGGTGCTCATGAAAGATGTTAAATTTCTTTTTTTGTAACATTCTTTGCAGATTTGGAGATCAAGGTTGTACAAGCATCAAAAACTTGTAAAGCTGTTTCCTTTTTTCTCTTCTCTGGAAGAGCTTGTGTTAAATTTCATGTTATTTCATCCTTTGATGAGGGATAGAATTCACCTATGAATGTGTTCCATCTTGCTCTTTTTTTTTTTTTTTTTGAGACAGAGTCTCGCTCTGTCACCCAGGCTGGAGTGCAGTGGCACGATCTCAGCTCACTGCAACCTCTGCCTCCCAGGTTCAAGCGATTCTCCTGCCTCAGCCTCCTGAGTAGCTGGGATTACAGGCATGCGCCACCACACCCAGCTAATTTTTGTATTTTTAGTAGAAACAGGGTTTCACCAGGTTGGTCAGGCTGGTCTCAAACTCCTGACCTCGTGATCTGCCCACCTCAGCCTCCCAAAGTGCTGGGATTACAGGTGTGAGCCACCATGCCTCGCCCATCTTGCTCTTCTTTAAGAACTTTGCTTTAAAGAAAGGAGTTTTTTATTTGTGGCAAGTTTTTAATTACCTATTCAATCACTTCAACAGACATAGAACTGTGAAGAGTTTACATTTCTTACACAGTTTTAGGTAAGTTCTGGTTTTCTAATAATTTCTCTCCATCTAAATTTTCAAATGTATTGGCTTGAATTTGCTCATGATATTCTTTTGTTGTTGTTTTGGGTTTTTTGTTTGTTTGTTTGTTTTTGAGACAGGATCTCACTCCATCACCCAGGCTGGAGTGCAGTGGCATGATCTCGGCTCACTGTAGCTTTGACCTCCCAGGCTCGAGCTATCCTTCCACCTCAGCCTCCCACCTCAGCCTCCCAAGTAGCTGGGACTAGAGGGATGTGCCACCAAGCCCGGCTAATTTTTGTATATATCGTAGAGACGGGGTTTCTCCATGTTTCCCAGGCTGGGCTTGAACTCCTGAGCTCAAGTGATCCACCCACCTTAGCCTCCTAAAGCACTGGGATTACAGGTGTGAGCCACCACATCTGGCCTACTCATAATATTCCTGAGGAGATGATAAAAATCAGCAGCTTTGGGGATGTTCACAAGGTAGGCTCTCTCCTCTATACTGCCTACCTGACAGGAAGCTGAACTGAAAATATGGCTGGTATCAGTGATTTCTTGTTCAGCCTCAATCCCCTTCTTCTTCATGCAAAGCATGGGGACTGACAAACCCATCCTAGCATTATTGGATTTGTTGGTTTCGCCTCTCAGGTGTAGCCTTACTTCAGGGAACTGTGTTTTACCAGTTTCATTTGAATTCTGCATTCACAGAGTCCTCTTTGCATCTTCCCGCATCCTGTTTACATTTGGATAAATTAGTTAGCTGTTCTCTTACACTGCAATTCAGAGTTACAGATGTGTCTCCCAGATTCATTGAAAATAGTGTTTAAGTTTCTATTTCTCTGGGTTATGATGTTTTGTTTGGGTTGGTTTTGCTTTGGGATAATTTCCTAAAGGAGATGTAGGAAAATGCTATTACATATTTAGTTCACTTTCTAAAATAAGATTAGACAATTGTTACATTCAATAGAATCTGACTATAATACATTGAATGTATAAATATTTGAGAAGAATTATCATTTTCAAAATACTGTATTTTCCAATTCAGGAACATGGTATTTCTCATTTTTTCTTTAGGTCTTCTGTTATGTCTTCCAACAATGTTTTTTAGTATTGTCGTTGTTGTCGTTGTTGCTTTCAGATGGCATGGCACAAATACTTGAAGGTTTATTCATAGCTACTTCTGATTTGTTTTTCTACCAGGAACTGATGGTCTCATTGGTTATGGACATATATGAAAACTCTATTTCATTTTGCATTGTAATCATTTATTCAAGTATTTTTGCAGTAAAGTGTTTATCAGTGTGCCATTTTATGGTCTTGGATCTTCTAGGAAGACAATCATGCTTTCTGCAAATGCAATCATAGTTCCCTCCGCTCTTCCTTTCAAATATTTACCTGCCTGATTTATTTCTGTGTGTTATTCCATTGTCCAATACACACAGTACACATAGTGGTGATTAGCACCCTTATGCTATTTCCAAGAGAATGCTTTCAGGTGATCCACCCGCCTCGGCCTCCCAAAGTGCTGGGATTACAGATGTGAGCCACCAGACCTGGCCCTCTTCTATATGTTTTAATTATGCATCTTTCAAAGTTTCCTTCTACTTTTTCTTTCCTTAGGTGTAAGTTCTTCTGTTCATTGAGTCATCAGCTGTCTTAAATGGCATTCATTGTTTCTAAACATTTGATGATCCTGAACTGTGGGTTCAGCTTTGAATTTGTGATTCCCTTTCAAATGTGAGCATGTTTGCAGATTTTCTCAGTCTACTTCTGGTGAGTAGGAGAAAGAAGCAGGTTGTACAACAAGTTAGGATCCAAGAACAATTTGTTGTCTGTAAAAAGGGCGCTCACTCCTGCCAGGTGTTGCCAATCTTCCAGAGCACAGCCCTAACTCTTCCACCCCAACACTAACAGTCACAGGTGCATCTGTGGACAAGCCCCTCTGCTGCTGAGTGCTTGGCAAAAGTGTGTCAAGAGGCGTCAACACACTTTAACACCAGAATATTGTTTCCCAACTAACCACCCTCCTGGTTACACCAGGGATAGTCCCCCTTTTACCTTCAAGATTTTACCAACCTCATTGCTGCTCTCACCTTTTGCATCCCTCTTCTCCTGGCCATATTCTCTTATCTGCCTTCTCTCTCCTAGTGTGTAGTGATAAGAATGATCACTGTTTTCTGGATTTCAATGCAAGTAAACTCACCTACAAAATACGCCATTAAAACAATTGTGTAGGCTGGGCATGGTGGCTTATGCCTGTAATCCCAGCATCTTGGGAGGCCGAGGCTGGAGGATCACTTAAGGTCAGGAGTTTGAGACCAGCCTGGCCAACATAGTGAAACCCCGTCTCTATTAAAAACACAAAAATTAGCTGGGTGTGGTGGTGCACACCTGCCATCCAAGCTACTCGGGAGGCTGAGGCAGCAGAATCGCTTTAACCTGAGAGGCAGAGGTTGCAATGAGCTGAGATCATGCCACTGCACTACAGCCTGGGTGACAGAGCGAGACTCCCTCTCAAAGACAGAAAGAAAAAAGACAATTGTGTTCAGCCATTATGGAAAATGCTCAGCAGCTCAGCAGCAGAAGGGCTTGCCCACAGATGCACCTGTGACAGTGGGCGTTTGAGCGAGAGAGTTAGGGCTGTGCCCTGGAAGACTGGCAACACCTGGCAGGAGTGAGAGCCCTTTTTACAGTATGGAGGGGCCTCAAAAAACTAAAAACAAAATTACCATGTGATCCAGCCACCCCACCTCTGGGTATTACCTGAAAGACTTGAAATCAGTATGTCAAAGAGATGTTTGCCCTCCCATGTTTATTGGAGCATTATTCACAATAGCCAAGATAGGGAACTGACCTATGTGTCCATCAAGTAATGAACAGATAAAGAAAATGTGGTATATATACACAATTAAATATTATTCAACCTTTAAAAAGGAAGAAATTCTATAATTTGTGACAACATGGATAGAATTGAAGAACGTTATGCTAAGTGAAATAAGCCAAACACAGAAAGACAAATACCGCATGTCCTCACTTACATGTGGAGTCTAAAACTATTGAATTCATAGAAGCAGAGAGTAGAATGGTGGTTAACAGAAACTAGGGGGATGGAGAAAATGGGGAGATGACAATAAAAGAGTACAAACCCTCAGTTGGGCAGAAGGAATAAGTTTGATTTTTTTTAGGTCAGTGGCACAGCATGGTGAATATAGCTAATAAGTGAGTTCTGCACATTTCAATATTGCTAAAAGAGTAAGTTTCTAACGTTTGCATCACAAAAATGTTAGACTTTCAGATATGGATATGTTAATTAGCTTAATTGAATCTTTCCACATTGTATTCAAAAATCATAACACCATTGTGTACCCATAAATATACATAACTGTAATTTGTCAATGTATAATAAAAATAGTCTGCATGCAGTGACTCATGCCTATAATCCCAGCATTTTGGGAGGCCAAGGCGGGCAGATCATCTGAGGTCAGGAGTTCAAGACCAGCCTGGCCTACATGGTGAAACCCTATCTCTACTAAAAATACAAAAATTAGCCAAGTGTGGTGGTGCATGCCTGTAATCCCGGCTACTCGGGAGGCTGAGGCAGAAGAATCGCTTGAACCTGGGAGGCGGAAGTTGCAGTGAGCCGAAATTGCACCACTGCACTCCAGCCTGGGTGACACAGCAAGACTCCGTCCCAAAAAATAAATAAATAAATAAATAAATAAACGTTTAAAAATTTGTTTTAAACAACTGTACAAACTTAAATAGAAACTGGCATTAGATCAGTGATTCCCAACCAGGTGTGATTTTCCTCCCACTCTAGAAACATTTTTGGTTGCCATGATGAAAGGTGTGCTGTTAGCATCTGGTAGTAAAGACCAGGATGCTCCTAAACTTTCTACAGTGCACAGAACAGCCCCCAACAACAGAGAATTATCTGGCCTCAAATTTCATATTGCCAAAGTTGAGAAACCCTATATTGGATGATATTAAGAAATTATTAATTTTATAAGGTATGATGACAGCATAGTGGTCAGGGTTTTTTAAAAGTTCTTATTGGTTAGAACTGCATATTTAAGCATTCAAGAATAAAAAAGCATGATGTCTGAGATTTGATCTAAAATTCTTAAAAAAATAGAAGGGGATAAATTCATTAAGATGGGGGAAAATGTTCATTTTTGAAGCTGAGTAATAATTACAGGCGTGTTTATTACATTAGTCTCTACTTTTATGTTTGAAATTATCTGTAATATAAAGCTAAAATATTTGAATTATTTTTTAAAAGCAAGACATTTCTGGCATTTTTACAATCTATGTGTTTCTTAAAAATACAAAATAAAATAGATATTATTTAAATTGCAATAATTTTATTAAAATGCTGGGGTTGGGCAGGGTGGCTCATGCTGTAATCCCAGCACTTTGGGAGGCTGAGATGGGTGGATTACCTGAGGTCAAGAGTACCTGGCCAACATGGCGAAAGCCTGTCTCTACTAAAAATACAAAAATTAGCAGGGCATGGTGGCAGGCGCCTGTATCCCAGCTACTCGGGAGACTGAGGGAGAGAGAATTGCTTGAACCTGGGAGATGAAGATTGCAGTGAGCCGAGATGGCGCCACTGTACTCCAGCCTGGGCAACAGAGTGAGGCTACGTCTCAAAAAATTAAAATAATAATAATTTTTAAAAGACACTGAGTTTAAGGGCTTGGGGGTCAGAGACATCTCAAATGGAGTTCCTCTGTGCCTCTTGATATCTGAGCAGGAAACACAGAGTGTTTTGGGTGGAGGCAAGATATTAATAAAGGTATGTCATGAGAAAATGAGGAGACCACCCTAACTGGTGGATTGGGATGCAAAATGAGTGAAAATAGGACTAGAATAAGGCAAGCCCAGGCTAGGAGCTACTTAAAAGGCAGGCAGAGAAGTGAAATTTTGCTATGATAGAAAATAGAGCACTGTAGTTTAAGGGGCAGATTAATTTTCCAGAAGTAGTCTGCATGAGGATTTCTGAAGAAAAATATTCAATACACAATAATTATCCTATTAGGTCTAAATTAACAATTATGATCATATTAGGAGAAAATATTTATGATATTATTTTTGTCATGCAGCTAACACAATTATTCCTGGCTATTGATGACAATGGGAGAAATGAAAGGTGATGTGGATAAAATCCAGGGACAAGGAGAAGGACTGGCTTTGGCTGCAAGGGCAGGAGGTGAAGGTGGGTGCAACTGTAAGTCAGGCTGCAGGTTCTGATGAGCAGGGACACTAAGGGTCTCTAAGTCTGAGGATGAGTTATCAGCTAAGACTAATGATGGAAGAAGGGCCATTGGACCTGTAAAAGAAGAAAAAAATAATACCAGGAAGAAGCCCACTAAGTAGGATTAATGCCGATTTGAGGCTTAGGAATAAACTTAAGCCTCAAATTGGCATTAATTAAGCTAAGTTCACTCTCTTGTGCAATTTAAGTGAGCCAGGTCCATTCGCTTGTACAATTTTGTCCAGCAACATTGAACTGCTCAAATGGAGGCACAGGGAAGATAGATGGGAGGGTTATTCCAAGGTTGGGGTCTTGTCAAGTGAGTATGAGTATGATGAACAGAAAATGGGGAGGAAAGCTGACAGTGTTTGCAAAGGAATGACTGTGTTGAACCTTGAAATCTACCTGGATAAAAAAGAAAGAAAGTAACAAGAAGGTGATGAGGATCAATGGATTGATTGGCTGTCTAAAGAACATCAAAGGAACATGGCCGTGGGTTATCTTAGCAAGCAAACTGAAAGGACAGGAGGTCTCAGTAGAAAACAGGATATCTGAAATTAAGACTGCAGATGGAGTAGTTTCTGAAAATGACAGGGTCCAAGGTGTGACCATGGGACCAAGTGGCTGAACTGGAATGAAGTTAAGAAGCAGTAAGGTAGGTGATTACCAGAGACCCAGCGTTAGTGCAAACAGTCTTTCTTTTCCTCTTCTGCTTAATTTGCCACAATCCCTTTACTAAAGCAAATGACTGCTTTTAAAGGAACATGTGATGACATGCATATGTTACATGAATGCCTGACGAACCTCATTTCATTCAGGATGCTAGGGTTAGGTGGGGTATGGAGGAGCCTGGGGAGCAGGGAGATGGCATGGGGCTTTTCTGCGACAAAGCAAGAGAGCTTGAAGAAGAAATGGAGAAATCAGGGCTACTCCATCAATGTTGCCTTAAAGCCAGCCCTGGCCAATTTTCACATACTGCACGTTGAATTTGACATGCATCTGAAAGAAGTTTATAACCTAAAATGCATCAGATAAATTTGATTTCATAGTAATCAGTTATTTTAATAATACCTTAAAGAATCTCATCTATTTCAGAAAGGATTACCCAAAAGGTTGATACCTCTTTTTGAGCTATCCACAGCAGCTCAAAACAGGATCTGACTTCAAGCTAGATGAGAAGAGATTCTTTTTGTCACTGAGTAGCTGCCCAATAGTGGAAAGGTCAGTATGTTCTTGTTAAATTATGAACAACGTAAGTAGCCTCCTGCCTTCCTGTGGCTGCTTAGGGCAGAAACAACCATACCCGAGCCAGAAATGCCCACTCCGCCCGTGTGAATGTATTAAAGCATCAATAACGTCTGTTGTTTTCTGTACTTTTTTACTGTCAGGCTCAGTGTCCACCTATAGGGATAAGCAAAAGCAGAAAGATTAACTTAAATTGCACCAATTGCAAGAATATCCACTTTGCTTCATTCATTTATCCAACAAATATTTACTGAAACTGTCCTGTGAGCTGGGCATTCTGCAGGTGCTATTGACAGAGACTAGAGACAGTTCCAGCCCTCAAGAGATTACAGGCTAGCGAAGGTGGAAAACCAGGTAGTTTCAATATACAGGAGATCCAATTCCTTAGATTCATTTACTTACTCCATAATGTTTGTAAGCTATGGGCCAAGTATTTTATTAAGCCCCAGGAATAAATACAGATATAGTCCCTGCCTTGACGAAGTTATGTACAGCATGTGACATGAGCAAAGAGGAGGTAATCCTGACTGGGCAAGCAGAGAAGGCTCCATGGAGGAGTTGCCCTCTTGTTGAATCTTGAATGCAGAACAAAAGCCTTAAGCACGGAGGCCTGGGAAACATCCCGAGCAAAGCATCAGAATCAAGAAAGCTCAATGCATTTGAGAAACTGCAGGTAGATTAGAATGGTTGGGACTGATGTGTGGTATGGGGAGCTGCAAGAGATGAGGCTGAGGAGGGACTGTAAAGGAAGGTGTACATCATGTTCAGAGATCTCAGCTGTACTCTGCAGATGATGGTAGGCTGTTTAAGGACTTTTTTTAGCCGAGGAGTAATATGATTGGACTGCATTTCATATAGATCATTCTGCAGCAATGTGGAAATTGGCTTTGTGTCAGGCAGGACTGGAGACCAGGAGCACGGTTAGAAGTTGAGTGCAATGATCTTGGCAAGAAATAATAAGGGTTTGAACTAAGACAATGGTACTGAGGGTATAACAACAAAATAGGATGAATTTGAGAAATATTTAGCAAGACTAAACAGCGCTTTGAGTTGGTGGTTAGAGATAGAATCCGAAAGAATTAGAGGAGTCAGAGATGACTTCCAAGTATGTTTGGGGTACCACTAAGCAGATTATGGCATTGTTGACATATAGAATGACAGGAAAAGAAATGTGTTTCCATTTAGATGACCACGATGCAATTTTTGCACTAATGGAAAAAGAGCAGCAGAACAGGTTAGGTTAAATATGTAAATTTAAAATATAGTAGAGAGGCCAGGCGCAGTGGCTCACACCTGTAATACCAGCACTTTGGGAGGCCGAGGCGGGTGGATCACCTGAGGTCAGGAGTTTAAGACCAGCCTGACCAACATGGTGAAACCCCATCTGTACTAACACTACAACAAATTAGCCGGGTATGGTGACGCACGCCTATAATCCCAGCTACTCGAGAGGCTGAGGCAGGAGGATCGCTTGGACCCGGGAGGCAGAGGTTGCAGTGAGCCAAGATTGTGCCACTGGACTCCAGCCTGGGCAACAAGAGTGAAACTCCTTCTTTAAAAAAAAAAAAAATATATATATATATATATATACACACACACACACACAGATAAATATATACACATATACATATATATATGTATATGTATATATTAGAGAGACTTGTCAAAATTTAAAAACTTTTGCTTTACCAAAGACTCTGTGGAAAGGCAGGCTATCCTTGGAGAAAATATTTCCAAGCCACATATTCAACAAAGGCCTTGTGTCTAAAATACATAAATAACTCTCAAAACTTAATCAACAAACAATCCAATTTGAAAATGGGCAAGATATTTTACCAAAGACATGAGCTGATATTTCACCAAAGAAAATTTATGGCAAATGAGCACATAGAAAGATGTTCAACATCATGGACCATTAAGGAAATGAAAATTAAGGCTGGGTGTGGTGGCTCACTCCTGTAGTTCCAGCTACTCTGGAGGCTGGGGTGGGAGGATGGCCTGAGCCCAGGAGTGAGCTTTGATTATGCTGCTGAACTCCAGCATGGATGACAAAGCTAAACCCTGTCTCAAAAAAAAAAAAAAAAAAAAGAAAATTAATGCCACAATAAAATATCACCACACATATCAGAATGGCTAAAATAAAAAACAATGGTAACACCAAATACTGGCAAAAATGTAGAGAAGCTCATCACTCATACATTGCTGTGGGAACATAAAAATGTCACAACAACCCTGGGAGAAAGCCTGGCAGTTTCTTACTCTCACAAAATTGAATCTGGACTTAAAATTCAACCCAGCCATTGAACGCTCGGGCATTTATCTCAGAGAAATTAAAACTTCTGTTCACACAAAACCACGCATGTTTATAGTAGCTTTCATCGTAACAGCCAAAAAGTGGGAAAAAATCAGATGTTTTTCAATGAGTAAATAGCTAAACAACCTAAACAAACTGTGGCACATCTGTGCTGCGGAGCACTAGTCAGCAATCAAAAGGAACAAATTCTTGATACAAAAAACTGGAATGGGTTTCACAGGAGTTAGGATGAATGAAAAAGCCAGTTTCAAAAGGTTATATACTATATTATTAACATTCTTGAGTGTTACATAAATTATATAAATCTAGATATATATACATACACACACGAATGGGTGCATGTAAAACTGGCAAAATCTTAAGAAGCTCTGAGGATTGCACCAATGTCAGTTTCCTGGTTTTGATTCTGCACTATAGTTATGCACCATATTACCATAAGAGAAAACTGGGTGAAGGGTACACAGGATCTCCCTTTATATTTTTTTCAAACTTTCTGTGAATCTATTAAATATAGAGAGATATACATTTACAGATTCATATGCAGTATATACGAAAGAAAAAGCAGATAATTGATAAAGCCTGTTCATTGAAAGACAGAAGAGTTGATTCTAGTGCACAGATGGAGAGATTAGCAATAAACAGGAAGGATGATGCCTCTCCTCTAAGAGAGGATGAGGAAATAGCCGCAGATGCAAGGAAGTAGGTGCTGGGGATAGAAGGACAAAATATAAAAATATAAAAAATATCTACACCTAATGTTGTCTACATTTCTTATAGCAGAGGAGTCACAACCACCTGTCAAAAGTGATGAGGGTGTGGTGATTACAAAGCTGGAGTGAGCTGAAAGTTTGTAGTAACCACTGAAGAAATAAGAAAAAGCTTTTTTTTTTTTTTTTTTTTTTGAGACGGAGTCTTCCTCTGTCTCCCAGGCTGCAGTGCAGTGGTACAATCTCGGCTCACTGCAAACTCCACCACCCAGGTTCAAGCAATTCTCCTGCCTCTGCCTTCCAAGTAGCTGGGATTATAGGCATGTACCACCATGCCCTGCTAATTTTGTATTTTTAGTAGAGACAGGGTTTCATCATGTTGGCCAGGCTGGTCTCGAACTCCTGACCTGCAGTGATCCACCTGCGTCAGCCTCCCAACATGCTGGGATTACAGGCGTGAGCCACCACGCCCAGCCAGAAAATGCATTTAATAGAAACATTGTATTTCCCAAATTTCTTAACCTCACATTGTCTGCAGTGCTGTCTAGTAGAGCTTTCTGAAATGATGGAAATATTCTGTACCTGTGCTGTCCAATACAACAACCACTGAGCACCTGAAATGTGGCTAATATAACCGAGGAGGTTCTGTGGCTGGAATGTGTCCCCCAGACATTTCCAACCTATGCAACAGTGTTGGGGGCTGCAGCCTAATAGGAAGGGATTAGGTCATGAGGGCTCTGCTCTAATGAATGAATTAATGTTGTTATTGCAGGCATGGGTCAGTTATTGCGAAAGTAGGCTTGTTATAAAAGCCTGTTCAGCCCCTTCTCGCTCTCTCTCTGCTCTCTCTCACCCCCTCACCTTCCGTCATGGGATGATGCAGCATGAAGGCCCTCACCCTTGATCTTGAACTTCCCAGCCTCCTGAACTGTAAAAAATATGTTTCTGTTCTTTATAAATTACCCAGTCTGTGGTATTCTGTTATAGCAACATAAACTAAAACAGAAAGTAAATGTTTAATAGTATTTAATTTTAATTTAAATAGTCACATGTGGTTAGTGGCTATCCTAACCACTTAGACAGTGAAGCTAACAGTTGCACATCATATAGAAGCCGTAAATGTCCAACCACAGTATAGTCCTATTGGATAGTTAGTAAAGATCCAGGCCTAAAATCCAAAGTATATCATTTTCTTCCTAATATTCAAAGTATATCATTTTCTTCCCTTTCTATGTTTTTCATAATTCAGTTTGTACTGAAACTGCAATTCACTATGAAATCCTTGGTTCTCAAAGTTCCAATAGCCGGCTTTCAAGCAATTCCATCTACTATTATTTCTGAATTTCAAATTCTCTTTGTTGCGCTTATATCTCAAACTACTTGGCGGTGAAGTCTTATTGAAGTACAGCCTTAGAAGGTCTAAAACTATAACATATACGTGGTTTTGTTTTTTTTTTTGGAAACTTTCTAAGCCCAGAGCAGACTCTGGATGGTGCATGAGCCTACTCACTCTCATGGTGTGGCTGAAGGGCTGAGGCTCTTCTAATAGGTCCTCAGGCCAGTGACAGAACAACTTCCAAACTCAACCACAGACGGATGACCCCACCTCAAATCTTACCACTCTCTACATATCTTGCTAAGTTTCAAATACACCAGCTACCTGACATTTCTGAAACCCAGCAAGGACTTTCTGGCCATGGAGCACTCAATAAATTACTTCCATAAGTGAATGAACAGAACAATGGAGAAATGCAAGAGGTTAACAATGTTCATGATCAGTGCTCCTCCCAGCTTTACCACCAGGATATTTCTGCCCGAGTACCAAGTCAGGCATCATGATCCTGTCCTTCTCCTTGTACCTGCTCTTTACAAATTCAGGTCCCACTCCCTTTAGGCCCTTTCTCCCAATCACATAAGGATAAAGAACAAGAAGTGCCCATCTGCAGTGATCCTTAACAGAAATCCAGTTAGCCAGGACAATCACCACTCCTCATTCAAATACTGCAGTAACTCCTCAGATGACATCCTTGAGGCAAGGGCGTGACTATCCCTCCAGAGACATTTCACCAGGGCCTCCAATACCATCAATACAAACTGCTGTGCTGGCATGTTCTAGATGATTCTCTTCCAATCAGCAATTCTTTGCAAGAGGTAAGCCCTAAAATCTGTTGACTGAAGAACTTCCTGGGGTTGCAACTTCCTGAGTACATGACTGGTTAACACAGTTTTGGAAATAGAGGCTTTAAGTAACTCAGAGCCAGCCTGCCCTCTGCTCACAGATTGGCTTTTCAGAGGTGCTCTGAGGAGGGTTTCAGTGTGGTCAGCCTTTTCCCTGTAACCTGAGAGCTTGGCTAGTGCCCCTCAAGTGTTTCACTGATAGGGAAGAGCAGCCTGGTGGAGACTTTCAAGGAGAGCTTACACATTAAAAATTGATGTAGCACTTTAAAGTTTAATATTTAAACAAAACACTTAGTGTTTACTGGTACCGCACATTTTGATCAGTACCAAATGTGGGGAAAATTCTGTTGAACTTGGGGAGCATTACTAAGAACACTATTTAGTATTCATGGCCTATATGCCTAAAAAGTCAATTTAGGGTTTTTAGCCTCCAATTATTCCAGAATAATGTGTTTTTTTCAGCCTAGAAATGATAAGTTGAAAGGACTGACTGCCATCTCTTCCAATAGCCATGAGTGCTGAAAAGCCCCCAATCTCTGCTTCTATAACAGCCACTCTCAACCTTTATTTCTGCAAAACATTTAAGACTGCCACCATTAACTATAAATGATAATACAGAAATCCAATTATTTTAAAAATGCATGCACTTTAAACAGGGTTCTTTCTGAGGAAGTGAATAAAAGATGCATGGAAACACAAAAACTGACCAAAATTTCAGAGTGGGGATTGGGTTTCTATATGTGACAAGTCAGGAAGAGGGAAAACAAACCCAAAATAAAAGAGAATGATGAAAACTACCTATAATGAAATAGCCCAGCTACATCCAGGTGGTATCTGTTTTTTTAAATTATTTCTTTATTTTTATTTATTTATTTATTTATTTATTTATTTTTTTTGAGACAGAGTCTTGCACTGTCATCCAGGCTGGAATGCAGTGGTGCAATCTCGGCTCACTGCAACCTCTGCCTCCCGGGTTCAAGTGATTCTCCTGCCTCAGCCTCCTGAGTAGCTGGGATTACAGGCACGTGCCACCACACTCAGCTAATTTTTTGTATTTTTAGTAGAGACGGGGTTTCACTATGTTGGCCAGGCTGGTCTTGAATGCCTGACCTTGTGATCCACCCACCTTGGCCTCCCAAAGTGCTGGGATTACAGTATCTATAGGGGTAAAATAGTAAGAGTGAGCTATAAAGTAATGCGGCTGGCTCCACAAGCCACACACAGGGACCAGTCTCAATACCTTCTCATGGCACCATCTGGGTGCTGACTGTGCAAGGACAGTGTGTTGGGGACTGGAATAGCGTGTGTTCCCATGTGAGTATCAGTTAAGGTTCTTGTGGCAGGTAACAGAGACTCACTCTACCTAACTTAGAACAAAGAGGATTTGTGGAAAGGAATATCAGGTATGCCACAGAAGTGACAAAGGATGGGGAACTAGTTTGGTAATGGGCTGGGGCAAGGGCCCTGCAGAGGACCAAGCAGTTGAGGTGGGAACCCCAGCTTTGTTAGTTCATGCCATCACTGTCCCTCAGCAACCAGGAATGATCTAAAGTGTCTCCCTCGGCCATTTACTGCTCTGACAGTCCCAGAGGAGAGGCCCTGACTGGCCAAGCTTAAGTCACTTATCTGCGCCTGGCTGTACTGGAGGAGGAGAGAAAAGGGCTCATTCATTCGGCACCTGTTTTTTGAATGTGTACTAAATGCTAGGCACTGTCCTAAGGCACTGGGATACAGCTATGGCTAAACAAAGTCTCTGCCCTCCTGGTTCTTATATTCTAGTGAGGAGTCAGATGTGAAAAACAGTGAAGAGGGCTATGAAGAAAGGTAAGAAAACTCAGGGTCATAGGCTAGGGCAGGGGAGACTGTTGTAGGTGTGATGGTCAGCAAAGGCATTTTTGAGAAGGCAATATCTGACCAGCAACATGTAGCGAGTGAGGAAGGAGCCCACAGGACCATCTGGGGAAATAGAAGTCCAAGGTGAACAGTAATGGCAAAAGCCCAGAGGCAGGCATGCGCTTGGTATGTTGGAGAAAGTAAAGCAGCACAAGCAATTGGGAGAACTACAGCGCTGGAGGAACGCTTTCCTCCCCTGAGCTTTTCTTCCACAGACAGGGAGCTCTATTAGCAGAGCACCCCTGGCAGTCAGACTTGTTTGCCCACTCACAGGGGAGGGGAAATTCTCCAATGAGAAACTGAGATGCTCTTAGGGGAAAGGCCTCTGTCTGGTAGATGAATGTTGAATGTCTACTGGAATTTCCATCCCCCTCTAGCTTGGTGGGCACCCTTCAGTGTCCTGAAGTGGGTCTGTATTTCAGTATTTCAGTGGTCAAAACACTTTTCGCATGGTTTTTTGTTTGTTTTTGTTTGTTTGTTTGTATTTGTTTTTTGAGATGGAGTCTCACTCTGTCACCCAGGCTGCAGTGCAGTGGCGCGATCTCAGCTCACTGCAACCTCCGCTTCCTGGGTTCAAGCAATTCTCCTGCCTCAGCCTTCCTAGTAGCTAGGATTATGGGATTACAGGCATGCACAACCACACTCGGCTAATTTTTGTATTTTTAGTAGAGACAAGGTTTCACCATGTTGGACAGGCTGGTCTCAAACTCCCAACCTCAAGTGATCTACCCACCTTGGCCTCCCAAAGTGCTGGGATTACAGGCATGAGACACTGCACCCAGCCTTCAGCACTGTTCTCACTCAAGCAAATATATCTCCTTAGTTGCACTAGTAGATTAATTTAAGCAGAAGAAAGGTGTGATAAATCTGTATTATTTATCATAGGTATACACTGAACTCACTCTCATCAAAATGTAAAAGCAATTGAGATGTTTTGCCAAGTTCATCAAAGTAAATTGTGCATAAGGAGAAAAAGGTAAATGAACATTTGCCCATCTTATCATTTTAGGTTCCCTAGGGTGGCCTATTGCTGGACTAGAAAAAATCAGAGAGGAGACCTCGCTCTTATATTAAAATCTAATGGGCTCAGTCTTAAAGTGTTCCACATGCCTTTCTAGATATCTTTTTCTTACAGACCTCCAATATTCCCTACTGATAAGATGCAGGAATAGGAGCCATAAGGGATTAACCAAACAGTGACCATTTGGGAGAAATCATATATAGAAACAGCAGTAATAACGTTTTGGTATGCATATAGCCTCTTTGCTAAAAATGCCTAATTTGAGTTACAAAGCAGATTAACTGATTAAAAAAAAAAAATCACTGCAGGCTTGATGCCATGGCTCATGCCTGTAATCTCAGCACTTTAAGAGGCCCAGGCAGAAGGATCGCTAGAGGTCAAGAGTTTGGGACCAGCCTGGGCAACATAGAGAAACCTCGTCTCTACAAAAAAAAATTATTTAAATTAGCTGGGCATGGTGGCATGTCTGTATCCCCAGCTACTCTGGAGGCTGAGGAGAGAGGATCACCTGAGCCCAGGAGTTTAGGGCTACAGTGGCCTATGATCATGCCCCTGCACTCCAGCCTGGGTGACCGGGCAAGACCCTATCTCTAAAAAATAATAAGAATAATTTTTTTTAAAAATCACTTTAGGTAAACTAGGGAAGATATTAACACTCAGCTGGTTCTTCAAAGCTGGGGATGAACACTCTGCTCAGTATTGCTTTCTGAGCCTCCTGTTCATAATGACGGTTATCAGGGGGCAGAAATGGCAAGCATTTGATTCAAGGAGTGAGCCTCAGAGTGTCAATGAAGTGTGGGGCAGCTTTGGTAATGGCAGCTGCAAACAAGATGCATGGATTTGGAAGGCCACCCAAACTCCTATCACCACTTAAAGTACTTCACTCATTCAGCATGTGGATATATGACTTTAGCTTATGATTTTGCTCCCTACTAAAATGCAAATACCCCTGGAATGGTGGATTAAATATACTACTTAGGTTTTCCTAGAAGAAGTGGAAGAACTTGCTGGAACTCTGGCTTCCTGAGGAACAATGGTGCTAATCAGTAATAGAAGGTGGCAGCTTGAGTTGGACTGAAATTTCGGAATTGCCCAGGACTAGCCCCAGCCTATTACCCATGTGGGATCTCATCTTCTCATATGCCAAACCCCTTCCAAGTGCCCCAGTGCCTAAGCACCCACTCCCCAAGCACCCACTCCCCCACTTCTGGCCTGAACCTGGTCGTTACTATCCTGTGAGGCGTTTCCTAGATGTGCAACAACCCCATATACGTTCACATGCATCGTCTCGTTTAATTCTGTGCTTTGTTCCATCATTCCCTCTGAGCAAAATGGCTGCCACCTCTACACCACCAACCCAAATTCAATCCTTCAAGTTCAAACCTCACCTCTTCCACAAAGTCTTCCCATGATCCCTCCCGCTAATAGCAATCTCCTCCTGGTCTGAATTTAAAGCACTTATTTTCTGAAGTAATCACTTGGCAATGATCCATACTAGTCTTATGATTTCTTTCCATTTTCAATGGTCTCATATGTTTGCTTCTGCAACTTGGCTATAAATCAACAGGAGGGGCACAGCCTATGTCTTTTTGTAGTATTACACAAGACCACCTTCTTCTAATAACCCTTTGAACCACGGGTATCACTTTTCTCCAGCCCATACCTACACAATACCACCCAACTTTGCAAAGTTATAGGTGACAAAGTACATATTGGTCCTAACCCATAAATATCCATCCTTTTAAATGTTCAACAACCCTGTGAAGAAGGTTTTATGATTTCTATTTTAGAGGAGACAAAATTGAGACACAGGATGTTAAGTAATTTGCCCCAATCTCATTGACAATTTGACTAATCACATTGCTAAGAAGTGATAGTATTGTCAAGTGACAGTTTCACTTACTGTGCCAGATTATGCTGCTCTAGAATATATTCCCAGAATCTAATACTGTTTAGATCCTTATAGCACTTCACATAGTAAGTGAAAAGAACTGAGATTGCTTTTAAGAGAGCAAGAGAGTGAGAAAGCTCACAGGTAAATATTGGTAGAGAAATTAGCAACAGATATATAATTGGGAAGTATAGTTCTCATCCTTTAGTTGGATCTTTACAGAATCAGTATATAGGCTTCAGGACGCCAGTGAACCACTTGAAATTAAAATGAAATTGTACCAGGAATGTGTACATCTGTGGATATTGTGGGAGGGAGAGTCCACAGCTTTTATAAGATTATTAGAGTAATTCTCTGCCAGTCATCAGGGTGATCACACATCTTTTGCTTTTCTCTCTTCCTGGCCCATAAGCAGATGGCACTGCCCCACCTCTAGAAGCAAATACATCCATGTGACTTGGGGCACTGAAATGTGAGAGTGACTTTGGGCACTTTTGGACAGAAACCTTAAGAGACAAAGCTTACCACATTTCATTTCCCTCTGGTATCATGGTTGGCAATGGTCAAAATGGCACCAACTCCATTAGCTCAGGCCCCTGAGGGTCTGCAAATCGGCCGGTCCCTCCTGCCAATCCAAAATGGACATGTAGTGTGAGGAAAAAAAAAAGCTTTGATGTTTTATTCCAAGGAGATCATACGGCTATTTGTTCCTACAGCACACCCTCATTTGTCATCGCCGATACACATCTTTAACCCCTCAAAAGTTAAAGATCACTTTAACCCTAATGAATGAAGTCCTAACAGAAGACAATTTCCAGGAAGAATTTCTTCTTCTCTTCATACTGATGAGAGCCATATACTATATTGAATTCTGCCTTAGTATTCCAATTACCTCTGAGTAACATTTCTCCCTATGGTAGCATATGACACATTGCTCTTTTTTCCTTCATAAGTCACACACAATCACTCATGAAGGAAAAAATTGTGCACGTAAGTGCCAGAAGCTCCTAGGAGAAGGAAGCATGATCATGAACAGCTTACAGAGGGGAAGAATACCTCAGAGATTTGGGACCATTTTCTCTGTTTGTCCCATTAGTAGCTCTGAACATCCATATGAATGGAATATTCCATTAATCACTTAGTCAATTTCCATGGCTCAAGACAGTTCTCCAATTATCATGCACAACTTGGCAATATTCATCTCTCTAAAATGTCATTTGGAGCATGTCATTTTCTTTGTCAAAATCAGACAGTGTTTTCCTAGTACCAACAGGACAGAAGTACAAAGATGTTGCCTTAGCAGTCAAGCCCACTTGCACACGGCAACTATCAGTATCATGGGTACTGATGCCATCACCCAGCTTCCTGCCCTCTGTATACCTCATACTAACCAGACCACTTGTCTCTTAATGCCCTGAACAAACTGGCGTGTCTCCACCTCAATACCTTTGTTTACTCTATTCCCCTTGCCTGGAATGTCTTCTCTCCCTCCTCTCACACAAATCCTCCAAAACTACAAATTCACTTACTCTCTGATGAAGCGATTGACCTCTAGGTATCTATCTCAAAGACTGACTGGAAAAAATATGAAATGCTATTTATTGCAGCACTATTATGATAACAAATGACTGAAAACATCAAACTTTCCATTAAAAGTAATGACTGAACAACTTGTTAGAGCTGTGCAATGAGATACTGTGCAGTCATAAAAAGTACTGAGAAGTATCTGGATATAGAGTGATCTCTAGGATATATTAAGTGAAGACAGTACATTGGGGGAAAATGTGTGTTCTGTATTAATAAATAGCTAAGGCACATGGGCCCATACTGAGTGCTAGGGAGGCTTCCACAGCCTGGGATGGGGCAGAACACCTGTAAGAAATCCCTTTGAGGCAACCCAGCCTTCTTGAGTTAACTGCAGCAGCCTTCCAAAGACTGTGAGTAAGGTAGCAAACCAGATATCCCCAGGCATAGACCCCTACAGGCACAAGTGGAAAGCAACGAGAACTTCCCAAAGACCCCAAAAGCAGACAGCCAGGCTGTAAAGCAAAGAGAGATCTCCCAGGGCTCAAAATTCAGACAGTTCATCTGTAAAGCAAAACGAGATCCCTGGAAATTCACCAGTGTTCAGACTCTAATTCTTACTGAAAAGAAAGTCCTGATTCTACCCTCGAAACATTTGAAGCCAGTAGAGAATGGAATCAAACTAAAATGGCAACAAAGCCCAGACCCAAATCAATGACAAATTAGTGTGCCTTACTCAGAGCCTGAGAGAAGAAGGAGTGTGTCCTTTTATGGGAGTAAATGTTCTTTATCTCCACCTCTACTGTTATTTAAGGAAAATGACTACCACACAATCAAAAATTATTAGTCACATGAAGCAACAAGAAAATGTGATATATGAGAGGTTAAGTGAAAAAAAAATATCATTGGAAACAGATCCAGACAAAGGAATTATTACACAGGAACTTTAAAATAAACATGTTAAAGCTTCTGCTAGACAATGTGGACAGAACACATGAGCACATGAGGATTTCAGCAAAGAGATGGAAAGTATAAAAAGAAATAAATGGAAATGCTGAAAGTAAAAATTATACCAGTAATGAATAATTAAGTGTACAAGCTTAACAACAGATTGGACACTGCTGAGGAAAGAAATTATAAACCTGAATTCGGGTCTAAAGAAACTATACTACTCTCTTCCTCCATTGATGCTTCTTCTCCCATCCCTCCTAAAGGCACAGCTGGGCTGAGCCCTGTCCACCATCTGGCTCCCTCATGTCAAGTACATCCATATCTGTCCCCTTGTGCCTAGGATCCCTGTGACACTGAACATGAAGACGGTGATGCCCTCCTAGTTTGACCCGATGGGGCTGAGTCCAGGTGCCTCAGAGGACGAGGCTGGCATCAAGAAGGCAGTAGAGAACTTAAGGTCCCAGCCTCTCCTCGGCCTCCTCCCTTCCCTGTCCCCCCAGGAAAGCACTGGGCAGTGCCCCTGTCTGGCTCCCTTCCTGGGCCCCTTGGCAGCTTCCCCACATCCAGTCATGCCCCCTCCCCCAAGTCAAGGACTTGATTGAGCACTAGATGAAGAATGTGGTCCCTGCCAATCAAATTGTCCTGGGTAGCTTTTCACAGGGCGGGGCTCTGCCCCTCCACCCAGCCCTCTGGCTGGCATTGTGGCTTTGAGCTTCTGGCTGCCTCTGCTCTGGGCCTTCCCCCAGGCAGTCAACAGCAGTGCCAAGGACCTGACGATTCTTTAGTGCCATGGTAAGCTGATCCCCATGCTGCCCATATAGTTTGGGGCCCTGATGGCCGAGAAGCTCCGTTCTGTTGTCATACCTGCTGGGGTCCAGCTCAAGACATATCCCGGTGTCATGCACAGCTCTTGTCCTTAGGACATGGCAGCTGTGAAGGAATTTCTTGAGAAGCTGCTGTCTCCTATCTAACTAGAGTTTCTAGTCCCCAGTACAGTCCCTACCTCATGGGGGACCCAGCAAACAAGCTGGAACCTTGGCACCATCTTGGATCTGAGCCTGTTGAGCCCCTGTCCCCACCCTTCCTGACCTGTTCTCTTCCCACAGACCTCTGGGGCAGGTGGCAAGGCCTGGCCAGCCCTTCCTTACTGGCCTCAGCCACTTAGCTCTATCTGCAGCAAGGGTGGGCTGCTTTCTTACCCCATTTCCCTGGAGGCAGGCCCCCCTGGCAGCAGTATTGGAGGGGCTGTAGGCAGCTGGAGAAAGGGCCCTAGCTGCTGACCCACTCACTCAGGACCTCACTCACTAGCCCTGCTTTGGGTCTCCTCCTGTGACCTCAGGGTTTGGACCATGGGACCCTTCCAGGTCCCTGCCCCAACTGATTCTGCCCAGATAATCATGTGTCTCTCCTCCCTTTACTCCAGCTGCTTCTCAATCATAAACATGGCCATGGCCCCAGGGCCCCCTTGCTGCTTTGGGCTCCCCATCCCTGGGCAAGAGTGTTGATGAGGAGGTGGAGTCTTTCAAGGGGGTCTTTCCTCAGCTGTTTCCCCTCACTGTAGGGCTAGGCTCTGCCTCCCCCTTACCCTCTTCCTGCACAGGCCTGGAGCCTGCTGACTGAGGTTCAGGTCTCCCCCAGCTGTCTCATCCCCAGTTTGTCCCACTCTAAGCATGGAGGCAGTGGGAAGGAGTTGTGTCTCATCTTCTGTCTCCATGTGTTTTGGGGTGTTTTTCTTGTTGTATCTTGAATTCTGATAAAATTAAAGAAATCATTTCCTCAAAAAAACTATACCAAAGGAAATACAAAAAGAATGGGGGAAAGTGGGATAGAACATCTGAGATCTGAGGAACAATATCAAACAGTCTAACACATGTGTTATTGGAGTCCCAAAAGAAGAGAAAAAGAGATGAAACAAAGACACTAGAAATATTTAAAGACATAATAACCAATGATTTTCCAAAACTGATTAAATACATCAACTTCAGGCAGAATAAATATAGGAATACCAGCAAACCTCAGCAAGTTAAAAAAAAAATTTAAAAATAAAAACAACTAGCCGTACCGTAGTCAAACAGCTAAAAACCAATACTGAAAATAAGCTTTAAAGTAGTCAGAGAAAAATGACATATTATATGCAGGAATCAATGAAACAAATGATGCCTGACTTGTCATCAGGAAAAAAAGGCAACTGAGTGACATTATTAAAGTGTTTACATAAAAAAACTATCTACCTAGAATTCTATATCCCACTAGATGATCCTTCAGAAATTATGATAAAATAAAGACATATTCAAAAAGACAAAAGGTTAAATAATTCATTGCAAGCCCCTGCATCACAAGAAATTCCAAAGGCTGGAGTTGAATTATCCCAGAGGGGAGCCCTGAGGTGTAAGAAGAAGTTAGGGGCACCCAAAAAAGCAAACACCTGGGTTAGTGTAAAATGGCTTTTCTTACCTTTATTTTAATATTTTTAAATTTCTTAAAATACTATTCACTATCTGAGGCAAATATAATAATATCTTGTTAGTTAGAAAAACCATCCATCCATTTATGGCCCCCAAAGTAAGCATTTATCCTGACTTTTCCATATAAACTATATCTCAGGGTAACCAAGTAGTTGGGAAGGGGAAGTTTCTCTCTCAAAATATGCCAGTTAATAAAAAAAAAGAAAAAATTAAAATATCAATATTTTACAAATTCTAATAAGGAAGAGATGTAGGAAAATATCATCAGTGACTGCTAACAGAACAAAAGAGAAACAACCAAGAATTCTATGATTTGTTGTACATATACTCACCACCACCTACAGAAATACTCTTGGCCGAGCTGGTGGCTCATGCCTGTAATCCCAGCACTTTGGGAGGCCAAGGTGGGCGGATCACCTGAGGTCAGGAGTTCGAGACCAGCCTGGCCAACATGGCAAAACCCCATCTCTAGTAAAATACACAAATTAGCCAGGTGTGGTGGCAGGTTCCTGTAATCCCAACTACTCGGGAGGCTGAGGCAGGAGAATCGCTTGAACCCAGGAGGTGGAGGTTGCAGTGAGCCAAGATTGTGCCACTGCACTCCAACCTACGTGACAGAGTAAGACTTCTTCTTGAAAAAAATGATAATAATAAAGAAATATTCTTGTCAAAAATAATTTAATCCAAATCTGAGTTATCCTCTAGAGTTGATAGGCTCTAGCTCTAACTACCAATTTACAGAAAATACAGAGGACAGACTATTCTCCCTCTCCAAGGCATCATCTTATGTGAATACATGTGGCTGCTTACTAAGAACATTTTTTTTTTTTGAGTCTTGCTCTGTCGCTCAGGCTGGAGTGCAGTGGCATGATCTCAGCTCACTGCAACCTCCACCTACCGGGTTCAAGCAATTCTCTTGCCTCAGCCTCCCAAGTAGCTGGGATTACAGGTGTCCGCCACCACACCCGACTAATTCTTGTATTTTTAGTAGAAACAGGGTTTCACCATGTTGGCCATTCTGTTCTCGAACGCCTGACCACAAGTGATCCACCCACCTCGGCCTTCCAGAGTGCTGGGATTAGAGGCATGAGCCACCATGCCCAGCTGCTAAAAACATTCTTAATCACTGATTTTTTTTCTTTAAAAAAAAAGAAAGGTGTACATTTTACATTTTTATGTCTTGTCCTAGGATGCTGAATATTAAATGTGTTGAATGCCAATCATATGCATTTAACACATTCAGTGGAGTTAAATTCCCTTCAAAATGGCACAAATATCTTCTCAGTGCCCTAGGGCTAATGCCCAAATTATAGTGTGATGAATCTAGAGAAAAATAGCTCCAGCCAAACCAAATAAAGGCCACACCAGCCTTCACATGCCACTCAACCTGAACCTGCCAGAAGGATGCTGCTGAAATATGCACCCATTCTTGACCCCACCAGCCAGCTCACTCAGCTCCAATTGCCATCTAATTTCTCAGTAGGAATATTAATAAACAGAACATATTATAGCATCTAGCTATGAAATGACATAATTTAGAACTCATGCTACAAGATCCGTTCACACATCCTGTGTAGTAATGTAAGTACACTTACCTATTTACCCAGAGGTTGAAAATACAAAGTGTTGACTGCACAGTGACTCCACTGAGAAAGCATCATTCCAGGTGATTTGTATGTTCACACATCTTTCTCTCATTCCAATCACTGCCCCTTCATCACAGTAATTCTCATTAGAATGAAAAATTAAGAGCCAAGATTTAGGCTTGGGTTACTGGCATCGATTTTAAGTAGAAAGTTTAATTTCTACTACAACTTTATTGTACTAGAAATTTTCTAGTAAAACTGAAAAAACTGGGGATTATTTTCTTTAATAGAAATCCAGAAGAATAAAATGCAACCCACCAACACATGAGCTATGGAAATACGTAAAGAGAACTCACAACAGCTGCAGCATCCTTAGCCATACTGCCTGATGGATTCCAATTCATCCACCACAACTGATTTAATATGAGAGTATAATTAGTACTGCTGATTACTATCTGGTGCCAGATATCCCAAATGCCCCACCTTCGTGCTAATTAATCTTGAAAACTTTCCAAGCTTTCCTCTACCCTGCCTGCCTCTGTTCCCTGCATCGGTGCACACATAGCGTTCTACTCAAACAAACAGTGCAACAAGAACAGCATCACTAGGTCTTGCACACAGTTGGCACTCAGTAAATGTTTGTTTATTCAAATCACTGCTCCTTCATCACAGTAATTCTCATTAGAATGAAAAATCAAGAGCCAAGATTTAGGCTTGGGTCACTTTAACAGGCATTAATTTTAAGGCCATGGAAATATATGTGATCAAGTTGATAGTAAAAAGCAATCTTTAGAAAATCTAAGGAATCATCACAGGGGTAACTTTGTCAGAATACCCTACATTTAGACACTGAAAGATGAGAGGCTGTGCACCACTAAGGATGTATTCATATGTCACTGATCTGAATGAAAACAGCAGAAATCTAACAGAAACAAGGCTGTGACGCTATTAAAACTTAGGCTACGGGACTAAAGACAATGTAGCCTCTAATCTTTTCTATGAATACAGTTTTTGCTGAAATATTTGTGAAGTAACTAAATGCATTTGATAAAGGATGGAGCAAGAATTATCTTCAACAAAGATACGGTTCACAAACCTTTTCATTCTGTGCTCCCTTCCTCAGTCTGCCCCGCTCCCTACAGCCTCATCAATCCAGCATTGCTTCTGCATTCTAAGTAATCCCCCCGCCCCCAACAAAACATAGTGGGCTTTTGCCAGGAGCCACCCTTACAAAACAGCCGGTTAGAGTTCTTCTTATTAGAGTGGTGGTGTTAAAGATAGGAGGCAGAGGAAGATAGCAAGAACAAGCCCAAGAATGGGAAGAAGCAAAGTCAAAACGTCCAGTTTGAAAAATCATTTCCCTATCAACTGTGGGGAGTTTTGTAGCTCCTATTCACGCTTCCTAATGGAAGGCACACACTACTCCTCTGTGGAACTAAACTTTCTATTTGAGAAACAATAGCCTTGATAATTCAGCTACTTAATAATTCTTCCTTAAATAGGAAAAGAAAAGGAATGGTTGAGGACTGGGATTCCCTGGCATTTTTAATCTGCAGCACTAGCTTCACTTGAGAAGGCAGTGCTTTTAAGTGCTAAAGGCAGTTCTGGTGAGATAAACTTATATCACTGAGAAAATTTAACACATCTTCTCACCACCTTGTTTGTCTTCAGATGTGCCCAGCAGCGTCTACAGGAATGGCGTTGGGGCTTTAACATATGGGCAAGAAAGGGTACGATTGGGCAGGATCATTTTACCCATTCATAAGCCTTATTATTTATTTTTTGGAGACGGAGTTTCACTCTGTCGCCCCAGCTGGAGTGCAGTGGCGCCATCTCGGCTCACTGCAACCTCCGCCTTCCAGGTTCAAGTGATTCTCCTGCCTCAGCCTCCCGAGTAGCAGGGATTACAGGTGTCCTCCACAACGCCCAGCTAATTTTTTATGTGTTTATTTTTAGTAGAGACAGTGTTTTGCCATGTTGGCCAGGCTGGTCTGGAACTCCTGACCTCAGATGATCCACCCACCTCAGCCTCCCAAAGTACTGTGATTACAGGCTTGAGCGACCCACCATTCCTGGCCCCCATTCATAAGTCCTTAACTCTTCAGCATAGTACTTAGACCCCAGTGCAGCCCTCTCAGGCACCTCTCTGCCTCATCTTCACCAAGTCCACTTCTCCTTCTCCCCTTTGCTGTAAGCATTTCCCAAATCTCAGTTTTTGTCCCACTCCCCCAGTGCTTCTCTCTCCACATGTTTCCCATAGGAAGCTGCAGCAGTCTCAGATATCTGACCTTTGACTCTGATTCTCACCTCTTTATCTCCAAAATCAGACATATTTACTAAGCACTGGCCAGTGCAGTGTCTCACTCTTTGGGAGGCTGAGGCAGGAAGATTGCTTGAGGCCAGGGATACAAGACCAGCCTGGGCAACATAGCGAGACCTTGTCTCTACAAAAGATTTAAAAATTAGCCTGGCATAGTGGTACATGCCTTTAGGCGAGACCCTGTGTCTAAAAGAAACAATCTGATGTGTTTGTGCAAAAATTAAAAATGTCATCTCCATCTGCAAAAGTATGGAGAAATTATAAGGCAAACATTAATCCAGAAAAATGTTATAGTTATTACACATTGACACATATAAATATATAATATGCATGTGTACATATTATATATGATATATAAATACTATAATAATAGACAATATAAATATGATCTATAATAGATAATTTACAAAAGAAGAAAAGCAGATCTCTACTATATATTTGGGAGAAAAAATAAACTTGAAGAAATGCAAATTCAAACAATTTAAACAGAAAAATTGCCATAACTGTGGATGATAATTTATGCACAAAATGCTCATTGTGCCCTTGCCATAGTATCAAATTGGAGATCTTCTAACTGCACAACACTAGGGTAATGGTTCGGTAATTGTGGTACAATGTACACTAGGATTTATGGTGGGCTTTGGGGGATCATCATATATTTCATAAACAACATGCATTGTCCCAAACAGTGGAGATTTAAACTGCTTGAGGTTTTCAGGTAAATATGAAGGACAGATATGTAGACTTCTGCATGCTTCTAAAACTCCATTAAAACAACAGTAAAGGATGAATGACAAGTACAAAGAGAACTATAGAAGGGATAATAGTGGACGTGATATTTTGATTAAATTTCAGGAGTGGAAAACAGATGGAGAAATTAGATTTGATTTGGCAGAGCTGAAAGAAGCTGAAATGCAAGTGCATATGAAGGAAGATACCAATGAGAAAAAGCTGATCTACCCCCACAGAACCCCTGAAAGACTCAGAAAGTGGCAGTCTAAATAGCTAAAAGAGAGGTTTTTGAACGTTCTCATCACAAAGAAATGCTAAATGCATGAAATGACGGATACACTAAATACGCAGATTGGATCATTATGTAACATATATATGTATCAAGACATCAAATTATACTCCATACATAGGTACAAAGCATCAAAGATTTTCTAAATTAAAAAAAGAAGAAACTGGCAGTCTCAGCCTCAGTGGGGGAGAAGCATGTGGCAAAATACTGATTGGAAATCCCTAGGGAAAACAATAAAAGTCCCACATCCCACCATCTCTTTGAGCAGTCAGGCAACCACCCTCAACTGTTCCCCCAAAGAGACATGAGATTTAATATCCAGAGAACTGAAACAGAAAGACTCTGTACTTGAAGACTCAAGTACGGCAGAGGGTTGTGATGATGATGCCTCCGATTAAAAATGGGAATTAATTGACAGTCTGCACACTGAGCTGCAAGACCCTCAGCTCTCTTCCTCAGCTGGTTCAAGAGAACCAGCCACCAGGCTTATTAATACATCTTCCAGGACTGGATTCCAGGACCGGACTCCAGGACGTTTCTCTGGAAGAACTGAATGGTCCCAAAGAATACATCTATAGGCTCAGGCATTTGGGACCCCCCCAGGTTTCACCCACCTGCACAGAGATTCCAGTCAGCATGTTAGTGCCTCAATCTGAAATATCAATGCACAGCCACAAACCACTAGACGTGAGGAAAGCCTTCCTTATGAAATAGACAGACTGAAACAAACAGAAAAATGTAGCTCGGAGGAAACAGAGACAATGCAGAAAATAGAAGAAAACTACAAAACAAATTGATAACTTCAGTGAGATGAGATGTTTCACCAATGAAATAAGAACAAAGGAGAAACAAGAAAGAAAACAAGAAAAGCTGTAAAAGATCAAAATATAATGGCCAAAACTGCCTAATGAATCGTCAGAATCTTGTCTGAACCATATATGGGATTTCTACGTGGATTCTGTTTTAATAGAAAGAGACTCACTAATAAAAGAAAAATTTTAATGTTTTGCTCTATACAATGCATTACTTCCAGCTATTTAAAAATCACACCCAATGGAGTTCTTAATAACGTGGGAAAATGCTTATAACACTGAGTGAGAAAAGCAGAAAAAATTTATTAGGTATTAAAGGCATGTTTTCAGGCATTACAGCTATATGCAGGCATATTTTTACCTGTGTATTTGTGCATATTGCTTTATGGATGTGTTGACCATCTCCCTAGATGCCTAGCATTTTTACTTTTCACTCTCTCTCTCTCCACCAAATCTAACTTGTCTCTGGAGTGGGAAAGCTTTGCTGTCTCGATCATGGAAGTGCACATGATCCAGTTTCCAGATTGACAACTATTTTTGTAGAAACTTACTTTCCTCTGATAATTAAAGAGTAGCTTTAAACAAAAGAGCAAAATAAGACATAAAAATACCTTCCGAATATAAGTTTCTGAATAGGTCCAAATAGGACAGTTTACCTAATATATTCCCTGGGGTCTTGCTCACGTCTACTCAGTCCTGTTTTACAGATGATTATTACTGGCTGGTGCGGTGGCTCACGCCTGTAATCCCAACACTTTGGAAGGCCGAGGCGGGTGGATCACCTGAGGTCAGGATTTCAAGATTAGTCTGGTCAACATGGTGAAACTCCATCTCTACTAAAGACACAAAAACAAAAATTAGCTGGGCATGGTGGCGCATGCCTGTAATCCCAGCTACTCAGGAGGCTGAGGCAGGAGAATCGTTTGAACCTGGGAGGTGGAGATTGCAGTGAGCCGATATCTTGCCACTGCACTCCAGCCTGGGCAACAGAGGGAGACTCCATCTCAAAAAGAAAAAAAAAAAAGTATTACAAGCGTGGGGATCTAATTTTCAAATTCAAAGCAAGCTAGCAGCAACCATTAAGCAAAAAGTGATCAGCATTGAGGCATTAAGACAAAACACTACTATGTAAAGACAGGAAAGTAGTTTCTATAATTGTTATTCAATATAACCAAAAATTTTAAAAATAATTCTGAGCAACCCATGGACCTGCCAGTAAGGAAATGGATGAATCAATTATAACAGATCTATATAATGGAGTATGATGCAACCATGAAAATGGAACGAAAAGGATCTCAGTATACCAATGTGGAGTGATCTCCTGGGTGTGTTATTAAGTGAAAAAGGCAAATTGTGTAACAGTATGCTACATTTTGTGAAGGAAAAACAAGACTAATACATACTTGTCTGTTATTGCAAAAATAAACATGGAAGGATAAACCAAAAACTAATGATGAAGTGATCATCTATAGGGGACAGAGGTGGAATCAGGTAGAAGGGATAAAAATGAAAGTGAGACTTCTCTGAATATCTTCACCTAATTTTAATTTTTGATTCTTATGTTGACATACATAACTCAAAGATAAAATTTACTGAAAACAAATTTTTGTTTGTTTGTTTGTTTTTGGTTTTTTGGGGTTTTTTTGAGACTGAGTCTCACTCTATTGCCCAGGCTGGTGTGCAGTGACGTGATCTCGGCTCACTGCAACCTCTGCCTCCTGGGTTCAAGCGATTCTCCTGCCTCGGCCTCCCAAGTAGCTGGGATTACAGGTGCCTGTCACCACGCTCGGCTAATTTTTGTGTTTTTAGTAGAGACAGGGTTTCACCATGTTGGCCAGGCTCGTCTCGAACTGCTGACCTCAAGTGATCCATCCACCTCGGCCTCCCAAAGTGCTGGGATTACAGGAGTGAGCCACCGCACCTGGCCAATAAATGTTTATATAAAACAAAATGAAACAAATTTATATAGATATCAACATTTTCACATAATCACAAAGAAGAAAAAAATATTTCAAGTGACTTTTAAGCTTAGTACACTGCTATACATTTTTAGTTAGGTGTGTTATGAAGACAAAAAGAACTACAAGAAATTTTAATTTTCACTTAGTTTGTAGTAGTAGTAATATTGGTGCTGTTGTTTTAAATGTTATAGAGTGAAGCAAATAACAGTAGTCCTCTTTTATCCGTGGTTTTGCTTTCCACAGTTTGTTACTTACTGTCAACCCCAGTCCAAATAAACTGAATGAAAAATTCCAGAAGCAAACAATTCCTAAGTTTTAAATTGTGTGCCATTCTGAGAAGTATGATGATATCTCACACCATCCCACTCCATCCTGTCCAGAACTTAAAACATTGCATTGTTCAACACATCCATGCTATATACGCTACCTGCCCGTTAGTCACTAAGTAGCTTTCTTTGTTATCAAATTGAAAAAATGTAGTATATACAGAATTTGGTATGATTCACAGTTTCAGGAATCCATTTGGAGTTACGGAGGCTAAAGTAACTCCATCTTGGATGCTAATCTACCATGTTGACTTCTGATTAATCCCAGTTCCTGGAATGCCTCTTTATCTACTGTTCCTTGTGTAGGAGCATGTACTTACTGTAAGCCCTGCCCCTAGGTCAAAACAACCTTGATGTTATCACACAAATTATTGGCTGTGACATACATAGCATACTTGTCTTTTCCTGGTAGGTTGCCCTATAGAACATGTATACCCTTTTCCTACAGTATATAAACCCCCAGTCTGTGGGGTAACAGTGTAGGGATCCACCCACTGGAGGCATGGCTGCTGTTCCCAAGTTTCTATTAAATGTTTCTTTCCGAGAAACCGGATTTGTCAGCCTTTTTCTTCAGCCTCTGCTCACCATGAAACAGGAATCTTGGAACATATCCCCCACACAGAAGAGAGGAGTACTGTAAATAAATTGTTTAGTGTTATTGGTAACTAAGATTTTTAGTGTAACAGAAAGATATACAAATATAAAATCAAAGAAGGTAAGAAATAATCTATAATGTTGAATTTAAATTAGAAATATTATTATGAACTCATGTTTTCTTCTTTTCCTTAATTGGCTTTATATAATTTGCATGTAATTAAATTCACCCATTTTCAGTGTATAATTTTTGATAAATGCATACAGTAATCAGCATCACAAACAATATGTATAATATTTCTCTCACTGTAAGAAGTTCCCTTTTAACTCCTTGAAAGCAATTTCTCCCTTCTACCCTCAGCCCTTGACAACCACCATACTGCCCTCATGAAATGAGTTAGGGAGGAGTCCCTTCTTTTCAATTGTTTGGAATAGTTTCAGTAGACATGGTACCAGCTCTTCCTTGTACCTCTGGCAGAATTCAGCTGTAAATTTGTCTGGTCTTGGACATTTTCCGTCCAATTTCAGGACGTGTTGTTAGCCTATTCAAGAATTCAATTTCTTCCTGCTTCAGTCTTGGGAGAGTGTGTGTGTCCCAGAATTTATCCATTTCTTCTAGATCTTCTAGTTTATGTGTATAGAGGTGTTTATAGTATCCTCTGATGGTAGTTTGTATTTCTGTGGAGTCAGTGGTGATATCCCTTTATCATTTCCAATTGTGTCTGTTTGATTCTTCTCTCTTTTCTTCTCTATTAGTCTAGCTAGTGGTCTGTTTTATTAGTTTTTTCAAAAGAACAGCTTCTAGATTCATTGACTTTTTGAAGGGTTTTCTGTGTCTCTGTCTTCTTTGGTTCCACTCTGATCTTGGTTATTTCTTGTCTTCTGCTAGCTTTGGAGTTTGTTTGCTCTTGGTTCTCTAGTTCTTTTTGTTGTGATATTAGATTGCTGATTTGAGATCTTTCTAGATTTTTGATGTGGGCATTTAGTGCTGTAAATTTTCCTCTTAACGCTGCCTTGGCTGCATCTCAGAGATTCTGGTATGTTGTCTCTTTGTTCTCATTAGTTTCAAAGAACTTCTTGATTTCTGCTTTAATTTCATTATTTACCCAGGAGTCATTCAGGAGCAGGTTGTTCAACCTCCATGTAGTTATGTGGTTTGGAGTGAGTTTCTTTTTTTTTATTTTTTTTTTATTTGATTGCACTGTGGTCCAACAGACTGCTATGATTTCAGTTATTTTGCATTTGCTAAGGAGTGTTTTACTTCCAATTATGTGATCAATTTTAGAGTAAGTGCCATGTGGAGATGAGAAGAATGTATATTCTATTGTTTTGGGGTGGAGAGTTCATAGATGCCTATCAGGTCCACTTGATCCAGAGCTGAGTTCAGGTCCTGAATATCTTTGTTAATTTTCTGTCTCAATGATCTGTCTAATATTGTCAGTGGGGTGTTAAAGTCTCCCACTATTATTGTGTGGGAGTCTAAGTCTCTTTGTAGATCTCTAAGAACTTGCTTTATGAATCTGAGTGCTCCTATGTTGGGTGCATATATATTTGGGACAGTTAGCTCTTCTTGTTAAATTGAACACTTTACCATTATATAATGTCCTTCTTTGTATTTTTTTTATTGTTGTTGATTTAAAGTCTTCTTTGTCAGAAACTAGGATTGTGGCCCCTGCTTTTTTCTGTTTTCCATTTGCTTGGCAAATTTTCCTCCATCCCTTTATTTTGAGCCAATGTGTCTCTTTGCATGTGAGATGGGTCTCTTAAAGACAACATACAAATTGGGTCTTGTCTCTTTATCCAGCTTGCCATTCTGTGTCTTTTAACTGGATCATTTAGCCCATTTACATTTAAGGTTAATATTGTTATGTGTGAATTTGATCCTGTCATTATGATGCTAGCTGGTTATTTTGCAGACTTGTTTATGTGGTTGCTTCATAGTGCTGCTGGTCTCTGTACTTCAGTGTGTTTTTGTGGTGGCAGGTAATGGTTTTTCCTTTCCATATTTAGTGCTTCTTTCAGGAGCTCTTGCAAGGCAGGCCTGGTGATGACAAATTCCCTCAGCATTTGCTTGTCTGAAAAGGATCTTATTTCTCCTTAGCTTATGAAGCTTAATTTGGCCAGATATAAAATTCTGGGTAGGAAATTCTTTTCTTTAAGAATGTTGAATAGTGTTGTTTCCGTATCTTGGCTATTGTAAACAATGCTGCGATGAACATGGTAGTACAAATATCTTTTATTTGGTCTTCCCCCAATCTCCTCTGGCTTGTAGAGTTTCTGCTGAGATGCCCACTGTTAGTCTGATGGGCTTGCCTTTGTAGTAACCTGGCCTTTCTCTCTGGCTGCCCTTAACATTTTTTCCTCCATTTCAACCTTGGAGAATCTAAAGATTGTGTGTCTTGGGATTGATCTTCTCATGGATTGTCTTACTGGGGTTCTCTGGATTTCCTGAATTTGAATGTTGGCCTGTCTTGCTAGGTTGGGAAAATTCTCCTGGATGATATCCTGAAGTATGCTTTCCAACTTGGTTCCATTCTCCCTGTCACTTTCAGGTATTCCAATCAGTCATAGGTTTGGTCTTTTTACATAATCCCATATTTCTTGGAGGTTTTGTTCATTCTTTTTCCTCTATTCTTGTCTGCCTGTCTTATTTCAGAAAGATAGTCTTCAAGCTCTGAGATTCTTTCCTCCACTTGGTCTATTCTGCTATTGATGCTTCTGATTGCATTGTGAAGTTCTCGTGTTGTGTTTTTCAGCTCCATCAAGTCAGTTCTGTTCCTCTCTAAACTGGCTATTCTGGTTATCAGCTCCTGTACTGGTTCTTAGCTTCTTTACATTGAGTTAGAACATGCTCCTTTAGCTCAGTGAAGTTCATTATTACCCACCTTCTAAAGCCTACTTCTGTTAATTCAGCCATCTCAGCCTCAGCCCAGTTCTGTGCCCTAGCTAGAGATGTGTTGGGTCATTTGGAGAAGCAGCAGCACTCTGGCTTTTTGAGTCTTCAGTGTTTTTGCGTTAATTCTTTGACATCTTTGTGGGCTTATCTCCCTTCGATCTTTGAGGTTGCTGAACTGTGAATAGGGGTTTTGTGGGGTCTTTGTTGTTGATGTTGTTGTTATTGCTTTCTGTTTGTTTGTTTTCCTTTAACAGTTAGGCCACTCTTCGATAGGGCTGCTGTGGTTTGCTGGGGGTCCACTCCAGATCCGAGTCACCTCAGTCCCTCCCTGGACGTATCACCAGCGAAGGCTACAAAACAGCAAAGATGGCAGCCTGCTCCTTCCTCTGGGGGCTCCATCCCAGGGGGCACCAACCTGATGCCAGCCTGAACGTTCCTACAGGAGGTGTCTGGAGACCCCTGTTAGGAGGTCTCACCCAGTCAGGAGGAACAGGGTCAGGGACCCACTTAAAGAAGCAATCTGGCTGCCCCTTGGCAGAGCAGGTGTGCTGTGCTGGGGGGAGCCCTCCTCATCCAGACTGCCCAGACTCTCTAGAGCCAGGAGGCTGGGAAGGCTATGTTAGCTAAACCACAGACAGGGTGGCCACCCCTCCCCCGGGGGCTTCGTCACAGGGAGAGATCAGATGAACTCATGATTTTTAAAAATAGATTTCCTAGTTCTGACCGTTGAAAGAGTCTAGAAGTACCAAAACTCCGGTAGCAATTAGCATACCTAGTATCTGGATCTTGGCTTCTAAATACCATTCCCCAATAAAAGGAATCAAATATCCTCAGTAAAAGGTTGAATTCCAAGTCTGGGGCAAGGAAAGGACAAGATGAGACATCTTGTTTTGCCAGAAAGCAAGGAAGCCTTTACTAAAGAAATGATAAGGGCATATCAGTAAAACACAGCAACCAGTTTTCAGGGCTTCTACTTGGCAAATTTGGGGAAATTGTAGCCTCAATAAGTATAATGAATTGTTAAATATTGAATAAATGAAAAGGCATAAGTCCACATACAATACTCAAAGGAGGCAAAACAAAACAAAATTAATTTGGCACCATGGAAGATTATGACTATTATTTTAACTTTCAACTCCTTACTCTGAAAATTGGAAATTAAAACAAAAGAACTATTTTCCCTGCTTCCTAAGAGCAATGGTAGTTAATCTCCAGGTGATCTAGAAAAGCTTCTTCAGAGAAGAATGTCGGCTAATAAGTTTGCAACCCCCAATGAAATAATTGATTCAGAAAATGATAATCGATGAATGTTAAAATCATTAGTTAAAAGATTGCTGAGAAAAGGACAGTGTCATATATCTCCAGTTGCTTGCTAATTGCAAAGGGGAAAATGGGCCTTTACAATCAGAGATCTACTTGTCACAACAAAACCAAGTAACTTAGCATCATTAATAGTGAAACAACCTGGCATTTTGTGCCTCCTGATGTGGTGCAATATAAAGTACACAATAACATTTATAAAGTTATCTGGCCAAAATGTTCTACCTGAATCTCATCAAGGTTTCAGAGCTGACTTCCAGTTTATAGTAGCTACAAGCAAGAGAGGAACTAGTTAAAAGATAAGATATTGCATCAGACACACTTATGTATCAGATCCTCTCGGCCTCATCTGTCTCCAGGGACATTGTGTTCAGCTCCAGGCATCCTTGCAGAAACCAAGTCTGCCTGGGCTCCAGAAGACTTTATGTGGGCAGCACCCTACAGTGCTGCTTCTCATCCCAGGCTTCCCCCGAGACAGAAATATGAAACTTCGCAGCCAGTTCCAGGCTTGCTCATGCGCAAACTGAAAGGAGGGCAGGATTCACTCTGTAGGGTGCACATGACTCTTGCATCGGTGGAGTATGAAAGCCGGTGGATACATTCTTCCCTGTTGTCTCCTTCAAACAGATCATCTTAAGAAACAGCCGTTGACATGCTGTCTCAGATGATCCCACAAGATAAAGTAGCCAACCTACTTAATAGTAGAGAACGGGAAGCATGATAACACATAGTCATATCACCTCACTCCCCTTCCCTGCCTCATTACCAACTGTACACACCCACACCTGCTCCCCAGGCCTGAACTTCCAAGGAGAATTGTAGCATATGGGCCTTGCCTCAGGTTCTAACATCTGAGGAACAATGCACGTTAAGAATGATCCTATGGGTGGGGCGTGGTGGCTCACGCCTGTAATCCCAGCACTTTGGGAGGCTGAGGCGGGAGAATCATGAGGTCAGGAGATTGAGACCATCCTGGCTAACACTGTGAAACCCCGTCTCTACTAAAAATACAAAAAAATTAGCCAGGCATCGTGGCGGGTGCCTGTAGTCCCAGCTACTCGGGAGGCTGAGGCAGGGGAATGGCGTGAACCTGGGAGGCAGAGCTTGCAGTGAGCCGAGATAGTGCCACTGCACTTCAGCCTGTGCAACAGAGTGAGACTCCGTCTCAAAAAGAATGACCCTATGAGGCAACATATCTAGAATGCAGGATAATCCAAATGACAATAGGCCTTGACTTAAATACGTATATATGTATATGTGTATTTACATATGTATATGTGTATATACACATACTTACATATGTGTATATACACATATACATACACTCAGCCAGGAGCGGTGGCTCACACCTGTAATCCCAGCACTTTGGGAGGTGGGGTGGGTGGATCACCTGAGGTCAGGAGTTCAAGACCAGCCTGGCCAACATGGTAAAACCCCGTCTCTACTAAAAATACAAAAATTAGCTGGGCATGGTCGTGCATGCCTGTAATCTCAGCTACTCGGGAGGCTGAGGCAGGAGAATAGCTTGAACCTGGGAGGTGGAGGTTGCAGTGAGCTGAAATTGTGCCATTGCACTCCAGCCTGGGCGACAAGAGTGAAACTCCATCTCAAAAAAAAAAAATATATATATATATATATATTATATATATATACATATATATATATACACACACACATATATAGGTATATATGAATGGATGAAACAACTAAATGTAATGTGTGAGCTTTGATTGGATGCACATGAATAAAACCAGCTATGAAAGGTATATGGGAAATAACTAGGAAATTTTGAAAATGAAATGGATATTAAGTAATACTTGGAAATTACTGTTGATTTTCTTAGATATGGTCATGGTTTAGCAGTTACATAGAAGAAAGCCTTTATTGTTAGGAGTTATATGCTGAATATTTAGGGCTGATGTGTCATAACATCTGCAACTGGCTTCCAAATATTTCAGAATATGTATATATATTTTTTGAAGGAAAGCATTTATACCTTAAAAGATAAATACACAGCTACATGTCCCCCAAAAAGTAAAGCGGCTGTTCAGAAGTACTCATTCCTCAAAAGCTACAATTTCACTATAGAATTTAGTCCACCCACCATGTGTAAGCGTGAAGGATTGTGAGAGGGCCTTTCAAAGGAAAGATGAGATGGCTCCACCTGGTATGTTGGAATAAGATGCGAGAAAGAGAGAGAGAGAGAAAGAGAGAGTTGAGGGGTGGGGGAAGATTTTTCTAAAGGAAATACTAAGATTTTCTTCTAATTATCCCGAAATTTTAAAAATAAAAGTTTTCACTTAAACTGAGTAACTTGAAGATTTCAGTGTGTTCAACTGCAGGTAAGAGCACTAGACTTTCCTCGAACAGAAACTAACATGCTGTGAGCACAGTGCCTACAACACTAAAGGCCAAATGACAGTTCAAGCTGAATCTGGCTCAATTTCCTAGAAAAATGGCACCATCTGCTGGCTGGGCAAAGGCAAACTTTATAGACCTGGACTCTGATAGGTCAAGGAAATCAGTACCATATTGCAAAACTTTCAGGATTTATCTCTGTGATTGGAAAGAAGTCTGAGTACATTCTATGGATAGTCATCCCTTAGGCAGAGGAGAGAGATAATCTCTCTCATTTCATCACATTAAAGTCCCATAAGAGTTTCCTGGGATACTTCTGCTTGTTCTTAGCAGAGAATGAGAATGTCAACCAGCCTATCAAGGATAATATGACCAAAGTACCCCATCCTTTTACCCTGCCACCTCTTCATCCTCCAGCCCCTGTCACTTTCTAAGATTCTAATATTTCTGCTCTCAACTCTGTTTTGCTTTTGTAGAAACATCCGATAATATGGTGATCAGTTCAACAGAATGACATATTCATCATGTCCCCAAGGAGGAGATGACTGAGATTTCAAATTCTCAAGCAACCTCAATGCAGCCAGAGATTTAAGAGGGCTATGTGTCCAGAAGGAGACTCTGGGCAAACGCAGAATGGATTCAGATTACTCAAATTCCTGTCAGATTTCTTAACCTGGTGGGCTATACCAAACCCAAAAAGTTTAAGCAGCCTCTACTTTTGCTTATTTTCTCCTAAGCCCAACCTTGGCTTTCTTTTGAATCTCTGTGAGCAGAGACATGGCTCCTTAAGAAAGGAGACACTTCAATCCTGTTATAGGCTAAACTGTGTCCCCCCAAAGTTTATGCATTGTGGCCCTAACCCCCAGTATTTCCAAATGCCTATATTTGGAGATAGAGCCTTTAAGTTAAATGAGGTCATTAGTGTGGGTTCTAATCCAATATGACTGATATCTTCATAAGAAGAGGAGATTCGGACCCAGACACACAGAGAGGGAAGACCATGTGAAGACACAGGAAAAAGGGCAGCTGCCAGCTAGGAGAGAGGTCTCAGAAGAAACCAACCCTGCTGCCACTGCGATCTCAGACTTCTAGACCCTAGAATTTTGAGAAAATAAATTTCTGTGATTTAAGTCTGTGGCACTTTACTTTGGCAACCCCAGCAACCTAATACAAAAGTCCATCTTTTAACAGTAGCTGAGAGAGGGAAAGGGAAGTGATGGAAATTGATGTGAAGAAGAAGCATGTCATGGAAAGAGGGGGCTTTGAAGCTTCTCCCTCCTGCCCAACCTCCACCCACTATGGCTCATGGTGGGCTTTTGAGGACTCCATTAGGTCTTTGACCCACATCAGAGGTCCCCTTTCTTGGAGCTGAAATAAGGTTGAGAAGCTTTGAACTTCCTCTAGCGATTCGAGAATGTAGCCAGCAATTAACTTGTTTATTGCCCTTTACATACCAATTAGCAAACAACCATTTGTTGCTGAGCAATGTGTAAAGCTCTGAACATGGAATAAGAACTTACATTTCTTATAAGTTAATTATATTTATTTCACCTTTTCCAATTGCAAAAGCAAAACGTTTTTATCAATGAAAGCAAAGAAGATATAAAATATAAAGGAAAGATTGTCATCTGTAATTTCCATCCTTAGACAACTATTATTTACTGTTTTAATGTGTTTTATTTCAGTCATTTAGTCATTTTTCTACCCATATGTTTAACCAATTAGGTTCATATACATAGTTTCATATTCCGCTTTTTTCACTTAATATATTGATAAAACAGTTTTCTCATTTTATTAAGTATTATTGTCTTCTCTATCTTCTTGAGACTTGTGTGATACAGAGAAGTGAGGTCAGCAATAAAGATCCAAGAGGGGGTCCCCAGCCCCATGCAACCACTACCAACCAGCCAGTGAAAGGGCATGGGCTCCATGTCATTGATGCAATGCACATTTGCTGACCAGTCCCCTGTTACTGCTATAGCAGCCATTGGCAAGACAGCCTGCTGCAACCAACGTGAGCAGTGATCACAATGACCATGACCATGCAAACACAGAGAAACAGCCTCTCTTTGTTCAATTCGCTTGATAGAGGTTTAAATCATTAAACAGTCTCCATATCTCCCTATTTAATTCTCTTGTCTCATGACCTACTTTGCCTTTAGACTTTCACACTTCTTTAATGCAAATTCACCCTGCTTTGACACCACACTAACATAGAACCAAATTAAACTCTCTTATAGCTTTCTTGGTCTCTGGAGAATCCAGGTCTGTTTCTGTCCAGACCCTATACCCCATTTTCTCTGCCACAGGTGGATATAGTTCTTTTTTAAAAATATTTTTTAATTTCAATAGTTTTGGGGGTACCAGTGGTTTTTGGTTACATAGATGAATTGTATAGTAGTGATGCCTGAGATTTTAGCGCACCTGTCACTCTACCCAATATGTAGTACCCAATATGTGGTTTTTTATCCCTTGTGCCCCTCCTATCCTCCCCCTTGTGAGTCTCCATAGTCTGTTAAATCACTCTGTATGCCTTTGCATACTAATAACTTAGCTCCCCCTTGTAAGTGAGAGCATATGGTATTTGGTTTTCCTTTTCCGAGGTGCTTCACTTAGAATAATGGCCTCCAGCTCCCTCCAGCTTGTTGCAAAAGACATTATTTCATTCTTTTTATGGCTGAGTAGTATTCCCTGCTGCATACATACCACATTTTCTTGATCCACTCATTGCTGGAAATTATTCTTGAAAGGTCTTTCTTTTTTTTGTCGGTTTTTTTTTTCCTTTTTGTGGAGAATGGGGTCTCTCTATATTGCCCAGGCAGGTCTCGAACTCCTGGGCTCAAGCTATCCTCCTCCTGCCTCTGCCTCCCTGAGAGCTGGGATTACAGACGTGAGCCACTGCGCCTGGCTCATGAAAGGTCTTTCTGAGAAATTTTAAGACTTGCCTTTCCTTGCCCTTTTCTCCAGTTACCTTGCCTGTACAACTCACTTATATAACACTGAGACCAACACCAACCTCCCCTAAACACACACACACACACACACACACACACACACTATACCCAGCTGGCCTCATCTCCCTTCTGAACTCAAGGGAGCTTTAGGAGTTTCTTCAACCCTACTCCATTTCTCCACACCTCTTCTTCTCCCTTTAGAGCATGCTGTTCTAAGTACTTTACGGTGATTAACTCAGTTAACTCTCACAGAAACCCTTAGAGCTAGGTACCATTATCCACATTTTAAAAATAAGACAACTCAGAGGAGCAGAAGCAAAAATGACTAACACAAGTCCAACCGAAGCCACACAACTAGTAAGTGGACAAATCAGAACGTGGAGTCCGCATTCTTGCTTTAGAAGCTTGTTGCACTTGGCCAGGCTTGGTAGCTCACGCCTGTAGTCCCAGCACTTTGGGAGGCCCAGGCGGGCGGATCACGAGGTCAGGTAATCGAGACCATCCTGGCTAACATGGTGAAATCCCATCTCTACTAAAAATACAAAAAATCAGCCGGGTGTGGTGGCACATGCTTGTAATCCCAGTTACTCAGGAGGCTGAGGCAGGAGAATTGCTTAAACCAGGGAGTCGGAGGTTGCGGTGAGCCGAGATCACGCCACTGCACTCCACCCTGGGTGACAGAGCAAGACTCCATCCAAAAAAAAAAAAAAAAGAGAGAGAGAGAGAAAGAAAGTTGTTGCACTTAATGGCTACAATGGTTAACACGTGTTGAGAACTTACTCTGTGCTAGATATTCTGTAAACAGAATCTCATAACGACCCTATCAGATAGGAACTATTATTAGCTCCATTTTACAGTTGAGAAAACTGAATGTATTATAGTCACTTCACCCTCTTACCAAGTCAATCATTGGCTTCATTGAGTTTTTTTGTTTTGCTTGGTTTTTACATTTACTTTTTATTTTTTATTTTATTTTTATTTTTTTGAGAAGAAGTCTTGCTCTGTCGCCCAGGCTGGAGTTCAGTGGCATGATCTCGGCTCACTGCAACCTCCGCCTCCCAGGTTCAAGCGATTATCTTGCCTCAGCCTCCCGAGTAGCTGGGATTACAGGCATGCACCACCACGCCTAGGTAATTTTTGTATTTTTAGTAGAGAGGGGGTTTCACCATATTGGCCAGTCTGGTCTCAAACTCCTGACCTCAGGTGATCCACCCACCTGGGCCTCCCAAAGTGCTGGGATTACAGGCAGGAGCTGCCACACCCAGCCTGGTTTTTACATTTATTTTTAATATTTATATTTACATACAGTAAAATTTACTTTTTTGGATGTGCAGTTCTATTGCCAAATGCACAGAGGCCTATATCCACAACTACAATCAAGATAGAGAATAGAGTGACTCCCCTCCGTGGCACTAACTCCTGGCTAGCTCTCCCCCTCACACCGCCAGGCCCAGTGGCAGCGGCGAGGGACTTTGACTCCCAGGGTGGGGGTGGGGATGAGTCCTCAATGGGAACCCTGGTGCAGAAGGTGCGGGGTGGTGGCACTGTCAGCAGGGACCACTGGGAAGTTGAGGATGAGGACATCAAAGATAACTGGGAAGATAATGACAAAAAAGAAAAGAAACAAAGAGGAAGCAGAAGTAAAACCAGAGATTAAAATTTCAGAAAAAAATAAATAGCTGAGAAGATAAAAGAGAAAGAACAACAATAGAAGAAAAGGCAAGTTGAAATTAAAGAGAGGTTAGAAGAACCTGAGAACCTAAAGTTCTAAAACCCAGAAGAACAGAAGAACAATTTAACAGATAAACCGTGCTAAAGAAATTACAGGAAGAGTCAGACCTCAAATTAGCAAAGGAAATTTTCATAGTTAATAATACAGGCAGGGCCCAGTGGCTCACACATGCCGAGGTGGGCAGATAACCTGAGGTCAGGAGTTCAAGACCAGCCTGACCAACATGGAGAAACCCCATCTCTACTAAAAATATAAAAAATTAGCCGAGCATGGTGGCGCGTGCCTGTAGTCCCAGCTACTTGGGAGGCTGAGGCAGGAGAATCGCTTGAACCTGGCAGGTGGAGGTTGCAGTGAGCTGAGATCACACCAGTGCACTCCAGCCTGGGCAACAGAGCAAGACTCCATCTCAAAAAATAATAATACAGTTTATGGAATAAATGCTATGAACCCATCTTTAAGAGATGACTTTACAGAGTTTGGAAAGTTACTAAAAGATAAAATTATACAATATGAAAAGTCACTATATTATGCCAGTTTTTTGGAAGTCTTAGTTGGATATGTGTGTATTTCACTGGAAATTGATGACTTGAAAAAGGTTACCAGTTCACCAACTGTGCTTTACAGTGAAAAACAAAAGCAAGCAAAGCAAAGCCAAAAAGAAGAAATGTGTGGTTCCTGGAGGGGGGTTAAAAGCCACCATGACAGATGACCTGGCAGATTATGGTGGTGATGATGAAGCAACATCGTTGTCTGGGGTAAATACCTGAGATTCATTGTCTCACGTCCACAGAAAACTGGATGTGGACATACAAAGAGTGAGGTGCACAGTGGAAGTTTAATAGGTAAAAGAAAGAGAAAAGCTCTCTGCAGAGAGAGGGTGCCTGGAGAAATGGGTTGCTGCCTCCACGGTGAAGGGCAGGAGGTTTTATAGATGAGCTTGGGGAGGCGGTGTTTGATTTACATAGGGCGCAAAAGATTAGTCGGACCAGGTGTGCCGTTTGCATAGCGTGTGAAAATCTGGCCATCCCCACTCTCATCTTTTATTATGCAGATGGGTTCTCTACCTGGCCGGCACCATGTTGCCTATTCTTTTACTGTACCATGGTGACAAAGAAAAGGGAAGATGAACTCTCCATGTTGAACATACCTGGCCCTCAGGTAGCCCGTTTGCATTGGCACAGCTGCCGGCATTCCCCCCGTCCAAGCTTCTGGCTTGCTTATCTATGTCTGCAGCTCAATTTTTCAGGCTGCTCTTTGTTAGAAAAGAAATTATTTGGGGGCTGCCTTTTTTTGTTAAAAAGGAAATTCTGCCGAGGAAACTTTTACCTTCACTATCTTCCTGGATAACTTACTTTCTTTCTTTTTTTTTTGATAGAGTTTTGCTCTTGTCACTTAGGCTGGAGTGCAATGACACAATCTCGGCTTACTGCAACCTCTACCTCCCAGATTCAAGCAATTCTCCTGCCTCAGTCTCCCAAGTAGGTGCAACTACAGGCACGCGCCACCACGCCCAGCTAATTTTTGTATTTTTAGTAGAGACGGGGTTTCACCATGTTGGCTAGGATGGTCTCGATATCTTGACCTCATGATCCACCTGCCAAAATGTTGGGGTTACAGGCATGAGCCACCGTGCCTGGCCTCCTTTTCCTTCTTAATATGATCTAGTATCTAAAAATAAGAGTACCAAGCCCTAGAAAAGTCTTCAAATAGCCCAGCCTGTGGGCTTGGTGGCTCACACCTATAATCCTGGCAGTTTGGGAGGCCAAGGAGAGTGGATTGCCTGAGCTCAGGAATTCAAGACCAGCCTGGGCAACATGGCAAAACCCCGACTCTACTAAAAATACAAAAAATTAGCTGGGCGTGGTGGCAGGTGTTTGTAATCCCAGCTACTCAGGAGGCTGAGGCAGCAGAATGGCTTGAACCCAGAAGGCGGAGGCTGCAGTGAGCCAAGATTGCACCACTGCACTCCAACCTGGGTGACAGAGAAAGACTTTGCCTCAGAAAAAAAAAAAAAAAGCCCAGCCTGTACATCAGACCCTTCTCTACATTTTAATGTGATTATTTGTATAGGCTTCTTACTAGTGAACCACCCTGAATGTTTAGAATAAGCTTCTTTGGTCATGGTTTACTTTCTTCCAATGTGCTGTTACAATCTACTTGCTGGTATTTGACTTAGGATTTTTGCATCAAGAGTTTTAAGCGAGGTTATTCTGAGGTTATTTCTTTCTTGTGCATTTTTGGTCAGGTTTTTATATCAGTGTTATGCTAGCCTAATACAAATAATCACAAGGCCTTCTTTCTCTGTGGCATGAGATAGCTAAAATAACTCATCCATCTTTTTTCTTTTCTTTTTTTTTTTTTTTTTGAGACAGGGTCTCGCTCTGTCTCCAGGCTGGAGTGCAGTGGCATGATCTCAGCTCACTGTAACCTCTGCCTCCCCAGTTCAAGTGATTCTCCTGCCTCAGCCTCCCGAGTAGCTGGGAGTACAGGTGAGCGCCACCACACCCGGCTAACTTTTGTATTTTTAGTAGAGATGGAGTTTCACCATGTTGGCCAGGATGGTCTCCATCTCTTGACCTTGTGATCCACCCATGTTGGCCTCCCAAATGCTGGGATTACAGGCATGAGCCACTGCGCCAGGCCTCCATTCATCTTTTTTTTTTTTTTTTTTGAGACAAAGTCTTGCTCTTGTCCCCCAGGCTGGAGTGTAATGGTGCGATCTCAGCTCACCGCAACCTCCACCTCCCCGGTTCAAGCGATTCTCCTGCCTCAGCCGCCAGAGTAGCTGGGATTACAGGTGCCCACCACCAAGCCCAGCTAATTTTTCTATTTTTAGTAGAGACAGGGTTTCACCATGTTAGCCAGGCTGGTCTTGAACTCCTGACCTCAGGTGATCTGCCTGCCTTGGCCTCCCAAAGTGCTGGGATTACAGGCGTAAGCCACCACGCCCAGCCCATTCATCTTTTCTATAAAGGTTTGTCAAGTCACTTTTTGACAAGAAAAGTGAGGGTTTTTTTTATACAAGATGGAGCTATAGGTTGTCTCTGCTCAGATAGGCTTTCCTTAATTTCCACCCTTCATTTTATTTTCTTTTTTGTTTCTTTGTTTTGTTTTGAGATGGAGTCTTACTCTGTTGCCCAGGCTGGAGTGCAGTGATGCAATCTCAGCTCACTGCAATCTCCGCCTCCTGGGTTCAAGCGATTCTCCTACCTCAGCCTCCCTCCTGCTAGGACTACATGCACGAGTCACAACGCCCAGCTAATTTATTGTATTTTTAATAAAGATGGGGTTTCACCATGTTGCCTCGGCTGGTCTCAAACTCCTGAGCTCAAGTGATCTGCCTGCCTCAGCCTCCCAAAGTGCTGGGATTACAAGTGTGAGCCGCCGCGCCCAGCCTTATTTTCTTCTCGCTACCCTCACCCCCTTCCTTCTGCTCCTTCCAGGAGTCTCAGCAAAAGCTTCCTTTTTACAACTTGCCTTTTTAGTACTCTTCTAATTTTACCTGGAAAATACCAGTTATAGTATATTTACCCTCCCTATTTGTATGTGTCATATTGCTGAGTTAGAAAATCACAAAACTTTTCATCAACGTGGTTGTTCCAAGACAATGTTTTGTTGTGGGAGAGGTAGAGGTGGTACTCTGAAGCTATCCTAAATGTCTATAGGATGTTTCTCAGCAAGCCACATGCATCCTAATTCCCCTCTCTGGTTTTGGGTGGTTCAATATTATAAAGAGAAGCATTGGGGGAGCAAATATAAGACCACAAATATTTCATGCAATATCAGTTATGGCTATAGAAGCAAAGGAAACAGAGAACAGAAATAACTCTGTGAGCTAACAGTGTAGGGATGGTAGGCAAGGGTAATTTCTCAGATGAAATGTCCCTTTAACTATGCTTACAGAGAGGGCCTCAGAGGCAAATCAGGTTATGGCTTTTAAAAACTCACTACTATTTTTACACCATGGCATATTATAAAATAATTTATTTTTGACAATTCTATACAGTCATCTGTTGGTATTTTAGGGGAATTGATTCCAGAACCCTTTCTGGATACCAAAATTCCTGATGTTCAAGTCCCTTATATAAAATGGCATAGTATTTATACATAACCTACACACACCCTGTTGTATACTCCAAAGAAGCCCCTTTTGACATTTTTGTACAATTCTTCTCTAGGGTAATGATCATTAAAAGTTAATTTATTTTAAAGGTTAATGTAAATAAATTTTGAATGTGAATCTATTGTATTGCTTCTAAGATCACACAGAGATCTCTTGTTTATGCCCCCCTTTTTTTGGCAGTAAGATCTTTCTTAGATTACAAAAAAAATAAAAAGAAGAACCTTCAAGCTCACCCTAATAAGAAATCTCTTTGCAAAGTCATATCTAAAGTCATAAGTCACTTTAAAACTCAGTCCACCACGGGAACATGCTGAGCTCTGGAACGAGGTGGTGCCTGCGCCTGCGGTGGCCTGTGTCCCAGAGGCCCCTTCAAGGTGCTGGCCAAGCTCTGCAGCTCATCTGTTGACTCCTGCTCCCTCTGCTGGCCCCGCTGCTCAGTGGCCATCCCCAAAACAGTACGTGTGTCAGACCTACGATGGGCCTCAGGAGACAGCAAAGACTGGTCCTCTTGGGGAAACTGAGTCCCAGTTGGTGATGGGCCTTGCTCAAACTCAGTCAGTGGCAGGGCCAGCACTGCAGCCAGCCTTCCCACTGTTCTCCAGTCCTCACAATTACACAATTACTCATGGCTACTCAAATATTTTAGAGCTTGGTGGTACTCCTCACCTATGAGCTGCTTTTCCAAAAACAAACACATTTCAAAGTGCATATATTATTAATTTATAATGTACAAATAATGGTTGACATTTTGACTGAGTTAACCGAAAGATTTTTTTTAAAAAGATTCTGTTACTGATGCTGGTGATACACATAACAAAAATAATGAATCCCAAAAACACTGCGCTGAGCAAAACAAGCCAGACATAAAATAGTACATGTGTAAAATTCCATTTATTCCTTTTACATGAAGGTCTAGAACAGGCAGAACTACCCTATGCTGATAGAAATCACCTCACTGATTGCCTGGGACAGGAGGAACTTCCAGTGGGCCCAGGGGAACATTTTAGACTGATGCAAATGTTCTAGATCTTGATTGTGATGTTGATGGCACAGCCACACACACTTGTCAAAACCCATTGAACATTTGTCAAAACCCATTGAACTATACATTTTATTTTATATTATTTTATTATTTTTTCTTTTTGAAATAGGATCTCACTCTAGCCCAGGCTAGAGTACAGTGGCACGATCACAGCTCACTGCAGCCGCGATCGCCCAGGTTCAAGCAATCCTCCCACCTCAGCCTCTTGAGTAGCTGAGACTACAGGCACGCGCCACCACATCTGGCTAATTTTTGTATTTTTTGTAGAGATGAGATTTTGTCATATTGCTGAGGTTGGTCTTGAACTCCTGAGCTCAACTGATCCTCCCACCTCGGCCTCCCAAATTGCTGAGATTACAGGCATGAGCCACCTCACCCAACTGAAGTACACATTTTAAATTAGTGCATTTGTATTTGGTGTAAATTGTACCTCAATAAAGTTGGTTTTAAAAGAAAAAAGGTTCTGGGCTAGTCAAATCATAAACTCTAATCAGTTCTTTCAACCTGAATATACCTGGACCTATTTTTTAAAAGAACAAAAAAAGGTCAGGAGCAGTGGCTCACACTGTAATCCCAGCTCTATGGGAGGCCAAGGATCACCTGAGGTCAGGAGCTCGAGACCAGCTTGGCCAACATGGTGAAACCCTGTCTCTACTAAAAATACAAAAATTAGCTGGGCATGGTGGCATGCACCTGTTAATCCCAGCTACTCAAAAGGCTGAGGCAGGAGAATCGCTTGGACCCAGGAAGCAGAGGTTGCAGTGAGCCGAGATGGCACCACTGTACTCTAGCCTGGGCAACAAGAGTGAAGCTCCGTCTCAAAAAAAAAAAAATACCAATAAACAGACATCCTCTTGCTTCAGTATTTGGCCACATGCTTTGATTTCCTGAAAAAGAATAAAAACCTAGATCCAAATAGCAGGGTCAGGGAGGGAAATCATAGTTTCCACATGTTTTCTCAGAAGATAATTGAGTGCCAAAGACAACACGCCAACAGGAGAAATAAAATTATGGCAAGAGCATGATGCTGGGTGGGAGGTCTTTTGAATCCCCAGCCCAGCTCCTCACCAAGGTGTGTGCTCTGGGGTGGAGGCTCAGCTGCCAGACAGAACTGTGACTTGGAGTTTCTGTTCCACCTCAAACTTTCTCTCATGTGACAGTGGCTACACTGCACGGTGACCCCACTTTGATTGCCACTCTTCATAAGCCATGCACCACGACTTTCTTTATGGCTCCAGGTCCTATGTGTGTGAATTAGGACTTAGATGGAAGAAAATCCAGTTCTGGATTCTGGGTTCAAATTTGCTGATAGAAAAATAGGGATTTGTTTATTTATTTTAGAGACAGGGTCTTGTGTTGCCCAGGGTGAACCCAAACTTCTGGGCTTAATCGATACTCCCACCTCAACCTCCCAAGTAGCTGGGACTTCAGGCACCTCACCCAGCTTTGTTACAAACTCTTTAACTCATGTATTCCTTACAGCAACCTTCTTTGCGAGATACTGTTATCACCCCCATTGTACAGATGAGGAAATTGAGATAGAGAGAAGTTCAGTAGCTTCATCAACGTTATAGAAGGGACAAAGCCAGGCAGCAAACCTAGGCTGTCTGTCCTGATAGCTCATGCTTTTAATCAGCATGTTACAGTGCCTCTCCACACTGCAGAAGAAAATCAAGATGTGGACGCTGCTATGACCCAAGTTTTCCTGTCCTCCCAGAATTCATATGTTGAAATCCTGTCAGTCAAGGTGATGGTAGTAGCGGTGGTTCCTGGGGAGGATGATTAGATTATGGGGGTGGAGCCCCCATGAACCAGATTAGTGTTTTTATAAAAGAGGCCCCAGAGAGGCCTTCAGCCCCTTCCACCATGTAGGACAGACAGAAACGGTGCTATCTAGGAGCCAGAAATCAGGCCCTCTCCAGAGGCTGAATCTGCCAGTGCCTTGATCTTGGACTTCTCAGCCTCCAGAACTGGGAGAAATAAATATCTGTTGTTTATGGGCTACCCTGTGTGTGATATTTTGTTATAACAAATAATAGCCCAAACAACTAAGACACTTTAAACCCTCACTACTCAAAGTGGGGTCCATGGATCAGCAGTCGCAGCACCAACCAGGAGCTTCTTAAGTATGCAGAGCCTGATCCTCCCTAGACCTACTGGCTTAGAGATGGCATTTTAACAAGATCGGCAGGTGGTTCACTAAAGTTGGAGAAGAGCTGCTCTAAACAAGAAAGTGTTCAGTTTCTCTTGCTTTGTTTTGCTCTGTTTTTGCTTTTCTTTTAGTCCCAGGCTCCTTTGAGAATCTGATGAAAGTCATGGATCCCGGGCAAAAAATTGTGCACAGGATTTTGAAGAGGAGTTCATAGATTAATGTTCATGAAACCCTATCGTGGAGGATTTGAAGGTGCTGAGAACCAGTCCTTTATGCTTTCCATGCATTATTACATGTAGTCCTTATAAACCCACTATCATTAACATGGGAACTTGGAGAGGTTAAGTAGCTTGCCCTAGTCATAGCTAGGAAGTGCTGACACCAGGGTCAAACTAGACATTCTGCCTTCAGGGCCCAACTATAACGCTTTTCTGCTGAGAGGGGTGACTCAGCTACAGTGATTCTGGGGAATATCCTGATACGTCTTTCCCCTTCTCTGACAAGTTCATCCTCTCCACTACAGTATAGTTCCCATGAAGGAAGCACCAATGGAGTGACGAGGTAGGGGCCACTGCCTACAGAGGAAGCTTGGCCAGATGGCAGGTGGATCCTAGCAATCCACGTGATGGTGGGTGTCCTGGGAAGGTCTCCTGTGTATCTTCCTGACACATTTCCAACCTGTCCAGCCTCAAGCCATGTGCCAATGCATAACTTTCACCTATATCACTCTCCTACTCTCAACCATGGTTGGCAAAGAGATTTCCTTTCATGGGCCAACTGATTGATTGGTAGTGGCTGCTTGGTATTCCAATATTAAAGAGACGCCAGTTGAGGACTGTGATAGATTAGTAACACCTGCCCCCCAGTGGCACAGGATAGCACAGTAGTAGGAACCACCTGGTCCATTAAATCACTGCTTAATTCCCTTGGCTTGCCATTCTTTTATTTAACACACCTGTACTAAGTATGAATTCTCTATACACAGCCAAAGCACTCTTATCCATCCTAACGGAATGACGAACTTAAACTGCCTGACAGAATGAAGTATTACTAACACATACACCTTAAACATTTCATTTTCAATTAAAACACTTACGTACTTACAAATTAACCACTTTTAGAAGAAGGGCTAAGTCCCTTTGCTTCTGGGTCCACTCTTTTGGAGTTTCCCATAGAATTTTTTCACACCAGACTCAAAATGCACCGTTTTTTCCTTTCTTTCTTTCTTTTTTTGAGACAGGGTCTTACTCTGTCACCCAGGCTGGAATGCAGAGATGTGATCATGCCCCACTATAGCCTCGACCTCCTGGGCTCAAGTGACACTCCCACCTCGGCTTCCTGAGTAGCTGAGACTACGGGTGTATGCCACCATGTCCAGCTAATTTTTATTTTTTTTCGAGAGAGGGTCTCCCTATGTTGCTCAGGCTGGTCTCCAACTCCTAGGCTCAAGTGATCCTCTCACTTTGGCCTCCCAAAGTGCTGGGATTACAGGCGTGAGCCACCACGCCTGGCCAAAATGCACTGTCTTTTAAAGATCCTTCCAAAGCAATATTGCTGGCAGTATCTTAACAGATTCCCAGTTACTATCGGCTTCCCCACACCTCCTCCAAAAGCAAAATTTATGGGAAATTTATATATGTTTCCAAGCATTCAACTTAGTTTTCATAGAAATAATCCTTTTCTTTCCCCCTCATAAAGTTACCAAACCACACATTTCATCAAATTATATAATTATGTAACAAGTATAATTTGTACAAAGAGATTTGGGCAGAAACACAACTAATTACTGGAGGTATGCTACTCAACCAGCTGCAAAGGGTTTTACGGAGAACTGGAGAGCATTAGTTACTCTCATGAGCCAGACAAGTGATGGCCAGTTAGCAGAGTTTTGGTTATACAACGCAGAGCCCTCTCTGGTGATACTCAATTAAATGAGACTCTCTATTAGTTAAAATTTCCAGGTACAATGTTCCTAATATGTCTGTAAGGCATTAAAGTTCCTGATGTAGGATGGGCACGGTGGCTCATACCTATAATCTTAGAACACTGGGAGGGCGAAGTAGGCAGATTACTTGAGTCCAGGAGTTTGAGACCAGCCTGGGCAACATGGCAAAACCCCATCTCTACAAAAAATACAAAAATTAGCCATGCACGGTGGTCCAGGCATGGTGGTGTGCACCTCTAGTCCCACCTACTCAGAAGGCTGAGGTGGGAGGATCGCCTGAGCCCAGGGAGGTTGAGGCTGCAGTGAGCCATGATTGCATCACTGCACTCCAGCCTGCGTGACAGAGTAGGACCCTGTCTGAAAAACAAAACAAAACAAAGAGATCCTGCTATGACTTGGAATTATAAAATGAAAAGGAACAAAAGATTAAAATATGTTCAGATAATCCTTTCTGATGTCTTCACCTTTTTTTGCAGGGAGTCTTTTGACATCATTTTAAACTTATGTTCTCCCATAAGAACTCTTGTAATTTAGCTTTTGTCAAATCTGAAACAAGGAGAGGTTAAAATATATACAAATTAAAGTAAGTTTGTGATCTCCATAGTGTTGTGATAACTTTGTTACATGTAATACCCTGAAGAAAATATTGATCTTGGTAACTAATAACAGAAACCAAAAATAACAGTGGTTAAGACAAGAGAGATATTTGGGGGTTTTTTGTTTTTGTTTTTTTCTTCTCACAGAGATAGGCAGTCTGGGGCTAGAATAGCAATTCCAGGTTCATCTGGAATGCAGGCTCTTTCTTTCTGTCCAACAGCCTTACTTTATGACTTCCATCCTCAAGTTTGCTTCATGGTCTCAAGATGGCTGCTGCAGCTCTAACTATTACGTTAGCATTCAATGCAGGATGAAAATAAGGGAAGGCCACAAACCATGTGCTTCCCAGTCAATTCAGGCCCCTTAGAAAAACTTTCCTGGAAAGCCCCACCTAGTGATCTCTGCATACTTTATCACTGGTGCTCTTATCTGTAAGAATATCTAAAAACATCATTTTATAGCTAGGTACCAGATTCAACGATTTAGAGTTCTTGTTACTGAGAAAGAGGGAAAGACTGGATAGTGAGTAGAGTAGACAATCAACAGTGTTTCCCATAAAATATAATCTGGCCAGGCATGGTGGCTCATGCCTATAATCCCAGCACCTTGGGAGGGTGAAGGAGGAGGATCACTTGAGCCTAGGAGTTCAAGACCAGTCTGGGCAGCATGGTGAAACCCCATCTCTACAAAAAACACGAAAATTAGCTGGACATGGTGGCGCATGTCTGTGGTCCCAGCTACTAAGGAATCTGAGGTGGGAGAATCACCTGAGCCTGGGAGGTCAAGGCTGCAGTGAGCCATGATCACACGCTACACCACTGCACTCCAGCCTGGGTGACAAAGGGAAACCCTGTCTCAAAAAAAAAAAAAGATTTAAAAAATCCTAGCAGGATATCCTAAAAACTGAAATATTTGATACACACCTTGTTTCCTGACTGGTCCAGATAACCGGGAATTTCTGTATATTGCAAAGATCTATTGATCTTTTGCTTTGGAAAAGTGCTGTTTAGTTGTTACAACTGTTTTAGACACCATGTGGAACACTTGTTTTATTCATTCCCTAACTCCATTTCAAGCTACACACTACCCAAGACATTTGTATCAGGTGCCAGCTCAAGCGCACATGGATGTTGCTACCATGAGCAGAATTCCGCTTCTACAAAGTACATACTGCGCATACTCAACTCTGTAGTTGTGAGCTTTTAGAAATATTGGTCAAGGTCATATTACCAATTTTTGCCAATCAGTTGCACCTGAGAACACAAGACGCACTAGGCAGGCAGCAAAAAGCAGCTGACTGACTGCCCAGGGTGGCTTGCCTCCAGTTTCTTTTTTACAATCTTCAAGGCAGCCAGTGCTTTTTACAAGCCAGTTCTCTCTTCTCCAGTATCCAATACAACAGTTGCAACAGTGTATCTTAGAATCATTTGGAAATACAGTTCACCAAACACTTAACAAGTGCTGACTTTGTTAGAAGATGGGAATGCCCTCAAAGATTTCACACCTACGAAGGGAGATGAGATGTGAGACACTGATTAACGGGTAAAAGGAAGGCCTACAGAGATTATGGAAGAAAGTTCATAGCTTCCTTACTTCTACTAAGTTACACTTGAACAAGCCCCAGCCCACAAGGCCCCTTCCTTCCCAGTGGTTGTCCTGGACACTCCACCTTTTTTTTTAAACCTTCATGGGAAGTATTAGATTGCCTTGCTTTTACTTTTTGGGCATCAAAGTCCCATTCACCAAGCATCTCCAACTATAATTCGTTAGGCTACATGTAATCAATTCCTTCCTCTGTTCCCATCATCTCTAATGCTTCTTTCAGTTGCTCTATTGGCTGGCATTGCTCACTAATGACAAGACCTCGCTAGGACCAGGCGAGATCATTTTGGCTTCCATTGTTGGACCATACCCGTGACCATCACCAACAATGTCAAACACTTAACAACCTCTGACACCCTTTAGCACCACAGCTCAGACTCTCAGATTTAAAGCATGATGGATGCAGAAATTCTACTGGCCCCCAATCACCCCTCTCTCACATGTACCATCTCAACATCGGTTATGTACCTCTACCTCCCCAAATCCACCTCCTCCCGAAGTCTGAACTTCCAGCAGTGGGGAAATGCCCTCTCTCCTAAATTCCTGGTTCCATCCTCCCAATGTATAAGCAAATTGTCTGGGGTCAGAATTGTGATTCCCAGTGAACACACTAGTTCAAGAATTTGGGGTTACTTATGTACACAAATAAATAAAGATAGAATATAAATGAATGTAACAATGTAACAACAGACAAGTATGAGGAAGAGAGTACAATGGGTATATTCTAGTACTCAGAATACCAGTCATACATAAGAAATTTATTTTTTTTATCTCAAATACACTTTTTCCATACAGTAATTCATTTGAACTCAAAGACTCTGGCATGTACAGAAATAGGTCAGGTATTATCATTTTAAACATGAGAAAACAGAATCTTAGAAAGGTTAAATACCTTTCTCAAAAACCTCTCAAACAGTACAATAGAACTTCAATGTAAATCCAGATCTTCTGTCCAAATTCCAGTTCTTCTTCTACTACATTATCTGCTGATGGGATTACTCTAGTGTTCAGCTCATTGTGGGGCAGCCTTAACTAAGAAAACATTATAAATCTCCCTCTTGGTTGGGCGCGGTGGCTCACGCTTATAATCCCAGGACTTTGGGAGGCCGAGGTGGGTGCACCACTTGAGGCCATGAGTTTGAGACCAGCTTGGCCAACATAGTGAAACCCCATCTCTACTAAACATACAAAAAATTAGCTGAGTGTGGTGGCAGGCACCTGTAATCCCAGCTACTCGGGAGGCTGAGGCAGGAGAATTGCTTGAACCCGGAAGGCGGAAATTGCAGTGAGCCAAGATTGTGCCATTGCACTCCAGCCTAGGCAACAACAGCAAAACTGTGTCTCAAAAAAAAAAAAACTCCCTGTTTTTCAGTATCAGAGCCTACTATGTGAGTTTACAAGTCTTCCTTAACTTACCAAACTGAATTACTCCTTTAGATCTCTGTTATTTCTCCCACTGGGAAGTGGAGTCATTTCCTTCCCCTTGAATCTTGGCAGGCTTTGGTGACTTGCTTCACCAATGTAACATTGCAGAAGTGATTTATGAAGCTAGGTCATAAAAAGCCTGTCAGCTTCTGTTCGGACCTCCTAAAAACTCACTCTTAGAAGCCTGCTGCTATGCTGTGATGAAGCGCAAGCAGCCCATAGAAAGAGCCATGAGCAGAGGAAACAAGGTCCCAAGAGACAGCCCTGTCCGAGCTCCTGGCCAAGAGCCATGTGAGGGAACCATCTTAGAAGTGGATCACCCAGTCCCCATTAAGACAGATGAGCTGTCTCCACCCAACCTACCCAACTTGCAGATCCATAGACCAAGTAAATGATTCTTATTATTTCAAGCCATTAGGTTTTAAGATGATTTGTTTCATAGCAAATAACTGCAGCCTACCTTTCCAAAACCTTCATGGCTAACAACAATACGCAAACAGAAGTAGTAGCATATATCAAACTGGCCATACATTATGAATATTTGCAAGTTTATTTCACTTACATATTCTGTTTTATATTTTTAAAAGTAAATGAAGAGGCCGGGCGCAGTGGCTCACGCTTGTAATCCCAGCACTTTAGGAGACCTAGGTGGGCAGATCACCTGAGGTCAGGAGTTCAACGCCAGCCTGGCTAACATGGTGAAACCCTGTTTCTACTAAAAATACAAAAAATTAGCCGGGTGTGGTGGCACACACCTGTAATCCCAGCACTTTAGGAGACCTAGGTGGGCAGATGACCTGAGGTCAGGAGTTCGAGGCCAGCCTGGATAACATGGTGAAACCCTGTTTCTACTAAAAATACAAAAAATTAGCCGGGTGTGGTGGCACATGCCTGTAATCCCAGCTACTTGGGAGGCTGAGGCAGGAGAATCGCTTGAACCGGGGAGGTGGAGGTTGCAGTGAGCTGAGATCGCACCATTGCACTCCAGCTTGGGCAACAAGAGTGAAACTCTATCTCAAAAAAAAAAAAAAAAAAGTAAATGAAGAGTACCCTCTAATTTAAAAAGAAAAAAAAAGGCAATTAGATGAATTGCTTTAAAATGCCTTCAACCCTAAATAATAAAAATCTTATTATAAATATATTAGTATTTTGTTTGAAACTCTGTGAAAAGAATTAGGCCCTCCAGCTTTTACAGTTCCATGAAGGGCTTCTAAATATAGGAAAGTAAAACTGAAATTTATGTCAGTTTGTTAATGGCATCACTTAAAACTATAACAGTTAATTAACTAATTAACAACTTAATTAACTCAGCAGTTAATTTACTTACTTGAGTTCACTTAAATTCTCTAGATGTGATTTAATGAACTTTCAGTGTAATTTCTGACTAACCATGTAAATTGTATGATGTATATCTCTTTGATTTGGATTTTTTTTTGAAATAATATTATTTAAGGCAGAACACTAAGCCTACTAGGGAGTTTTCAATTTTTTCTTCAATAGGGAAACTCTCTGAACTTCTGGCAAGTAGCAAGTTTCCCATCAACCTTGCTGGGGTATTTTTTGTTATTGTTTTTGTTTTTGAGACAGGACTCACTCTGTCATCCAAACTGGAGTGTAGTGGCATGATCTCGACTCACTGCAACCTCTGCCTCCTGGGTTCAGGTGATCCTCCCACCTCAGTCTCCTGAGTAGCTGGGGCTACAGGCATGTGTCACCACACCCAGCTAGTTTTTGTATTTTTAGTAGAGATGGGGTTTCATGTTGGCTAGGCTAGTCTGGAACTCCTGGGCTCAAGAGATCTGCCCACCCCGGCCCCGCAAAGTGCTGGGATTACAGGCATGAGCTAATCCACCCAGCCCCACTCAGCCTTTTTACTTTCACAAAGAAAATCATATTTGGATTTGCTGGCTTGTTTAAATGCATCAAAATAAGATTCACAAATCAGCAAGCTAATGTGACCAAATTTCATGATAGTTTATTAATAATTAATTATCCTATATTCTTAAAAAATGGACATTGAAACAAACAATAATTGAAAAAGAAAGTGTTATAAAACATTTCTCTGGTCCATGGATTTACTTATTTAACCAATATGTTTACATAGCAGTAGGTAATGTCAGGTTACTCAATATGTGGCCCATCAACCTGTGCCCATCTATGAACTGTTTTTACCAGTGGGAAATGAGAAGAGAACAGGAAGTAAGTGTTTAGATATATTTACAGGACTTTGAGAGAATAAATGTACATCTATTGACTATCATAAAGAGACATTTGGAGGCCAGGTGCAGTGGCTCACGCCTGTAATTGCAGCATTTTGGGAGGCTGAGGCAGGCGGATCACCTGAAGTCAGGAGTTCAAGACTAGCCTGTCCAACATGGCGAAACCCCGTCTCTACTAAAAATACAAAAATTAGCCGAGTGTGGTGGTGAGTGCCTGTAATCCCAGCTACTCGGGAGACTGAGGCAGGAGAATCGCTTGAACCTGGGAGGCAGAGGTTGCAGTGAGCCGAGATCGCACCATTGCATTCCAGCCTGGGCAACAAGAGTGAAATTCCACCTCAAAAAAAAAAAAAAAAAGAAAAGAAAAAAAAAGAGAGAGAGACATTTGGGCTTGTATTTTGCCCCGTATTTTTATTTTAGTTTTCTAATCTTTCATTTTTATTGTGTTTTACAAACATCTCAATCTGCAACAGATTGCTTTTTTTTTTCAAAGCTGGTTCTTTTTCAAAGATGGTTTGGGAAACACTGATTTAACTGTACTAACTACTGTGGCAAACAAAAATTGGATAAAAAATGATCCCTGCTTTCATAAAGTTTGCATATTAATAAGAAAGGCAGGTTGTGATTGTTGCATAATTGAAGTGTAAACAACATGTTCTAGACACTTAGAGGAAAAAGATGATTCTACAAGGAAAGGTAACAGAAGGCTTTGTGGAGGAGGCAATTGTTGAATGAGGTCTTATTTGATGAATGAGTAGAGTTTGGGGAGGTAAAAATAGAAGAGGATACACATTTCAGGCAGAGTGAACAATGGGAGTGAAGTCAGGGGGAAAAATGCGGCTATGTACTCGGAAGAGCATGCAACTGACCTCCTTTGGTAGGAGCAGAGGGAATGTGATAAATCTAGAAGGATAGACCCAGAGGCCCAATTGTAGAAGGCTTTTTGAATGTGAAGCTAAGAGGTGTGCACTTGCCTAAGGTCATCTCCAAACTGCTATTGAAAATTTCTGAGCAGAGAAGTGGTGTTCTTACAGTTGTGCTTCTGACAGAGGAATTCGAGGGGAGAAAAACTGGAGAATTAGATGAGGAAGGATACTCCAGATTCTTCAGGTACAACCTGATAGATTCAAGTCATCTTAAGACCCTGCCAACTGAGATTTTTAAAAGTACACTTTTAACCTTTCCAAAGTAGTGATCAACAAGTGAAAATACAACAGCAATTTACCCCAGAAATCTCCTGAGTAAGTGACAGGTTGCTAACATTTATGATGCATTCGCCGTGTGCATTTTAGGTCCAGTATCTCATGTAATCATCAAAATCACTCTATTTCAGGTTCTATCATCCCCATTTTACATATGAGTAATTTGAGGCTATAAAAGTTAGGTCCCATACCCAAGGTCACTCACTAAATAATAAGAGCCTAGGGCCAGGCGCGGTGGCTCACGCCTGTAATCCCAGCACTTTGGGAGGCTGAGGTGGGTGGAACACAAGGTCAGGAGTTCAAGACCAGCCTGGCCAAGATGGTGAAACCCCGACTCTAGTAAAAATACAAAAATTAGCCAGGGGTGGTGGTGGGTGCCTGTAATCTCAGCTACTCGGGAGGCTGAGGCAGGAGACTCTCTTGAACCCAGGAGGTGGAGGTTGCAGTGAGTCGAGATCACGCCATTGCACCTAGCCTGAGCAACAAGAACAAGCTTCTGTCTCAAAAAAAAAAAAAAAAAAAAGCACCTAAAATTAACCAAATCAGTCTGATGCCAAAGTCCATTTTGGCACTATTGGATGCCAAACAAAAAGTAATCACTCAAACATGTTAGGCTTTCCCTGCATAAAGGATGATTTAGAAGACAATTAAAATCCATACCAGCTATCTACTTGAACCTTATGAAGCCCATTCTTTGGGAATGTCTGGGATTTTATCTGTTTTTCCATCTGAAAGATGAGACTACAATGAACAACAGGAAGATGATTTTTCTTTAGTAAGAGCTGAGGATATTTTTATATCTATAAACTCTTGAATATTCTTGCTTCACAAAAGGACCAGCACAAGTTGCGCTAAAAAAAAAAAAAAACTTAGCCAGGCACAGTGGCTCACGCCTATAATCCCAGCACTTTGGGAGGCCAAAGAAGGCAGATCACTAAGTCAGGAGTTCAAGACCAGCCTGGTCAACACGGTGAAACTCTGTCTCTACTAAAAACACAAAAATTAGCTGGGTTTGGTGGTGTGTGTCTATAATCCCAGCTACTCAGGAGGCTGAGGCAGGAGAATCGCTTGAACCAGGGAGATGGAGGTTGCAGTGAGCCAAGATCACACC